>NW_026262668.1:5407083-6009166 GCF_021869535.1 Mytilus californianus
AACTTTTATCATATACGTCAGGGTGAGAACTTCATAAACATATAAGTCAAGGGTTGAACTTTATAAACACGTATGTCAAGGTGAGAACTTTATAACCATATACGTCAAGGTATGAACTTTATAAACATATAAGTCGACAGTTCACCCCTTGGCGTTTATGTTTATAAAGTTCACCCCTTGACGTATATGTTTATAAAGTTCTAACCTAGACTTATATGTTTATGAAGTTCGTCCCTTGACGTATATGTTTATACAGTTTACCCCTTGGCATTTATGTCAATGTGACCACTTTATAAACACAAATGTCAAGATGAGAACTTTACCAACATAAACGTCAAGGGGTGAACTTTATAAACATAAACGTCTAGGTGAGAACTTTATCAACATAAACGTCAAGGTGTGAACTGTATAAACATATACGTCAAGGGGTGAATTTCATAAACATATAAGACTAGGTGAGAACTTTATAAACATATACGTCAGGGTGAGATCTTTATAAACATAAACGTCAAGGGGTGAACTGTATAAACATATACGTCAAGGAGTGAACTGTATGAACATATACGCCAAGGGACGAACTTCATAAACATATAGGTCAAGGTGAGAACTTTATTAACATATACGTCAGGGTGAGAACTTTATCAACATAAACGTCAAGGGGTAAACTGTAAAAACATTAACATCAAGGGGTGAACTTTATAAACATGAACCTCAAGGGGTGATCTGTATAAACATAACCGTTATGGAGTGAACTTTGTGAACATAAACGTCAACGGGTGAACTTTATATACATAAACGTTAAGGTTGGAACCTATCAACATAAACGTCAAGTGGTGAACTGTATAAACATAAACGTCAAGCTGAGAACTTTATAAACGCCAACGTTAAGGTGAGAACTTTATAAACATAAACGTCACGGGGTGAACTGTATAAACATAAACGTCAAGAGGGAAACTTTATAAACATATACGTCAAGGTGCGAACTTTATAAACATAAGCGTCAAGGGATAAACTTTATAATCATAAACGTCAGGGGGTGAACTGTATAAAAAATAAACGCCAAGGGGTGAACTGTATAAACATAAACATCAAGGGGTGAACTTTATCAACATATACGTCAAAGTGAGAACTTCATAAACATATATGTCAAGGTGAGAACTTTATAAACATATATGTCAATGTGACTACTTTATAAACATATATGTCAAGGTGAGAATTAAATATAAACGTCAACAGTTGAACTTTATAAACATAAACGTCAAGGTGAGAACTTTATAAACATATACGTCAAGGGATGAACTTTACGAACATAAACGTCAAGGTGTGAACTGTATAAACATATACGTCAAGGGGTGAACTTCAAAAACATATAGGTCAAGGTGAGAACTTTATTAACATATACGTCAAGGGGTGAACTTTATAAACACGTATGTCAAGGTGAGAACTTTATAACCATATACGTCAAGGTATGAACTTTATAAACATATAAGTGGACAGTTCACCCCTTGGCGTTTATGTTTATAAAGTTCACCCCTTGACGTATATGTTTATAAAGTTCTAACCTAGACTTATATGTTTATGAAGTTCGTCCCTTGACGTATATGTTTATACAGTTTACCCCTTGGCGTTTATGTCAGTGTGACTACTTTATAAACACAAATGTCAAGGTGAGAACTTTACCAACATAAACGTCAAGGGGTGAACTTTATAAACATAAACGTCTAGGTGAGAACTTTATAAACATAAACGTCAAGGTGTGAACTGTATAAACATATACGTCAAGGGGTGAACTTCATAAAAATATAAGACTAGGTGAGAACTTTATAAACATATACGTCAGGGTGAAAACTTTATAAACATAAACGTCAAGGGGTGAACTGTATAAACATATACGTCAAGGGGTGAACTGTATGAACATATACGTCAAGGGACGAACTTCATAAACATAAACACCAAGGGGTGAACTGTCGACGTATATGTTTATAAAGTTCTCACCTTGACGTATACGTTTATAAAGTTCTCACCTTGACATACGTGTTTATAAAGTTCTCACCTTGACGTTTATGTTTATAAACATATATGTCAAGGTGACAACTTTATAATCATATACGTCAAGGTGGGAAGTCAATAAACATGAATGTCAAACTAACTTTAGAAAATTATAAACATACACGTGACCCGACTTCAGGTAGGAACTCTATAAACATAAACGAAAAGGTCACTTCGGAATTTTATGACCATTAACTTTAAGATAACTTCGGAACTCTATAGTATAACAGTCCAGGTAAGAAAGAAATGTTCAGACATGTTTAAACCAATAAAACGATATCATATACTAAGTATTTCACACCACATAAAATTCTTCTTCAGTCACTACAGCAACGAGACATTTTTCATTCGTCTTTTGGAAATTGACACGAAAACATTTAATCATGCTTCCAAAATACATTTTTTTATATCTGCAGATAAGATTGAAACTTATTTAAAACTTTAACCCTTACACCAGCACCAGAATAAGCAGTTGAAAATATTCGTTTTCAAGATAAGAGACATTTTTGTTTATTATTATTTTTTTGAGGAACTAAAATCTGGAACTTGTGAGATAAACTACCTTTTACAATTTTAGATACTAAGACCACTATTTCCTGTTCATATGTCAAAACGCAAAACAGGGCTACTAATAAGGCCTATCATTTTTTTTTAAATTACACGCGGAGTGATAACATTAACCTAAAAAAAGCTAATTGTTTTTATTTCCTAATCTATTTGCGGGACGACAGCTATTCAATCAATAACCTTAATGTCAACATAAGTGAAGCAGTGCCTTTACTTCTATATCAACCATTGTTTAAAAATGTGATACCGGGATATATATACATGCTCTGCATTATCCATATATATATCCTTTTGATTAAATAATTTGTAGGGTTACTGTCTCATTGATGTATATTTCTAATACTTCTTTATTTATATTTGAAAATATTAAGAGAAATCTACTCTTCACATCTGACAGCATATCGATAAATAGCAAGAACAGCCTTTTAAAAATACATGTTTGCACTTCTTTTTAATGACAAAACATCTTTAGTTTCAGTCCAGAAGAAAGTTGCTTTTACCTACAGGACATCAGGTGACCAAAGTAGCTTAGGATCAGACCAAACTATCAAATTTGACCGACGAATGACCGACGTATCCAACAGTTACAGTGCATCAACTGGAATTTTCACCGCACCAGTTGGCGGCTACTACGCGTTCGTATTGGATACAAGGACACTTCCAGGGAGAATCTGCTGGATAGATGCCGTCAAAAACGGATATCCAATAGCAACCAACTACATGGAAGCACCTAGTGGTCAAGAAGACAGTGAGACATCATTTGCTGTCGTTCGTTTAGACACAGGAGACCAAGTATGGGTTCGCAACAAGGTCTATCATGGACATTCTTGTGGAATTGATGACTTGGCAAACTTTTCCGGATTTTTGCTGTATCAAGATTTATAAAATAACAGAAACGTAACGTTTTTCTTTTCTTATATATGTCATGAATGAATCGTATTCCTAATTCATCGTAGGATTTGAAGAAAATGAACATATGGTTTTATAAATAGTAAAGGAGTTATAATACCAGTACATATATCAGGATTGAATACCTTATGGTAGTTTCATCAGATTAATAAACAGACCCCCCCCCCCCCCCAAAAAAAAAAAAAGAAAAAGGAAAAGGAACAAACGATTATCATAGTAAAAAAATGTTCAATAATCTGTCTGAATTTTAAAAGCTGAAAGAAAATTTTTTAAAATATTATTCGTTTATCTATATATAGTAATCATGGCAAATACGAAACGAACAATAATCTTCTCAATATACTTATTTATCTACACTTCGTTCAACCTAAGGCAGCTTTGAAAGAAGTTATGTCACCCTACTTGGATCATTATGGATTTGTTTATTTAAAGTAATAGTACAACATAGAAGAATCAGATGCTGTTGAGCACAAGATCCCTCGTGAGACATATAATAAATTACCAAGAAAAACAAATACAAAATTACTAGGAGTAGTATGAAACATGTAAAATTATAGAAACTCTCAAAATCCTGAATCGCTCATCTGGACTTAGCTCCCTGCAGTTACCGTGTGCCTTCACAAGCATAAGAAACAATGTTTTAGCTGTCGTGGGCATCGACAATATAGTTCTCAAGGAAGATCCTATATTTAGGATTTTTGTTTGCAATCAGATCATCAGAGTAAACGAATGTATCTATTTATTTTTTGGTACATTTTTGGGGTTTGGTTGGGGTCATAACTTCTCAGGAGAACACACATATATCTATTATATCTGTATGTTTTAAAGCAATCACTTCAGACATTTGTTTTTTAGATATGCACAATTTTTATTTTTTAGCTCACCTGACTCAAAGGGCCATGGGAGCTTTTCTCATCACTTGGCATCCGTCGTCGTCGTTAACTTTTACAAAAAAAATCTTCTCATCTGAAACTACTAAATCACAATCATCATTAGTCTTAAAAATGTGTCCGATGACCCAACCTGCCAACCAGCATGGTCGACATGGCTAAAAATAGAACATTGGAGTAAAATGCAGATCTCGTCTATCATTTTGAAAACCGCTATAAATAGAGAAAATATGATAGAGCAAAAATGTTTAGAATGATAAGATCTACCGATTGTCTATTTACATCAAAACTGTTAGCGATAAGACTAATTCTTATAAGAGTTGTTGTCTTCAAATGACAAATGTTACCTTTTCGACAAAGGAGACATTTTGTTTAAGTAGTTTGTTTTCTTCTTCTGGTTCTTTTTCTCATAAAACTGGGACATTTTTTTCTTTCATCTTTTTGACATTTTCTTATGATATACGACATGAAGGCGAACAATCACAAGATGATGTGCTGAATATAATCATGACCTTCATATGAACTTGATGTCAAGGTGAAAACATCGTTTCTGGTGACATTTTCGTGTCCGTGCTTTTTTTATCCTCTGATATAGGTTTTTGACATTTGCCACATGAGTGTTACGCTGTCCATTTGCTTGTTTCTAAAGGCAGTACATTTTCAATGTACTGCAGGCCATGTGTATAGATATAAGAAGATGGTATGAGTGCCAATGAGACAACTCTCCATCGAAGTCACAATTTGTAAAAGTAAACCATTATAGGTAGAAGTACGGCCTTCAACACGGAGCATTGGCTCACACCGAACAGCAAGCTATAAAGGGCCCCAAAAATGACTAGTGTAAAACCATTCAAACAGGAAAACCAACGGTCTAATCTATATACAAAAAAAAACGAGAAACAAGAAACACTTATGAACCACATCAACAAACGGCAACCACTGAACATCAGGTTACTGACTTAGGACAGGTGCAAGCAGGTATAATGCTTCACCCCAAATAATATAGATCGTTAAATATCTAAAAAAAAAAAAAGAAGTTCAGATCCCCTTACTAAGACTTTTTCCGTTCACAATACGTTTTTTCCCAGGGTTCAGTCACCGCCCATCTATCATGAATCGTTTTATATCTTGAGCTTGGTCATATTTCCCTCCCTAAAAGATATATATATTCTTCGTTGCATCGATAAGACCATTTTATTTCATCATATACAAGACTTGTACAATACAGCATAATTTTGTTCTATGTGGTTATGCTCCGTCACTAATACGGTCGACTGATGAATATATCAGATGTACACTGTTCCAGTCCCTACCCCCTTAACTATACACATTCTTATCTGCTTTGATAAGACCTTTCCAGCGCAGGTTTATTCTCATCCTCCTATATATAAAGTTGGTATACATACCGGAAACAGTTTAGATACGCAGTCGCTTGTGATATATATATTTATTGACCATTACAATACCTTTCCAGTACTAGTATGTGTTGGATGTGTCGTTCTTTTACTTGAACGACTTCTTTATATATATGCTATTTATATAACATTCCATAAAATATAGTTCCATCTAGTTTTATCATGCATAATATTAAATGGAGATAGATCTAGAGTTTAAAATGCTTTTTGTTGTTAAACGAAACAAAATGGACAGACACACGTACAACGTACTATCAAGATGGTGGTTTTTAACGACCTTGACTACCCATGAGAATCATGCACGGTCGGTCACATAACGAACACATTAAGTCTTATCACATTTTATAGTCTGCATACATCATGTGATCCGATGGTTGGCAAATGCTCTATGGAAGAAGTTGTTTCTAGAAAATCGGAAAGCAACAGTTAAAGTATCATGTATCCTCATTTCGTGTCTCTTGCTTCTTCGTCAAAAATGCCACCGTCAATTGAATCGAAAAGCAATCGCTCTGAATATATACCGATTGTAAGTTTAACTAATTTATAATTGAGCATTCCTATACTGTCTGAAAACAAATGGATACAAAATAAACATAATTATCGCTATTTTACGAAATTTTCCATTGATCTTACTGACTGATAATTTCCTTTATACTGCAACTAGTTGTGTTTATTTCCAAAATATAGTAACACAGCTATATTTTGTGCAATGTCAATTTCATCATGGATTACTTTTTCCACAATCAGGGGTTCATTAAGGGATGAAAATAAGTTTGAAATTTGTGTTACAATTTAAATAGCTATCAATGTATTAGTTTAAGTTGCAGCATAAAAACAATATTAGGTCAATGTCATAAAAATTTAACTTTTTTGTATTCGGCGGCACAAAACTGGGGAAGGGCTCGGTCAAACCTCGCCCTTCCCCAGTTTCTCAGCCTCATACAAAAAAATTTATATTTTTCTGACATTGACCTATTATTTATTTCTCAGCACAGTAGAGTGATATTTATAGATTATCGTTGGTCATCTCAACGAGACTGGTTTTCTCGCTTGAGCTGGTATGGCGAATGTGAGAAAAGCAATCGAGTTGAGATGACCAATGATAATCTGTTTATCGCTATTTTACCTATGACGACGTTGTTTATTTCATTGACAACGACACGTGCGCCCTTAGTTTCTAGCGATAATTTTTCATATCACTCTACTGTGCTGAGAAAGGAAATTATCAGTCAGTAAGATCAAAGGAAAATTTCGTAAAATAGCGATAATTTCCTTTCTCAGCACAGTAGAGTGATTTGAAAAATTATCGCTAGAAACTAAGGGCGCACGTGCCCGTTGTCAATGAAATTAACAATGTCGTCATAGGTAAAATGCGATAAACAGATTATCATTGGTCATCTCAGCTCGATTGCTTTTCTCACTTTCGCCGTGCCGGCTCAAGCGAGAAAATCAATCTCGTTGAGATGATCAACGATAATCTATAATTATCAGTCAGTAAGATCAAAGGAACATTTCGTAAAATAGCGATAAGAAAACGCTACTGGTGCATGTGCCGTTGTTATTGAAATTAACAACGTCGTCATAGGTAATAAAGCGATAAACAGATTATCATTTGTCATCTCAACTCATTGCTTTTCTCACTTTCGCCGTACCGGCTCAGGCGAGAAAATCAATCTCAACGAAAATCTATAATTATGTGGTGAGAACATGTCGAGTTCTTGATATGTAATAACCCAAGATAATATTGTTTTGGGGGTTTTGAGTGATGGGATTTCTTTCTTTATGAAACCTTTGAGTTTGGAGTTGAGATCAACATTAATTCATTGATTACATTCCCATTGCCTTGTATTCAGAAAATAAACCAAATATTGTGCCGTCAGTCCGGCAGATTTGATCCGTTCTCATAGAACAAATGAGTGGTAGAAACTAAATTTATATTGCCAATGTGCATAGTCAAAATTATTTATGTCTAGTCATCATTGAGTCTAAATCTCCATTCTATTTTGGTCTAGTTGTATACAATTAATTGATTTCGGGTAACACGTACTTTATTTACAAATTATACACGTGTATGTCTATGTTCCAGACCATATAAGTATTTGGACCGTACGCGTACGGTCTGGACCGTATGAGTACTTTTTCAAAATACGCATACGGTCGGACTTTACGCGTACGGTCTGCCTAATTTTAAGAAGTTGGTCTGGTTTATTAGATACACATGTATATTACAGATCAACATAACTGAAATCTCGAATTAATAAAAAGTTCAATTGTAAATGAAATAAAAACTTAATAGTTTTAACTATTCAAAAAAGTCACGTTAATCTAATCTGTTAATCTCCTGTATTTAGCATGTCAGTAATACATGGAATAGTATTATGCTCATTGAATTTGAAGTTATTCATAACATAAACATAAACTGAAATCAAAAAACAAGTTGATTTAGCACGATTGCATGAAGTTTGTTCACTGCAGTTCTCCATTTTACCGAATATATCATCAAATAAAGATTCTTTAAAAAAAGTTTATAAAATTTTTTTGTAGTACATGGGACCAATAAAAACACTTAAAATGATACAAAAATGTACACTTATATTCTAAAAGTAACTTGTAAATGTTTGGTATTATAAGGCAAATTGAAAGTTAAAAATTAGTTATATTATTTTTCTACTCTTCTATAATTTAAACTGTTATAGGACACTCAAGACGCAAAATTGAAGGGTTGCATACGATAGTTTGCATTTTCATAACCTTTCTGTAAATTTTATTTTATTGTACATGATAGAGAATTTCTCATCTATAGGGATATTGTTTGATATTTAAATTTTAGAAGTTTTAGAAGGTTAACTGATTTTTGCATTTTCTTTTCAAAATAATTTTCAGTAATGATTTGATATAGACGAACATAGGATTGTCAAAGGATGGTGTAGTATTTTTTTTATCGATTTCAAATTTTATGTTAATCCACAGAAAGTCAATGGAAATGTTCTTTATCAACAAAAAATTTAGTAATTATTATTATCTTTTTACCAAGATGGTGTCCTGGTTCATTTTTCATTAATAAAAAGTATACAAGTACCTTATGTTGTTATTTTGTACCATTTCGCTAATGCCTTATGCAAAACTTTATATTGACATCATAATCTACACAGTGTTACGACGGGGGACAGAGTTCCACATTCATTGTTATTGTTTGGCGTTATGAGGTCATTCTGTTATCATAATCAGTTGAATTTTAAATGTCACACGCCGTCGTGTTGCCTAGTTGAAATAAAAATTCATTTCAAGATATTTAGTTTTTTTAATAACCCGTCTACCTTGGTACGCGCATGTGATTTGGCTTTGAGCTCTTATAAGTATCTTTGCTTTTAATTCTCTTATCCTTTATATAAACATATATAGTAAAGGATTTAAATTTTAGCGCAAATTTAGTCAAATTACCGTTGGGATATTTAAATCGTCTCCCTTTAATCAAACAGGAACTCCGACTGAAAACGAAAGTAGTCGGTTGCCATATAACAACAAACACAAAGTTCATAAAAACAAATTGATTAGGTAAGTTACATTAAAAATCAGGAATTAATCAATTTGAACGGTTGAGTATGGAACGCTGTAGCTACTTGATGTGACGATATGTTTATATATACACATACTTTTCAATATATGCACATACTTTTTCAATATATGCACATACTTTTTTTCAATATACAAAGTTTACTTTATATGCACATTTTTTTTTTATACATGCACATACTTTTTTTTATATATGTGCAGATACTTATTCTATATATGAACATATTTCTTCATGTGCATACTTAGTTTTTCAAAAGAGAGAGAGAGAGAGAGAGAGAGAGAGAGAGAGAGAGAGTTAACTGTCCTTATTCTATTTTTAATATCTGATATGCTTACTTAGTTTTTCAGTATGAGAATAACCATTTACATGATACTCTACTGTTTTTACTGTTTCCCGGATTGTGAGAGAGAGAGAGAGAGTTAACTGCCCTTATTCTATTTTTAATATCTGATAAATTGATCGGTGTAGCAAATTCGTCTAGCTTTTCCAATAACACTTCTACCAACATGCCGATGACAAGGAATCAACGATGTCTAAAAATGCTTATCAATAAAAAAGGAAACGCATTAAAACAACATCAATGTAGTAGATACAATATGCAAGGATCTTATTGATCAACTGAAAAGGAAATGTGGTATGATTGCAAATGAGACAACAATACACTGAATACCAAACATTTGCCAAATGCAATGCCAAAATATATGTATCAACAGGATATAGGATCATATGTGTACATTTTTTGCGCCTGTCCCAAGTCAGGAGCCTCTAGCCTTTGTCAGTCTTGTATTATTTTTAATTTTAGTTTCTTGTGTACAATTTGGAGTTTAGTATGGCGTTCATTATCACTGAACTAGATATATATTTGTTTAGGGGCCAGCTGAAGGACGCCTCCGGGTGCGGGAATTTCTCGCTGCATTGAAGACCTGTTGGTGACCTTCTGCTGTTGTCTGTTCTATGGTCGGGTTGTTGTCTCTTTGACACATTCCCCATTTCCATTCTCAATTTTATAATTGTACAGTGATAGAATCATTTGCAAAACAGTGTAGCCGAGACCATTGATTGGCGCGCTTAAATATCCCATTTACTGGGTCAGATTAGGTGAACGTTCGTCTGTAACGCCCACAACTCACGACGTATTTATTATAGACATTTAAACTGTGGGGTCACCAAAGGGTCTCAACGCCTAAATAAAATAATTCGAAAAACTAATCAGGAATAACCTTTGTGTTTTGATTTATATTGAATACTTAAACGTTCTTTACTTGTGTTTTTGTTATGTTTTGATAATGAATTTTTATGATATCGGACGTTCTTTCAGCAAAGAAGGATTTAACTGGCTTTAAAAGTTACAATGGATGTGTTGATTATTATCTTTTTTTCGTACGTCAAAGCGATTTAACAATTGCGGTTGTCCAATTATGTCATCTTTTAACTTTTATCTGGTCAAAATTTTATTTTAGAACGAATGCATGATCAACTTTAAAAAGTGTGCAAACACAAAACATATAGACAAAATATACTTCTTTCCTGTCTTTTTCGTAATTGCAAGTTATTAGACAGTAAAAAGGCTATTTGGATCAAGCCTTATGAAATTTGCATTTACGTTTTTGAATAGGTACAGTCAAGTTTAGCGATTGATAATTCATTGATAACATTCTGGCGTATCACAAACAAACAACTTGTAACGTCTCATTTCATTGGCCGAAAGATTTAAATACAACAACAATTGTAGTGTGCACGTGAATTGACACAGGTGACCGACAATGGAATGTACTACGTTACTACGAACGTAAAAAACAATGATTTTTGGTCGAAATAATTAAATAAGTATTTTGTGAATTTCAAATAGTGGGGTCGAAATATTATACTAATAATTTGTGTTAAGTAATATTCTTTATGCATGCAGCACTTGTATCGCACTATGAAAAATTTAAGGATAAAATAAAATACATGTGCCGCTTTTATACGGATGAATGTATGAACCACTTTAATTTCTTTCATATTGACGCTAGGTTATTATCCTGACAATGTCGTAGTTACTTATAATAAGGATCTCATAATACTGATCAATTTCAAATTTATGATGGGTTGCACATTCCTCTTTTATTGTTTTCATGCTATAAAACGAAAATAAAGTAGCTAAGCGTTTGGTCATTCAGAAATGACGTGTCATAAACGAGCAAATTGTCCCCGAAAGATCGTATCATGTGTGCACGTGAATATAGATGTACTATGCAATGTACTATCATGGTCACCACGAAATTCAAATGAATTCAGTGAAGGCATGTTGGTGTAAAAAGGTTTGAAATGTTTCATCGGCGAAGATTTTATTTTTGCATGTGTGGAACTAAAATATAAATAAATACTTGTGAGAAATGTCGTAGTTTATAAGGAACTATATAAATGTACTGTTTTCGATTTTAATTGGTTGAAAATTTATCCTTTAATTTCATACCGTAAGAATAGAGCTTTGCATAATATTGTTGAACTATCCGCCAAAGTAACGTGTGGCATGCGTGCGTATTGAAATGAAATACAAAATCATACATGTATGATAAACTTATAAACGAAATATTAAGAAATTAAGGATGACTACTGTAAAAGTATGTACAAAAATGGAGTCACTTTTTATCAATACATTTAGTGAATAACCACACTGTTTAAAACTGATTGTTTTCTATGCAACTATTTAAATATTTACAATATATAATTTTCAACCGAGGATAGCAAAACAGTTAATTATAAATTAAGAAAGTATATCGCTGGAGTTTATAAAGTACATTTCCTTCCACTGTGCCATGGTTTGCCATCTCCATTTTTCTCTAAACAAAGCATGGCTGGTTACATGTTCTGAATTTACTTAGAATTTCGGGATTTATTTTTCAAAATCAAGTAAACTAAATCAGAAAAAAAGTCACACTATCCTAAAACTTATGAAAGAATATGAATAATGAACATGACAGTTTATAACACAAACCCATTTACTATAAAAATCGAGCAATATCTTTAGTATGTAATTTGGTTATTTTTGTAGTTAAGTACGGTTTCATTTCAAGTACAACGTTAATTCATCAAGTCCATTGAATAAAAGATAAAGCAGGGTGAGCAACTTGAGAAAAAAAGGCAGGATGACGATTTATGTAAAAAAATCAGGATAAACTAATAAATATAGTCAGGACCTAACAGACTGAAAAATAGAAAGACAGGACAGAGATAACAACTAAAAAAAATGTAGGACAAAATGTTTCATCCAAGTCCCCCACCCCCAATCAAAATAAAATGGTAGCTCCCTTAATCCAGAACCAATTGAGAGGAGACAGTTGAATTAAATATTTCGACGTGACTGTTAAGATTAAAGTTTAAAATTTTACATGCACATGTATAAAAGCTAGAATTGCCATGGGATAATCAAGAACACAATCATGTACGTGAATACGACGATGGAAGTTTTTAACGACCTTGACCGGCTACGTGAATACTGATCAGTCCATTCAGCTTTATAGTACGCGTGTTCTATTTTCGCAGGTGTGAGGTCGAAGGTTTGAATTGACCAATGAAAACGATCGTTCCTTAACGAGTTAATCTAATAAAGTTTGTTTGACTGATTATGTTGCACGACCTTTCGCTAAGCTTGGCCGCAGTTCAGTATACAATGTATAGTTTGCTGATCTTTTCTGCTAACTACTATACTTGTGAAAACCCTTGGCAACAGAAACATATTCAGCTTTTTTTTTTAAATCGACCCAATTTACATAGTAATGGACGACTTCGTACATTTTATGATCGCAAATAAAATATGTATATGATATACTGTGCACTGTAGTTCGTATATATACTGAGACCCTTTGGCAACCACCCCACAGTTTAAATGTTTATAATAAATACGTCGTGAGTTGTGGGCGTTACAGACGAACGTTAACCTAATCTGACCCAGTCAATGGGATATTTTAGAGCGCCAATCAATGGTCTCGGCTACACTGTTTTGCACATGATTCTACATTTATAGTTTTGTTTTAATTCATTAAAAACAAAATCGATGTAGAAGATATCCAGGGGCGTAGCTGGCCTAAAATAAAGTGCAAGCATAAGACTTGTATTGCCGAGCGGAGCGAGGCGAAAAATTTTTGGGACCTTATTATGCAGAAAATTATCATTTTTTCGGTCATTTTCCAGGTATGCCATGCTTAAGAAATTCACATTACTCCTTATTAACATGGTTGTTTTCAAATATAAAATAAATTTTATAAAACGGGAAGATCAGTCGACAAGTCCACCGAGGCGTTTATCAATAGAAGTGCAATCAATGGACACATGGCCAACCCGGGAACAGATAAGACACAAAAGAACAAACAAAATCATTCAATATTGAAAACTAAATACAGATAAAAAACACGAACCCTGAAAAAAAATGTGGCGACCTCCAGTGTTCCGGAAGGGTGAGCAGGTCCTGCTTCTTGCAAGACACCCGACCGTAGCGTTTCTCACTACGGTCATTTTCGAATCGAGGGAGGGGTTTCTACGACAACGGTAGAAGGTCACTTGGGACACAGATACCCAAGGTGAATTAATAGTCTTTTAGACGAACGGACAATGGAAATACGAAATCAAACGGCGACTTTTAAGTCTTGACTTATAAGTGAGGGATATAAATCTAAGATGTTTTCAAGGTTATTGCATGCATTGAGCCTGTATTATTAAATGTTAATACTGCATGTAAGACTTATAGTATAGTTAATATCCAAAGTCCATACATCTATTTTTTGCCAAGGCAAATGATTGCAGAGCTCTCGGTGTCGATATTCATTTCTCTGTGAACATGTATGAACGCCAACGAAGATAGTCTGTCCTGTACCATGGTTGAACGGAGATAAGTTTTTAGTCGCCGTAATGCACTAAATGACTATTCAGTAGTTGATGAAGTTACTGGCATTGTAACTATAGAATTGACACGATTGCAAATATTGAAGGATATAGTTCCTTATTTGTCACTGCTAGAGACGACATCAGAGATTCTCTATAACATCTGGCTCTGCCATCTCTTTACCTCAGAGTTGAATGTTCCTTGATTGTCCGTCAAGTCGTGTCTAAATGTTTCGTATAGTTTGTCTATACACTCTGCTGTCAAAGATTCCAAACATGCAGGTATAAATTAAGGTTCAGAAGTATCCAGTAAACGTCCTGTGAGTTCTTCAATGAAATAGTCAAGAAAGGAGAAATACAAGGCTCGCTTCCAATACTGACTTGGAGTGTCAGCTGGATAGTTAGCCCGGTTGACCTGTCTTACTACTCATTCGTAATTCAATTTCAGAATATTTTTTTTTTGTGAAAATAATGTGCAAGCAAATGATTTTTTGCGTAAAGGCAGCTACGCGCCTGATATCAATACAGTTTGCAAGGATCTTGCTATAATGTTGAATTTACACTTTTCCTTTGATCGACGGAAGCATGAACAAACTTTCTTTTAAAATTTTAAACAGCTTAACTTATTTTTCATAGTCGCATGCAAAATAATGAACAGTGTAAACCCTTACTAAATTCTTTCATATATGCAAATATTATATTTGGAAGTTTGATGGAACGTACATAAAGAACCCGTATTACAAACGGTATAGTCGTATACTGTCGTCCATCATCGTAAACTATTACAACCATCTCCTACTCTGAAACCAGTAAACCAATTTCGATCAACCCCTGCTAGCCAATTATTTTTGCCTAATTTTGTTAAAAATATATTATCAAGATAAAATTAAAATGATATCCTCATAGACCATAACTAGATAGATATAAAGAAATAAAACTGATGAGAAATGTTCAGAATCAGTAAAGTCCTTCTTTGTTGTAACAATGATTCCTGTTCATTTATTTAAACTTTTGGAAAATTTTAAAATTATTTAGGCTCTGAAATGTTCGAATTATCAGAGACTTACTTTTGAAATATTACTAGGCAACAGGAAGCTTGTCAGAAAGTAGAGCAGGAGCAGCCTAGTTACCGTTCCTGATCACAGCAATCTGATTGAAATACAAATATATCGTGCTTACTCGAGCATAACAAAATTAGAGATCTACATCTATTAATAAGATTGGACAAACGTAACACCAAAGCCAGGCAGAGCTTTGCATGAAGGTTGATTTTTTTAAAAAAATTAATCTAATTTCAATTGTGCAGAAAACTGTATTTTACTCTGTAAATGTCGTTTTTAGCTCATCAGGCCCGAAGGGCCAAGTGAGCTTTTCTCATTACTTGGCGTCCGTCGTCCGTTGTCGTCGTTCGTCGTCGTCGTCGTTAACTTTTTACATTTTGAACTTCTTCTAGAGAAACACAGAATGGAATGAAACCAAACATGGCATGAATGTTCCTTATGAAGTGCTGACCAAGTGTTGTTACTTTGTAGCTGATCCGTCATCTTAGATGGCCGCCAGCGGGGGACATCGTTTAGCATAGGACCCTATGGACAATACATACAAATGTCTTCTTTTAGAGAACCATTGAATGGAATGAAACCAAACATTGCATGCATGTTCCTTGTGAGGTGCTCACCAAGTGTTGTTACTTTAAAGCCATTCCATCATCCAAGATGGCTGCCAGAGGGGGCTTAGTTTAACATAGAACTCTATTGGAAATACATACAAATGTCTTCTTTTAATGAACCACTTAATGGAATGAAATAAAACATTGGCATGAATGTTTCTTATGAGGTGCTGACCAAGTGTTGTTACGGTGAAGTAGACCCATCATCCAAGATGGCAACCAGAGAAGGACTTAGTTTATCATAGGATCCTATTGGAAATACATACAAATATCTTCTTTTAGAAAACCACTACATGGAATGAAATAAAACATGGCATGAAAGTTCGTTATGAGGTGCTGACAAAGTGTTGTTATGTTGTAGGCGATCAATCGTCCAAGATGGCCTCCAGCGGAGATTTAGTTTAACATAGGACCCTATGGGAAATACTTACAAATGTTTTCTTTTAGAGAACCACTGAATGGAATGAAATCAACATGGCATGAATGTTCATAATGCGGTGCTGGCCAAGTGTTGTCACTTTTTAGCCAATCAATGATCCAAGATGGCTGCCAACGGGGAACTTAGTTTTACAAAAATCGCTTTGTGAAATACATACAAAAGTTTTCTTTTGAAGAACCACTAAATGAAATGAAAATCTGAAACTGGTATGTTTTGATTTTTTGACCAGGAAATTTGTTTCCTGAGTAACGAATTTTCTAAACGTTGATCTTTTAATTCTTTTTTAACTTAAGAAACAGTTTGAAACCAAACATGGAATGAATGTTCCTTATGCGGTGCTGACCAAGTGTTGTTACTTTGTAGCAAATCTATCAACCAAGGTGGTTGCCAACGGGGACTTAGTTTAACAAAGGACTCTATGGGAAATATGTACAAATGTCTTCTTTTAGAAAACCGCTTAATGGAATAAAACCAAACATGCTATGAATATTTATTTTGAGGTGCTGACCAGGTGTTGTTACTTTGTAGCTGATTTTCTACAATTTCATTTAATTTATTTGTAATTTCTGTAAACTTTACAAAAGTCTTCTGCTTTTGGTTAAAATACGGGACCAATATTAAACCAAATTTGGCCTCAATCATTGTTAGGGTATCTGTTATGATTTTTTAAAATTGAGAATGGAAATGGGGAATGTGTCAAAGAGACAACAACCCGACTATAGAGCAGACAACAGCCGAAGGCCACCAATGGGTCTTCAATGCAGCGAGAAACTCCCGCACCCGGAGGCGTCCTTCAGCTGGCACCTAAACAAATATGTATACTAGTTCAGTGATAACGGACGTCATACTAAACTCCAAATTATACACAAGAAACTAAAATTAAAAATGATACAAGACTAACAAAGGCCAGAGGCTCCTGACTTAGGACAGGCGCAAAAATGCGGCGGGGTTAAACATGTTTTTTGATATCTCAACCCTCCCCCTATACCTCTAGCCAATGTAGAAAAAACAAACGTACAACAGTACGCACAGTAAAACTCAGTTTAAGAGAAGTCCGAGTCTGATGTCAGAATAGGAAACAAAAGAAAATAAACAAAATGACAATAATACATAAATAACAACAGACTACTAGCAGTTACTGACATGCCAGCTCCAGACCTCAATTAAACTGATTGAAAGATTATGTCTTAATCATATGAATATCAGGCACAATACCTCCTGTTAGGGGTTTAGTATTATACCGTCATAAAATATATGAGAAGAACATAACCCGTGTCATGCCAACAACTGGTTTTAGAATAAATATGTTTAATTCCGATGCAAAGACCCTATAAGTGAATCAATATTAAAGCCAAAATATGCAATCTTTAATGACCTGACAACAGCATCGTAACTATATCCCTTCTTAATAAGTCTGTTTAAAGGTTTTGTTAGCTTTTGAGGTGAATACTGACATTTTTGTGCTTTGTAAAGAATATTACCATAAAAGATAGGATGTGAAATACCCGAACGTATAAGATGTCTGCATGTTGAGTTATATTTACGAATGATGTCCTTATACCGATGATAAAATTTAGTAAATGTTTTGATATCGAAAACCCTGATGTAATAATTTTTCAGTAATATATAAATTTCTCTCGCTAAAATCTAATACGTTGTTACATACACGAGCGAATCGTACAAGTTGAGATATATAAACACCATTAGATGGTGACAAGGGAACGGCACCATCTAAAAATGGATAATTAACGATAGGAAATGGAAAATAATCTCTTTTATCATAATGTTTTGTATTAAGCTTCCAGTTAATGATATAGATATCAAGATCGAGGATAAGACAGTGGTCATTGTTTGTATTAGCTTTATTTAAAGTAAGTTCAACAGGATAAATTTCATCTATTTTTAAATGATTTCCAAAACCAAAATATAATCAGGTTAGCGACACAGGCTCTTGCGAGCCTATAGATATTATTTTTGTGGTTGGTTACTGTCTCATTAACATATGCCCACATCTCCTTTTATTCATATTGATAAAAAGATATGTGTAAAATTGTCATTATATAAGATTTTCCTTATTTTAAAAGAGACACGAAAGATCAACTAAAGGAATGTTCAAACTCATGGCAAAAACGAAAAAAAAATAATAATCAAAAGACAAAAATAGTATGGAAACACAACACTGAAAACTAAAGACTGAACAACACAAACCCCACCAAAAATCTGGATTAATCTCAGGTGCTCTGGAAGGGTAAGCAGATCCTGCTCTACATGTGACATCCTATAAAGTATGTTGATAATTTATATCAAATAATTAAGCATCATGCAAAATTAGCTAACCCTGAAACTTGACCGAAAGTGAAATTTGGAATTTGAAATAAGTTTTCATGACAAAGGATAGACAAGCATGTTACCGTATAAACATCCTTGACATTAAGCAAAAATTAAAAGCACGAAGAATACAATAAAGACTAGAGCAAGAGCAATACGAACTTCCTTAGACAAAAATATGTTTGATCTCTGGTACTCCGAAAGGGTTAGCAGATCCTGCTCAACATGTGGCACCCGTCTAGTTGCTAATCTAAGAACAAACTGGTTACAAAGACTAATTCGGTATGTAATATTCGAGGAAAAGAGGGCGGGATTGTGGGTACGAAATTAAGAACATATCCATCGCCATCTGTAATATGTTGCCAGAGAGAAATGAAAATTTCACAATTTGGAAGCTTAAATTATTTCTTTTGAGACTTAAATGTACCTGTTGTATCCTTTAATACAAGTTCGATGGGATAGATGCGTTCAACATAGTCGTTACACTTTTAACCATTTAGTGAGAGTACATCATCTATATTGCAGGACGCGAAGTCAAAGGTTAATGCTAGAATCATTGCATATCATATTCAAGGTGGCCTTTGGCTGTTGTTTCTTTGACACATACCTCATTTCCAATCTCGATTTTATTTAATGTGTAAAACTGTTATTCAAATTAAGAAAAATAAAAGATTTATTGCAGTATTTTGACTGTTTTGATGAATACCTAATATCGGTATATGTTTTTGTTCGATTTAATATTTTAACTTCGTCATACAAGGGGATATAACTTTAGGGTAAATTTTATCGGAAAGGAATATTAATGAATTTTTCACTTCTAACAAGAAAAAACACTCGGTGACATCATTTTTTTAAATTTTGTCTTAAATGAAATCATAAAACATATTTTCTCATATTTATGTATTTGATTTCAAAATTCTATCTCAAAGATTTCTTTTTATTCACCAAAAACATATTTTTGTCATGAATAACTACGACTTGTAGCTTGAAAAATAGCACGATTACTACAAATATATGTTTTGAAAAAAAGCATGGAACAATCTACATTTTGTCAAAGTATCAGAAAATTATATCTGAAGAAAAAATAACTCCATAATGTCATAATCAAACATTTATATTAAAATGACAATGGTTAACAACGATTGATCATTTTGTTTATTATTTTCAAAGCAATAAAAAAAAAAGTGAAAATCGAAATTTGCAAAAATGACTCCTTATACATGTAGGAGTTATTGCCCTTTCAGGACGACCCCCCCCCCCTCCCCCTTTTCCACGTTTAAGCGAAAAACTATAGTCGATGCAGAGGACTAAACATAACAAACATGTTCAGCAGAATGAGATCTATTAGTTATTTGTAAGTCAACATGGCCGAAATTGTAAGTCGATTGATTAAAGGAGTCATTTTTCTAGCAAGACGATTATTTCCAATGTTTTCGAAGGAAATATAGTAAATACATAGAAACTTCCAAAAACAGTTAAGCAGGACAGGTCTACCAATAAGCAAGAAAGGCCAAAATTATCAGTCCACTCCTTATAGTAGTCATATGTGTTCTTGCAAATACTATAGTGGATAGAGAGAATCTGTTTGAGCAAATCACCAGGACAAGATCTATAAATAAGCCAAATGGACGAAAGCATTGAGCTACTGCGCGATCGATTCTTATACGAGTTATGGCCCTTGAAAGTATATTTGTACCAATTTTGGATGTTTTAACTGAAATTACAGTAGATAGAGAGAAAATTGATCAGCAGGAACAAATCTAATAATGACCATGTCAATTAACTTTTTATGAGTTATGTCCTTGAATAACATGTTTTATCAATTTGTTGTTTTGTGTCAGTAACTATTTAAGCCTGTTTCCGTTCATCATCCGTGATTTCGAAATAAATATTAAGCAATGAGAAAACCCATACTGCATAGTTGCCTATATAAAAGGCCAAAAATGGTACAATACAATTGAGAAAACTAAACTAAAAACACATATAACACAAATTTTATTACGCACATATCGTTATAAATAAAAATTAAAATAAAAAGCACGGATCAACATACTCCTGTCCTTACATAATTCTTATTATGTAGTCTATCAAATCTTTAAAATCATCTCGGACTGAGTTTTTATTTTATTTTTTTATTTTTTTAAGAAAAGTCTTTTTATTCCAACTATAATATATGCTTTCCCCAAAAAATAACAATAATGCAGGGTTTTTTTCCTTTGATAGTTTATTAAACTAGGTTTGTGAGTGAAATTAGATGGTTTAAGAAGGTTACAATTGTCCCTCAGATTGTGATTGTTTAATTTGAATCTATCTAAAATGCTACAAATCTAAGATACAAATAACTAAGATATTTTTTCTGACACAAACAATTTTATTTTTCGCATATTGTGCCTTTGGTATCTTTCGCCTCTCTTTTGCGTTACAAATTACGAACTGATAACCACTAGATGATGCATTATTTTTGAATAAGGTTAAATTTGGTCCAATTGTTCTCAGTATATAGCAGTTTTTCGCGTCGATAACTTTGACCGTAATCTGTAGTCTAGAAAATTGTTGTGTCGAAGGATTCGATATAAACTTAGGCAGTTTAAGGTTATATTCCAATTTATATCATAGGTGGCAGCTATGGTTTTTCTAAAGCTTCCAGGTCCACAAATACAAAATGTGCTGTCTATGGAGCATGTACTCTACGAATTATAATAATCAATAGATTTGCTTTACTTAATGTTAAGAGTTTTGAGAAAGACCCATTCAAGAACCAAAGTCTGGCATTTATCATAATATATGATAAAGTCAAAATTTAAAGCACACTTTTGACAAAAGTAAACCATGTTCTTTTATGTCACAAAGCAGGGGCGGATTCAGAATATTTAAACATTGGGGAGAGGGAAGAGGGGTATGTGGATTCACAAAAACTTAAAAATCATTTTAGACGATTTCTTGCAAATTATATATTTTTCAATCAATTTTGTTTACGGCCTACCCTGTATCCGCCAATGCACTTGATCATCCAAATATCTGATTTAGCGGGAGATCTTGGTTCGCTCTAGTTGTGTAATATTGAGATTTAGCATCATAATCAATTCATAATTTCTTCTTCTAACTGAAAACAGAATTTTGAGATTTTACTTAAATTTTGTTTTTCTGCTAGTTTGTTATTCTAAGATAATATTGCAGACGAGACATCTCAGAGTTAAAACTCTCGTTTAAAGAAAAAGCAGATGTTTTTTAAATAAAGTTTTTGAGAAAAAAATGCCATCAGATGACATGACATTGATGTCTATATTTAACTGAAAATTCTTTACGGGACCCTTAAGATAAACATGATAAAAGACAGCCGCCAAAATTTTCATACTTTAAATGCATATGGTATGTAATTCTATTCTTTCAGTATGGCGGACAGTGAATTATGTGATGGTTGTCAGTGTGGTAACGAAGATATAAAAGTCGTATCCTGGTGCAGTGACTGCAGTGAACTTGTATGTAACGCATGCGCCAGAGTTCATGAAAGGATGTCCCCGCCTCACAAAGTAGTACCAATGAAAGAGATACAACAACTCTGTTCTTCGCTTCTTAAATTGTCCCAAAACTGCGACAATCACCCCGATCAAAAGATTGAACTGTTCTGTTGTCAACATGACAAAGTGATCTGCGATTTGTGTGTACCTGTATTACATCTACATTGTAAGCCTATCATTTCAATTGAAAACGCTGCTAGAGGCGTGAAAGATGGCACTGCTATTTCTGACGTAGAGAGAAGAATGGACAATCTTAGTAAAGTAACAGACACCATACTGAGTAAAACTGAGATAACACTTGAAGATTTGAAGAAAAGTCGAAACAATATCAAGAAAAGAGTGTCGGATATCAAACAGAAAGTTATTGCTCATTTAGATAAGATAGAAGCAGGTATGCATAAAGACATTGATAACAAGTATAAATACTGTAATGACACGGTATCCCGAAATAAAAATAGCGTCAAATCTAGCTCTGACTCACTGTCTACATGGAAAAGAGATCTTAAATCACTAAAACAACACACATCTGAAATCCATTTATTTCAGGCAGTAAAATTTCTAGATACGATAACCCATCAAAAAGAATTGAAGATCAGAGAAATTCAAGAAGCAACTGTTCCTATACTAACATATCATCCTTCAGAGTATGAGTCGAACATGACGAAATTAATCAGAGACTTGGGTACAATAACAGTAGACACTGTCTCAGTACCAATGCCTGCACTAGATATCGATCAACAAGGTCAGTTTCTTGTTAGAGATAAAAGACAATTGTCGTTGGCACATTCCTTCCATACCTCGAAATTAGGCGGTGAAGTTAGAATTACTAGAGGTTGTTTTATTCCTGGTGAAAGGTTACTTCTTTGTCATAAATCAAAAAGAAAACTTTATGTTTGTAAACTTGATGGATCTAAATCCAAGGTAATTAATTTGGATTATAATTCAGAACGTCTTAACTTGTATGACAACAACCATGCTTTAGTATCTTTAGGTAGTGGAGGTATCCAAATGATTGACCTGAAAAAATTAAAGCCCCGTGGGATAATTAAAGTTGATGGAAACTGTTATGGTATCACCAGTGTAAAGGATAAGATCTGGGTAAACCACAAAAGCAACACTCTTATAATAGATATCACGGGTAAAGTTCTCAATACAAAACCAATTCAAACAACATTTGATCCTTATAATATATGTAGTAACAAAGATGGTGATGTCATCTACTGTACAGACTTCGCCAGTGATAAAGTCTTCGTTGTTACATCGGGTGGTAACGAACGTGTGATATACAGTAGTCATGATCTGGGAGGTGCTCGTGGTGTGGCGGTAGATGACCGTGGGGATGTGTATATAGCAGGGTTTATATCAAACAACATACATAGAATATCTAATGACGGACATGATATTGTCCTGACAGCAGACGATGGTATCAATGAACCGACTGATTTATCTTACAATTGTGAAACGAGAGAACTATTAGTTATAAACAACAATTTGAAATCAGTCAACATTATAAAGTACAATGAACACTGACTAAGGAACGCTGACTGTTAAGTCGCGTAATTATTTGCAATGACGATTAGCATTAGATAATAAAATATACTGTTATTAATTTAATGAAATATTTGCTAATATATTATAATACTGAGTTTAAATATGTTGCATGAAACTTATTTTCATTTTACACTGGACTTATTTGACACAAAATTAAAGCTCTTTTTTTTTTAGCTAACTAGGCCAAGCAATTTAGTTTAGTAAATACAAGATCGTAGTTGTCAGTCGGTAGTATAAGAACTTGTTTTGACAATATTTTACCTTTCCCAGTGTAAGTCCATAATGAGTAGAGTTTGGGGGTACATAGGTAAAAAAATAATTATTTCAGATCGATTCATTTAGAATCATTCCAAATTCGTGCACCTGATCCGAACACGCCAGTGTAAGCTTTTCTCATCATTTTGCGTCCGTCGTCCGTTATTAACAAAATAAAAGTTATTCTCTCAAACTTGCTCACCAATTAGAAAAAAACTTGGAAAAATCATTTCTATTTTCACTTTCAAAATTTGAAGTTTGAAAGTAGTGGACACGATTAGGAACACACAAAATAAATGGTTGAATAAGTGTTGCTTGCTTTAAGTCCAGTGGTTGAAACAACAGCCCTTGAAGAAAAAAATCTTGGGACACATTGATTACATAACTTCTTCCTGCAAACGACACCCGGCCAACCCTGTATTAGAGAAGTAATTGATAACAACTAACTAACTAACTAATCCACAAACACAAACAAATATTGATAATTATTTAAAGAGCAACTTATATTTACTCTCGAACTCAGATACTTCTACTGTTAGTAGCGAAAGTATTACAAGAAAAGGCATCTCAAATGGCAGGAATCTAAATATTGTATGGTTGAACTGTTTTCGAATTAAGTCTCGCATGAATTTTCCTTTATATAAAATCTTATAGTTGATGTGTTTCCCTCGGTTTTAGTTTGTAATCCGGATTTATTTTTTTCTCAATAGATTTTGACTTTTGAACAGCGGTATACTACTGTTGCCTTTATTTATAGATACTAGTAATCATAAAACAGTATGCGTTTTGTAGAAACTAAAACCGATGGTATTGATGTTATAGATTTCCCTGATTATCAATTTACAATGAGGAATCGGGGGGAAGGGGGGGGGGGGGGTGAAAGCGAAGGTGTGGTATTATACTAGAATTTAAAGAATTGAGAGGTAATAGCTATGCCCAGTCATTAGTTCTATTGTTTACAATTGACACAAAAATTAACAATCAAGGCAAACATTTTATTTTGGTATCGTTTATATGACAACGGAGTATAAATGAGGCTTATCATGAAATAGTACAAGCATTTTACGTCTTTTATGTGATCTTAATGCCAAAACTGGCAGCGATGAGGATTTTGTGTCATTCAACTGATAAGCATGAACATAAGTTTGCAAAACTCGTAGGTAATTCTACAAATTAGCTTCATGAACTATGGATCCCTGTTAAACGAAAAAGCATGATGTTTCTTGAACTAGGGGTCCCTTTTAAACAAAAAATGCATGTTATAAGAGTTCTTATATCTTTCTGTACTTGCCTTTTATTAGGTCCGGGGACACAGTTATCGTCCTATCAATTTCGAATAGAGTCCCTAATGCGGACAGTGTTTAACTTGCACACATTTTGTTCATACACCTTCCAAATGTATTTCTTTGTATTCTATGCATAAAATAGTAATTAGGGAGATGAAATTACATGTATAAACAGATTAGACGAACTTTTACATGTAGGTTAATTAATAGTATAAACGATTTGAAGATTCCAGTAAAATTATCGAACTGTCTTGGATTAAACGACTGCAGACAGCATATCCCCTGGGTCTAAATGACAATATACTTGGACAAGAAAACATATCTAAAACTTCTTCTATTGATATTATGAATATTGTTGATAAAAGACAACGTAAAAATAGGTCTCGTGGTAAACGTATCAATCGAAATCAACGAATTAAACATCGTATAAAATATACACTTGATGATATCTTATCTATATTTAAAAACATTCGTAGACATCAATTATTAGGTAAACTGGGTCAAATACCAATTAGTCAATTACATGATATTTTCAAGGAGTTTGACACAATCTCGTTCTTTAACCCTATCTATGAATATTCGCATATCATTACAGCTTTTCGCCACCATAGGCTGCTCCCGCGTATTGATAAACCTGATGATCATAAACGGCACTTTCTGAAAATTAAATATATTAACAGAGGTATTGATTTTATCAATAATCAACTTATCGAGTATGTTTAATGACTACCAATCAAAACTTTATACCTCCCTATTTTGATAACACAGAACCACCTTTTATTTCGTACACATACAAAACCCCAGCAGAAGTTTAATTTCTAAGTATACGTCAGTAACATCATACGTCAATGTGGAAAATAATACTCCTCTAACTTGACTGTGAATCGTCGAATTTTAGACATGATCCCTGTGGCCATGATATTATTACGGGGGACCTCAATATCGTTCAAGTAAGAGAGGTTAAAAACTTTTGAAAAAGGACCAAAATATCGTCCTCCATCTAAAATAGATTGGAAACAGTGTCGTCAGGTAACAAAAGACGCTCTTTTATCGTATTGTAAAAATTGTTGCAAACGGGAAAAATCTCATAATAAATCTCTTGATTCTTATTTAAATCAAGATAACGGAGAAATTATTTAAGGTGATGGACAGAAAATTGATAATAAAATAAACAGCATCAAGATCGAAATTAAAAATGAACTTGACGCTATGAAAAACAACCTGAAATCGGTGGAAAAAACGTACGCATGTATCGTTAAAATTCACAAACTCGGATACCATTGATAGACGGGAAAATTTGATAATTAAAATGTTACCCAATGATAAAAATGAAACACCCACAAAGAATTGCTTACAAAAACCATGTGATATCAATGATAAGAGATGGACTTAAGTTAAGAGATGAAAATGTGAAAAGAAAACAATCAAATGGTCCCCGCCGAAGCGTAGTGGTGGCAAGATTAAATTCCAAACAGGACAAAACAACAGTTATGAAAAAAAAAAATGGAACTTAGGAAAACGCAAAAATATAGAAACGTGTATACTGAGAGTGATGTTGCATACGAGACCAGGGTCCAGAACTCAAATATGCGCCATATACTTCAAGAAATTGGAAAATTGAACTACTTCAAAATTTTGCAAGGAAAGCTAGTGAAAAACTTCCAACGTCAATCATAACCAATACAGAAGAAGGTAGGAATTAAATTAATGCTTGGTGTATGTAATGTTTGAATGGTGGTCACAACACACCGAAAGTGAAAATAATAAATTTCGACATTGCGTTCTAGAACAACTGAATTTTGATATATTCTGTGTGTGAGAAACTTTTTTAGTTGGTAATAACAAACTTGATATAGAAGGTTATACCTTCTATGGACACAACAGACTGGTTAAGCATCATAAAGCGAAGCGTGGCTCAGGTGGGGTTGGAATATTTGTTAAAAGCAGTATTGAAGATCAATAAAAAGTTATAATTTTAGATAAAAGCGTCGAAGGCAATCTTGGCTGAATTTCTACAACTTACCGGAAACGTTTTGTGTGTGCGTATGTTATTTACCACCAAGAGGATCAAGCCGCTCGAATGACCCAGATCAGTTTTATGCGGATCTTTCTAATCAGGTATATATGTATCAGAACATTGGACAATGTATATAATTGGGGATTTCAACTCAAGATGCTCAGACATTTCAGATTTCGTTGATGATATAACACCAAGAGAAGTGATTGATTATAATTCAAATTCAAACGGTGATTTATAAATAGATTTCCTAGTCGATTGTAATTTGCATGCTAAATGGAAGAAAAGGAAATCAAGATTTCACGTGTATATCAAAACGAGGTAAATCAGTTGAAGCCTTCATAATAACAACCTATGAAAACATTCATATGTGCACTGATTTTGATGTTAAAATTATGTATGTATTTCCAACGAATTAGAATTGCAAGACATGAACCAATTACCTGACCTTTCGGTACTTACTGTTTCTTTCAAGAGAAAATCGACTCATCAACAAGACAAAACACAGCAAGCGTCTTACTCCAATATTATTCAAAAACTTCCATGTAAACCGAGATCTTGAAGCATACGAAACGAATTTTTAAATGACGACGTGGTACGAGTAAAGATTAAACAAGTTATTGAAAACATGGAAAATAATTTAACCGAGAAACAAGACGTCGATTCTGCCTATGGTTGTTTTGTTGAACTTATTTCTGATGAAGTGAAATCCAAGATAGGTGAAAAATCAGAAGTAAATAACCAACACAGGAAGGCAAAAGAAAAATCAAGATACAAACCATACTGGAATGAGAATCTCAAAGTACTTTGGGATAAAACCTGCGAACACGAAAAAATATGGCTGAAATGGAAAGAATGTGGTACGAAAAGAAACGTGTGCGAGAACAATTTCTTACATCGAGAGATACGTTCGATAAACTTTTTGGAAAGAAAAACGAAGTTATCAAATGGGCCAACAGCAAGAGATAGTTAATCTTTCGACCAGAGAACAACACAAGAGACTTTTGGAAGAAAATTGGCAGATTAGGAATAGCTAATGACAGACGTTCTTCAATACCAATGGAAGTATTAACATCAGAAGGTAATGTGAGTATAGATGTAAACACAGTATATAATACATGGAAACGAAAGTATGAACATTTATTTAATGTAAGTGATTGTGAGTAAAACGAAGATTTCTATGTATTGTCCAACAGCAACTAGAAAATGGTTGAATAGATAATTCCGTTAACGAATCAGAAATTTTGAATAATGATATTACGAACGATGACGTGAAAAAGGCAGTATACCGAGCAAAACTTAACAAAGCCGGAGGGCTCGACCAAATATGTGCCGAATTTCTTCGTAATAATTCATGTGTGAATATTCTATTCAAGATTATAAAATATGCATTTGACAACGGAGTTGTTCCTGAGACACGGAATAATTTACTCATTAATCCAATATCAAAACCTGATAAAGACTATCGTGATCCTTAAGGTTATCGAGGGATAGCTCTGATGTCAATCCCCTGTAAGATATATGCAGATATTCTTAACAGACGTTTATCAACCTGGTTAGAAGACAATAATATCTTAGCTGATTAACAAAACGGCTTTAGAAAAGATCGTGGTTGCATCGAACATTTGTACTCTCTAACAAGACTTGGATGGAGAGTTGTCTCATTGGCACTCATACCACATCTTCTTATATCTACTTATAACTAATAGAAAAATCGAAAGACGTTCAACGTTTGCATGTTTCATTGATGCAAAAAAGACTTTTGATTCTGTAAATAGAGAGATGATGTGGTTTAAACTGATGTCATTAGGCATAAAGGGAAAGTTTCTGAAAGGATTACAGTCACTGTATGTAGACGTTCGCTATGCTGTTAAAGTAAACGGCTATATGACCGATATGTTTGACGTTAATATGGGTGTAAAAGAAGGGTGCAAAACATCCCCTACATTATTCTCAGTGTATGTTAACGATCTTGTCGATGAAATAAACAACCTGAATCTTGGTATCCCGATCAATGAGTCGTACATTTTGTCCATCCTTTTATACGCTGATGACATTGTTTTACTTGCACCCGATGAAGAATCCCTTCAACTGATGTTAAATGTAGTCAACAATTGGTGTTCAAAGTGGAGATTGAGTGTAAATTTTGAAAAGACAAAAAATGTACATTTTCGTTGTCCGGCAATCCCTCGATCGAACTTAGACTTTCATTTTGGAGACACAGCTATTGAATATTGCAGTAAATATCGATACTTGGGACTGTGGCTTGATGAACATCTAAATTGGAAATTTACAGTGAGGGAGATAAGGAAGTCGGCAAGTAGAACACTCTCCGCACTTTATACAAAGTTCATTTCATGTGGCGGTATGGACTATGACATATTTACAAAACTATATGAAAGTCTTGTTCAGCCTGTGTTATTGTATGGAGCGAGTATTTGAGGCATATCAGAACACAAACAATTAGAAGCTGTTCAAAACAAAGCGTGCCGATATTACCTAGGAGCTTTCAAGAACTCTACAAATCTAGCTATACGTGGAGACATGGGAGGGTCTACAGTAAAGACTAAACAAAATGTTGAAGTTTTGAGACAGGCTGTATTTTAAACTAGCTAAAATAGATGAAAATTGGCTAGTAAAACTGATACATGAATCGAGTAAATCAAAACAGCGCTCCTGGCACTCCCGTGTACTGGAATTCATTCAAAAATGTGAACTAAGTTATTTGATGAACACTCAAAATATGACAACCCTACAAACAGTTAGTATTTTAAAGGACAGGTTAAACAGTGTGGATGCTGAAAATTGGTTAATTGACGTGTATAACGATAGATACTGTGAAAATGGAAATAAACTTAGAACATTCGGACAGTACAAAAATTATCTTCAGCCAAGCAGTTATGTGAAATCCGTTAAGTTTAGAGACTACCGTAGAACTTTATCAAACTTTCGTTGTGGCTCTTTACCACTCGCCATTGAAACAGGACATTACACCAGGCCAATTACACCTTTAATTGAAAGAATTTGTCAATTTTGTGATGTGAATACAATTGAAACTGAACAACATTTTTTAATTAACTGTAATTTATATTCGGACTTGACAGAGGAACTTTTTAATTCATCCATTCTATCAAATGATTTTTTTATTACCTTGAGTGTAGAAGAGATATTTAACCATATTATGAGCTGTGATGAAATTAGATTTTTATTAGCAAAAACATTGCATTTGATGTTTAAGAGGAAAAAGGTAAATTTATAACTTCTAAAGAGTTTATAAATTTTTAATTATTTATTTATTAGCATATTAAGTTTTTTAAATCACTTCTACTTTTTTTGTTCTTTTTAGTGGAAAATGTGTTGTATACTTTTAAATAATTTAAAAAATTTGAAAAACGATTTTCAAATTGTGTATGCATGTAATGGGCATGAGGTAAAAGTGGCTCATAGGTCTAAAAGTGTCTCATATGTCTTTTAAGGCAGGTATCTAATATATTCTTATGCTGTTTTTATCTGATGTATAAATTATTAATATTAGATTGTGACACTGCAATAAACTATTTACTTACTTACTTTGAATAAATGTATAAATGTTGTAGATATTCGAATATCACATTTTGAAAATAATTCAGAAATAAATAAAAGAGTACATAATACGCCTATTTCAAGAATAAGAAATAAACTTCAAGAACTTTCAAAGCGGTTTGTGTTTGTACCGGCCGACAAAGCAGCCAACAATGTGGTGGTAGTATGCCGTAAATACTACACTGACGTTCTTAAGAATGAAATTTTAAATTCATCTACATTCAAGTTCGTGCGCTCCATAGAGAATCATAAAGTAAACAAACATATCATAACCACATCACAGCTTAGGCCTCTTCTGAACATTTGAAGGTCCCTATTATGTATTAGTCACCTAAACTACACAAAAACCAGTAAAATACCGTTTCATCTCGGCCTCTAATAAGTGTTCTACAACTAATCTTTCAGTGCTTTTAACTAGTTCTTTAAATACTATCAAAGAACTTATCATTAACTTTTGTAATAAAATATATGAAAATAGTGGAATTAACATTTTTGGAGTGTAAAAAATTCTTTGGATGATTTAGATAAATTACGTGCTTTGATGGTCCTTTTGATTCTGTAGACAGTTTTGACTTTTCAACTCTACACTACACTTCCATACAATTTTATCAAACAAAAGTTTTCCTATTTAATTAAATGGTCGTTTGGTAAATCTGAATGCAAATATATTTGCTGCAACTCATTTAAAGCCTTCTTCTCCAATGAGAAAGGTAAATATGCAAGAAATACTTACTGGAGGTGTGATGAGATGATTGAAGCTGTGAATTTTCTCCTTGATAATATTTATGTACGTTTCGGCAACAAAGTTCGTCGACAGGGTGTAGGTATTCCTATGGACACTGACTGCGCCCCTTTAATAGCAGACTTGTTCTTATACTGTTATGAATCACAGTTTATGAGCAAACCCAATAAACACCAGTCTAAATTGCATTTAATTGATAAATTCAACAACACATACCGTTATCTTGGTGATAACTTTTCGTTGAATAATCAAGAATTTTCTAAATATACTGCCGAAATTTACCCAAAGGAACTTATCTTATGAGAAAACTCTCCATCCAAGTCACAATTTGTAAAAGTAAACCATTATAGGTAGAAGTACGGCCTTCAACACGGAGCCTTGGCTCACACCGAACAGCAAGCTATAAAGGGCCCCACAAATGACTAGTGTAAAACCATTCAAATAGGAAAACCAACGGTCTAATCTATATATAAAAAATAAACGAGAAACGAGAAACACTTATGAACCACATCAACAAACGACAACCACTGAACATCAGGTTACTGACTTAGGACAGGTGCAAGTAGGTATAATGCTTCACCCCAAATAATATAGATCGTTAAATATCTAAAAAACAAAAGTGCAGATCCCCTAACTAAGACATTTTCCGTTCACAATACGTTTTTTTCCCAGGGTTCAGTCCCCGCCCATCTCATATCATGAATTGTTTTATATCTTGAGCTTGGTCATATTTCCCTCCCTAAAAGATATATATATTCTTCGTTGCATCGATAAGACCATTTTATTTCATCATATACAAGACTTGTACAATACAGCATAATTTTGTTCTATGTGGTCATGCTCCGTCACGTCGACTGATGAATATATCAGATGTACACTGTTCCAATCCCTACCCCCTTAACTATACACATTCTTATCTGCTTTGATAAGACCTTTCCAGCGCTGGTTTATTCTCATCTTCCTATATATAAAGTTGGTATACATACCGGAAACAGTTTAGATACGCAGTCGCTTGTGATATATATATTTATTGACCATTACAATACCTTTCCAGTACTAGTATGTGTTGGATGTGTCGTTCTTTTACTTGAACGACTTCTTTATATGCTATTTATATAATATTCCATAAAATATAGTTCCATCTAGTTTTATCATACATATATATATATATATATATATTAAATGGAGATAGATCCAGAGTTTAAAATGATTTTTGTTGTTAAACGAAAAAAAAACAGACACACGTACAACGTACTATAAAGATGGTGGTTTTTAACGACCTTGACTACCCATGAGAATTATGCACGGTCGGTCAAATACCGTACACATTAAGTCTTATCCCATTTTATAGTCTGCATACATCATGTGATCTGATGGTTGGCAAATGCTCTATGGAAGAAGTCGTTTCTTGAAAATCGGAAAGCAACAGCCGAATTTGAAATGTTTAAAACACTTTCATACAAAAGAAATGTATTTGTGTGTTCAATCGTTTACAGGGTTGCGTTTGTGGTATCGTTTACGACCTGATTAAACACTTTCATAATGACATTCATGCCATTTTATCAAGTAAAATACCTGTAGTGTTCCGTAAGAGAGAACACCACATACCACCCAATTAAAGTATCATACATCCTCATTTCGTGTCTCTTGCTTCTTCGTCAAAAATGCCACCGTCAATTGAATCGAAAAGCAATCGCTCTGAATATATACCGATTGTAAGTTTAACTAATTTATTATTGAGCATTCTTATATTGTCTGAATACAAATGGATACAAAATAAACATAATTATCGCTATTTTACGAAATTTTCCTTTGATCTTACTGACTGATAATTTCCTTTATACTGCAACTAGTTGTGTTTATTTCCAAAATATAGTTACACAGCTATATTTTGTGCAATGTCAATTTCATCATGGAACACTTTTTCCACAATCAGGGGTTCATTAAGGGATGAAAATACCGGTAAGTTTGAAATTTGTGTTACAATTTAAATAGCTATCAATGTATTAGTTTAAGTTGCAGTATAAAAACAATATTAGGTCAATGTCATAAAAATATAAACTTTTTTGTATTCGACGGCACAAAACTGGGGAAGGGCTCGGTCAAACCTCGCCCTTCCCCAGTTTCTCAGCCTCATACAAAAAAGTTTATATTTTTCTGACATTGACCTATTATTGTATATTTCTCAGCACAGTAGAGTGATATTTATAGATTATCGTTGGTCATCTCAACGAGATTGATTTTCTCGCTTGAGCCGGTACGGCGAAAGTGAGAAAAGCAATCGAGTTGAGATGACCAATGATAATCTGTTTATCGCTATTTTACCTATGACAACGTTGTAAATTTCATTGACAACGGCACGTGCGCCCTTAGTTTCTATTGATAATTTTTCATATCACTCTACTGTGCTGAGAAAGAAAATTATCAGTCAGTAAGATCAAAGGAAAATTTCGTAAAATAGCGATAATTTCCTTTCTCAGCACAGTAGAGTGATTTGAAAAATTATCGCTAGAAACTAAGGGCGCACGTGCCCGTTGTCAATGAAATTAACAATATCGTCATCTATAAAGGTAAAATGCGATAAACAGATTATCATTGGTCATCTCAACTCGATTGCTTTTCTCACTTTCGCCGTACCGGCTCAAGCGAGAAAATCAATCTCGTTGAGATCATCAACGATAATCTATAATTATCAGTCAGTAAGATCAAAGGAAAATTTCGTGAAATAGCGATAAGAAAACTTATCGCTAGAAACTAAGGGTGCACGTGCCGTTGTCAATGAAATTAACAACGTCGTCATAGGTAAAATAGCGATAAACAGATTATCAATTGTCATCTCAACTCATTGCTTTTCTCACTTTCGCCGTACCGGCTCAGGCGAGAAAATCAATCTCAACGAAAATCTATAATTATGTGGTAAGAACATGTCGAGTTCTTGATATCAAATAACCCTAGATAATATTGTTTTGGGGGTTTTGAGTGATGGGATTTCTTTCTTTATGAAACCTTTGAGTTTGGAGTTGAGATCAACATTAATTCATTGATTACATTCCCATTGCCTTGTATTCAGAAAATAAACCAAATATTGTGCCGTCAGTCCGGCAGATTTGATCCGTTCTCATAGAACAAATGAGTGGTAGAAACTAAATTTGTATTGTCAATGTGCATAGTCAAAATTATTTATGTCTAGTCATCATTGAGTCTAAATCTCCATTCTATTTTGGTCTAGTTGTATACAATTAATTGATTTCGGGTAACACAAACTTTATTTACAAATTATACACGTGTATGTCTATGTTCCAGACCATATGAGTATTTGGACAGTACGCGTACGGTCTGGACCGTATGAGTACTTTTTCAAAATACGCATACGGTCGGACTTTACGCGTACGGTCTGCCTAATTTTAAGAAGTTGGTCTGGTTTATTAGATACACATGTATATTACAGATCAACATAACTGAAATCTCGAATTAATATAAAAAGTTCAATTGTAAATGAAATAAAAACTTAGTAGTTTAACTATTTAAAAAAGTCACGTTAATCTAATCTGTTAATCTCCTGTATTTAGCATGTCAGTAATACATGGAATTGTATTATGCTCATTGAATTTGAAGTTATTGGAAGTAAACATAATGTGAAGAGAAAAGATTTTATAATATTTAGGAACTTTACTACAAAAGCCGTCAAACCATTTGTTTACTTGTGGGAAGACTGATAAAATTAAAATCGTTTTGCTAAATGGGAAAAGTGATTCAGCGAGATTCCGACAATATGTTAAGGAAAAGACATTCGCATTGATTAATTGTCCTGAGTTTGGAATGGAACTGATTCGGAATGTTCATTTATTCATTTTATTCATCTAATTGTAATAATATTAATTTGTAAAACTCAGTTAAAGATTTTGATAAATGTTTGTCTAAAATTAATCCCTATAGTCCAAATACATGTATGGTACAGCTCGTACTAGACCGTACGAGTATACTCGCACGGTCCGACCGTACGCGTATGGTCGGACCGTACGAGTATACGCATACGGTCCGGACCGTACGCGTACGGTCCAAATACTCATATGGTCTGGAACATCTATTATGTCTCTGACATAACTACATAAGATAAAATGTAACTGTATTTAAGTGTCTTATACAAGTGCATTGGTAGGTGTATAGTGCTTTCCAATTCTATAAAGGTTCCCTGTTACAACAAGGGTTCGTGGGTGACTTTCAGAATGGTAATTTATAGCAAAAGTTGTCAGGTGTATGCAATATAAAAAACTTTTGTTAACTATAGAGAAGAATGACAGGTTTTTACATTTTTTTTTGCCACTTTTATGTTAACCAAAGTGATAGAAAGAAAAATAGAATTTATCTTTTAGACTTGCATTGATATATGTTGCTGACAACAGCAAAACAAGTTGATTTAGCACGATTGCATGAAGTTTGTTTACTGCAGTTCTACATTTTACCGAATATATCATCAAATAAAGATTCCTTAAAAAAAGTTTATAAAATATTTTTGTAGTACATGGGACCAATAAAAACACTTGAAATAATACAAAAATGTACACTTACATTCTAAAAGTAACTTGTCAATGTTTGGTATTTTAAGGCAAATTGAAAGTTAAAAATTAGTTATATCATTTTTCTACTCTTCTATAATTTAAACTGTTATAGGACACTCAAGACGCAAAATTGAAGGGTTGCATACGATAGTTTGCATTTTCATAACCTTTCTGTAAATTCTATTTTATTGTACATGATAGAGAATTTCTCATCTATAGGGATATTGTTTGATATTTAAATTTTAGAAGTTTTAGAAGGTTAACTGATTTTTGCATTTTCTGTTCAAAATAATTTTCAGTAATGATTTGATATAGACGAACATAGGATTGTCAAAGGATGGTGTAGTATTTTTTTTATCGATTTCAAATTTTATTTTAATCCACAGAAAGTCAATGGAAATGTACTTCATAAAACAAAAAATTTAGTAATTATTATTATCTTTTTACCAAGATGGTGTCCTGGTTCATTTTTCATTAATAAAAAGTATACAAGTACCTTATGTTGTTAATTTGTACCATTTCGCTAATGCCTTATATGCAAAACTTTATATTGACATCATAATCTACACAGTGTTACGACGGGGGACAGAGTTCCACATTCATTGTTATTGTTTGGCGTTATGAGGTCATTCTGTTAATGTTAGTTGTATTTTATTTTATTTTTTAATTCTTAATGTCACACGCCGTCGGGTTGCCTAGTTGAAATAAAAATTCATTTCAAGATATTTTGTTTTTTTAATAACCCTTCTACCTTGGTACGTACATGTGATTTGGCTTTGAGCTCTTATAAGTATCTTTGCTTTTAATTCTCTTATCCTTTACATAAACACATATAGTAAAGGATTTAAATTTTAGCGCAAATTTAGTCAAATTACCGTTGGAATATTTAAATCGTCTCCCTTTAATCAAACAGGAACTCCGACTGAAAACGAAAGTAGTCGGTTGCCATATAACAACAAACACAGAGTTCATAAAAACAAATTGATTAGGTAAGTTACATTAAAAATCAGGAATGTATTCAATTTGAACGGTTGAGTATGGAAAGCCGTAGCTACTTGATGTGACGATATGTTTATATATACACATACTTTTCAATATATGCACATACTTTTTCAAGATATATGCACATACTTTTTTTTTCAATATACATAGTTTACTTTATATGCACATATTATTTTATATATGTGCAGATACTTATTCTATATATGAACATATTTCTTCATGTGCATACTTAGTTTTTCAATATGAGAATAACCATTTACATGATACTTTACTGTTTTTACTGTTTCCCGGCATTGTGAGAGAGAGAGAGAGAGAGAGAGAGAGAGAGAGAGAGAGTTAATTACTGTCCTTATTCTATTTTTAATATCTGATAAATTGATCGTTGTAGCAAATTCGTCTAGCTTTTCCAATAACACGAACATGCCGATGACAAGAAATCAACGATGTCTAAAGATGCTGATCAATAAAAAAGGAAACGCATTAAAACAAAATAAATGTAGTAGATACAATATGCAAGGATCTTATTGATCAACTGAAAAGGAAATGTGGTATGATTGCAAATGAGACAACAATACACTAAATACCAAACATTTTCCAAATGCAGTGCCAAAATATATGTATCAACAGGATATAGGATCATATGTGTACATAATTGTACAGTGATACATTTATAGTTTTGTTTTTATTCATTAAAAACAAAATCGATGTAGAAGATATAAATACAATTTGAATGGATCTTGCTATAATGTTGAATTTACACGTTTCCTTTGATAGACGGAAGCATGAAAAAACTTTCTTTTAAAATTTTAAACAGCTAAACTTATTTTTCATAGTCGCATGCAAAATAATGAACAGTGTTAACCCTTACTAAATTCTTTCATATATGCAAATATTATATTTGGAAGTTTGATGGAACGTACATAAAGAACCCGTATTACAAACGGTATAGTCGTATACTGTCGTCCATCATCGTAAACTATTACAACCATCTCCTACTCTGAAACCAGTAAACCAATTTCGATCAACCCCTGCTAGCCAATCATTTTTGCCACATTTGTTAAAAATATAATATCAAGATAAAATTCAAATAATATCCTTATAGACCATAACTAGATAGATATAAAGAAATAAAACTGATGAGAAATGTTTAGAATCAGTAAAGTCCTTCTTTGTTGTAACAATGATTCCTGTTCATTTATTTAAACTTTTGGAAATTATTTAAATTATTTAGGCTCTGAAATCTTCGACTTATCAGAGACTTACTTTTAAATATTACTAGGCAACAGGAAGCTTGTCAGAAGGCAGTGCAGGAGCAGCCTAGTTATCGTTCCTGACCACAGCAATCTGAGTAAAGTACAAATATATCGTGCTTACTCGAGCATAACAAAATTAGAGATCTACATCTATTAATAAGATTGGACAAAGGTAACACCAAAGCCAGGCAGAGCTTTGCATGAGGGAGATTTTTTTTAAAAAAATAATCTAATTTCAATTGTGCAGAAAACTGTATTTTACTCTGTAAATGTCGTTTTTAGCTCATCTGGCTCGAGGGGCCAAGTGAGCTTTTTTCATTACTTGGCGTCCATCGTCTGTTGTCGTCGTCCGTCGTCGTCGTCGTTAACTTTTTACATTTTGAACTTCTTATAGAGAAACACTGAACAAGGATTTATTTAATACTGGAAACTACTTTTGAAAATGGAATGTCATATTTTTTTTCCTATTCTTTTTTCTACTTCAACCATATTTTAAAAAAAAATTAAATTATACTTTACCAAAGCATCTCTGTATTATAAACTTATCTTGTATTCATCATAGTTTTAAAGGTGTATGTGTAAGGTTTATAATCCATGTGCATGTACAACTTAGTTAACTAACCCTGTGCATGCACAGCCTTAGTTGACTTACTCTGTGTAGCACAGTCTTAGTGGACTTACTCTGTGTAGCACAGCCTTAGTGGACTAACCCTGTGCATGCACAGCATTAGTTGACTAACCCTGTGCATGCACAGCATTAGTTGACTAACCCTGTGCATGCACAGCATTAGTTGACTAACGCTGTGCATGCACAGCATAAGTTGACTAACCCTGTGCATGCACAGCCTTAGTTGACTAACCATGTGTATGCATTGTTAGTCCTTTGAATAAACTAATATGAAACCAATAAAGCAAGTCATGCAAAAACATGTTTTCGTACATGTACAAACCCTTGAAGTTCTATGTTGAAACATATATTATTTAAATAAAATGTAGACTAAGGCTTGCTTAATGTATGTACTTTAACAGTGCATTACAGTTGCACCAAATACTTGTACAGTTTATACACATGCAGCTTAGAGGAATTTGTTATCCATGTTACGATTGGCTTTGTGCAGTTACTCTCTATGCACAATTACATGTTTGGATGGAATTTGGACTTGTTTTTCTAAAACTATAGTCAGTTTTATGTATACTGTTTTTAATAATTTTAATAACTGCTCTGAAAAATCTATTCAAAATTCATACAATTGTAAGTCGAGGATACTGATGATTTCCTTTTGTAATCATTTTAATTGCTCATTGATATATATTTTGCAGGAGAAGAATTCACATTCTACCTTTTAATAACTCAGGAAATTCACCATTTAGAATTGGCTACTCAATTTGCAACAGTCCAAGTCAAAAATATATATGGAATAACCATACATTGTCTTAAAATTTATCAGAACAATTATCAGAAACAGGAAGTAATGAGGCATTTCTATCCTTATTTGAGCCTATTAAGGCAATAAAGTATGACACATGGGCAGATAATAGAAAAAAAGACAGAAGACATTTACTTTATTACATAATAAAACATAATTTTGTTACATTCAATATATAAAATAAGAGAATAGCAAGTTATAACATCAATTCATGGCAGTTGTGGTTCTGATTTCAAAATGCCTTTCTTTTATTAATTTGTTTGTCAAGTTAATTAAGGAAACTACTATTTATATCAGTTGAAATCAAGTTTCAAATGTTTAAATAAGTCTGATGGTAAAAAATTGAAAGAATGTTTTACAAAACTCATTGTCAGATCATCAATTTTATTTTAACCTCTATTCAATTTGTTTTTTATTTATAACAATTGGGGCAAAACTTATCAAACATACATATATAGAAATTTTAGACCATTTATAACAAAAATAACCATGATCCATATGTATATATATATACATACCATTACATATATCACATTCTAAAAAAAAGTAAAAATCTCTTTAATGATAATAAATGTCATTATTTATAACTATCACAGTTTCTGTGTTTTTTTTCACTAATTAACCTTGCTTATCACATTAAAGGGCATATGATACACTCATATATCACATTCTAAAAAAAGTAAAAATCTCTTTAATGATAATAAATGTCATTATTTATAACTATCACAGTTTCTGTTTTTTTTCACTAATTAACCTTGTTAATCACATTAACGGGCATATGATACACTCATATATCACATTCTAAAAAAAAGTAAAAATCTCTTTAATGATAATAAATGTCATTATTTATAACTATCACAGTTTTTTTTCACTTATTAACCTTGCTTATCACATTAAAGGGCATAAGATACACTCGTATATCACATTCTAAAAAAAAGTAAAAATCTCTGATACACTCATATATCACTTTCTAAAAAAAGTAAAAATCTCTTTAATGATAATAAATGTCATTATCTTTAACTATCACAGTTTTTTTTTCACTTATTAAGCTTGCTTATCACATTAAAGGGCATATGATACACTTGCAGTGAAGCTAAAATTCATTTTAAGTTAATGCAGTATTTTTGCAATAATAACTATTTGAGAGTTATTATCAGAAGACTTGTAATATTTTTTTATCATGATATATTAAATTATCGAGAAAAATATAAGTTATGCATATATTTTTTATTGACAGCAGAAATAACTTCACAATGACATATAGAATAACCATACATTGTCTCAAAGTATAAAACTTATTTATAAGTAAAAGGCTTAGAAACAGGATGAATGCGAGTCTGTCCCAAGCATTTCATCCTGTTTTGAGGCGAGTACAAATAAACTTTATATTTTGAGACAATGTATGGTTATTCTCTTTATTATGTACTGCAACTCTGAAGTTTCTAGTAAATAAAACATTTTTGATAAAAACCAACATTTTGAATGTTGAGGTAGACAACATTAAAATTTAGTGAATCTGTATTGTTTATTGACCTTATATTACTTCAAGAATCTTATACCAAAATTGCACAAAACAATTACCGTTTCAAATTTTTTACATGCCCCTGTAGTGCAGAGAACAAATATCTATGGGTCACTTATACATGTGTACTATTAAAATTATAAACCAAAAAACAGATTGACTCACCATTGATAACCATGACAATATTTACTTCTGTTAATTTTTTTGAGAAAAACATTTAAGTATGAAATTTTGAGTTTTAGATGAAACATGCAATTCCTAGAGATATATATTTTTTCATATTTCAAAAGTGCACATCAAAATTGACTTTCAATTAAAAAATTAAAGAAAGTTTCACCATGGGTTCTTTACTGAATCACATGTCTTTAAGAATCAATAACAGTGCATATACAAAATTGTCTGAATATTTGTCACACATATCCAAGAAAAATTTGTAACTCTGTTACTGCAGTACTAACTTGCCATAGTTTTAAATCATAAATGATTGAACATAAATTGTCACTATTTAGAAATTAAACTAGAGGAACTGTGATCAGAGCTCACAAACTTATACCCCGCTCCTAGCAAAGTTCATGTTTTGGTATTGGAAACCCCAAAAACCAATTTGACCAAAAATCAAACAGGAGGTGCACAATGGCATTATATGATTAAGAATCTCAGAAAGTTTCATTAAATTGTGATTAGTGGTTTAGGAGGAGTTGCAGATTCAAAATGAGTACCCCATTTTAAGGGCAATGGCAAAGTTCATGTTTTTTCAATTAGAAACCCCAAAAATGATTTTGAACAAAAATAAAATAGAAGGTGCACAATGGCATTACATCATTAAGAATCTGAGAAAGATTCATTAAATTATAACAAGTGGTTTAGGAGAAGTTGCAGATACAACATGGGTACCCCTTATTTTTAGGCAATAGAAAAGTCCATGTTTTTGAAATGGAAACCCCTAAAATGATTTTGAACAAAAACAAAATAGGAGGTGCACAATAGCATTATATCATCAAGAATCTGGGATTTGTTTCATTAAATCATAATAAGTGGTTCAGGAGGAGTTGCGGATACAACATTGGTACCCCCTATTTTTAGGCAATGGCAAAGTCCATGTTCTTTTAAATAGAAACCCAAAAAATGATTTTGAACAAAAACAAAATAGGAGGTGCACAATGGCATTATATTATTAAGAATCTGAGAAAGTTTCATATCATTCAGATAAGTGGTTAAGGAGGAGTTGCAGATACAAAGTATACGGGACAGACGGACGGAAGGACAGACTTCCCCATCACTATATACCTCCGCTTTTTAAAGCCGTGGTATAATGAAGGATTTAAATGCATGTGCATACTTCTCTATGCAATTCAACTCAATATTTCTAGAGGTTATAAATGATGTGTAAACTTGGTCAATAAATTAAAAAAATAATAATAAATGTTCATGGTTATGTAAGGACAGTTGAAAAAAGAGTGACAAACATAGCGATTAATATTTGATTTTGAATTTTGATGGGTATTAAAACCAGTAAATTAGTTAATGAATCAATTACTGCTCAGAAAGATTGAGTGACATTTGAGTTTCTGGAATATGTGTTATTTGTGTGTCAGACATGGACACTTGAGTATTGTCAAGGGTATCAATGGTGCTATCTGATTGTGTACACAAAGAGTCAACTGACGTCTGTTCAAAGTGCTCTGCAATTATGTTATTCTTGTTTTTTTCTAACTCAATTAGAATTTTCTTTTTATATTTACAAATAATACTTTCTACTGTGTTTCCGGAGCATGTTTTGTTGTTTATTTTAATATCAAAATTTACAGTAAATTGAGTGGGATGCATCAATGGATCCCTAGCTTGTGAACAGAACTCCACAAATCCAGTTGGTAGACTTTTCTTCTTTAATGTTACATCTGAAAAAATATAAAGTTAAGATACTTATTACCTTGAAAACAACAAACTTGTTTTATTACATTATAATTAATTCACTGACTTAGCCTAACACTTTAAGTTAAATAAGACTTCTTTTATTTAAACAAAGGATCAAAGTATGAAGTTACATAAAATTGACAAAAGTTATATTGTTTTATATCTACAACATTTTTGCTGTTAACAGTTTATCTTTAACTTCATATGTGGCACGTGCAACAATTGCTCGACTTAAAGGTCATAATTTGCATAACGAATCGGTCGATTTCAATGAAATCCCATTTATTTGTAATTTGGTTTGAGCAGATGGTGTTTTCAAACAAATACTTTTGAGGCTATCAAATATTTAATTTAAATTTTATAACATGACATATCTGGCAATTCACAATGCTTGCTAAATTTTCTAAATTAAAGTTTATTTAAGGTTTAAGACTTAACTAGAAGACAAAAATATGTATTTTATTCCTAAAAGCTGTAAATATGAGAATTGAATGCTGGTTTTTGAAAATGTATCTGGAAATAAATGCAAGTAGCGATCACATTTTAAGCAAGAAGCACTTCCCCGCTTCATACAAAATGTGATAGCTACTTGCATATATTTTCCTATAGAATTTCCTTAAAATTACCAATTAAGTGGCAGAAACTCAAAAATGGGTCTAAATGCATATGTTAAAAGTGATGTCACCCAAACTCAAAGTTGATATGTGTTTTGTGGTAATAAGCATTGTGTTTAAGTTTCATAATATTTGGTTGAGTCAATACTAAAGGAAGAGATCTGAGAAACCAATTTTGGGATTTACAGATGTAAATTCTGATGTACAGCCGCACATATTTTGCCACATATACACAGTGTTGGCTAAGATGAACCAAGGTTTTATCTTTCTCACTGCATGATTAATTTTCTTGTGTAAAACAAATTTTAATGTTTTGGATTTCATATTTTTCATAATAAAACATTATTGCATGCCTATTGCTTTCAGAAAGTGTCTGTTACATGTATATACTTATGTACTGTACTAAATGTATAAAATTACCTGCAAAGTCCCTCAACCTGGAGGATTCCTGAGGAAACAGGGATTTGGCCGATTCCCAGTTTTGAGAATCTGTCTGGTTCACAAATGCTGTTTTTAAAACAGATAAATTTTTTTCTATCTTCAACCATTCCAGTCCTTTTTTTAAGCCTTCTGTTTTGGATTTTTGTAGGGCAAGTGTAACAGTTTCCTTATTAAGACCCTGAAGAATTCTAAATAACTGAAAAGTAAAACAACTAGATAATTATTATTTCCGAATGTTTATGATGTTATTTTCATTCATGACCCATAAAGGATGCATTATCAGCTCTTATGTTAAAATGAATGGTTTTTACTGAATTTTTCAAAATAAAAATGACTCCGTTATATTAGTTACCTTGGTGTAATCAGGGATGTACAGAATTTACGAGTAACGATGTAATAATCTGTTTCTCTAATGATTATTAAACCAATTTTTTTATAATTTTATTGGCACTTGCCTCGAAACAGAACAAAAGTGCAAATTAAGCCTTTATTTTTTCCATGTTTCTAAGCCTTGTACAAATTATTACTATATTCTGATATGACGTGCTTCTTTCGCTTTGTAAACAACACTGTGATAAAATTCTTGATATATCTATACTTAGCGCAGACTCAGAGATATACATAATAATGGATGTTACAATATACCTCCCTCGTGAATCCACATGTATTGGAATATATTTTTGCAAACGCTATGCTGATTTTATTGTTTTAAAAATTGCAATTGAAAAAAGACTACAGAACTTTTATTCTTATTCAGATGTATAACAAAAAGAATTAATGCACAAGAGCTCGTAGACATCTACAAAATCAAAATAAATAAAATTCCGCGAAAGTCCATTAATGCTTTTGGCGCATTTATGTCATTTCAAAACATGGCGTCATACAAATGAAAACACTTAAGCTGAAGGTTTTTCCGTTACGTGAACCATCGAAATTCGTATATTACATTAAAATGGATTTTTGAGGTAGGTGTTGTTTCATTTTCTATTTTATTGCATTATTCGCATATTTACTGATTTCAGCAAGTCAACATGGCGGCTCCTTAGTTACGAAATATCAACTTTGGATTTGACGGTAGCTTACGAGAAAAACATGTAAATTAAAAATGGCAAATGTTGGGTTTGAGAATTAAAAGAATTAAGCACATTTTTTCTAGCGAAATTATTCAAGCTACAGATTTATTAGAATGTTTTAGCTTTATCTTACAGGGAGTAAAAAAGAACAGCCACACACACGGCATACCCACCCTCGCTTCAGTTTTTTAATGGAACAATGTATGGAAATTCTTTAATCAATCTTAAATATTGAATACACATAAAGTGTCCCAAGTCAAATTGAACTGCTATCATTAGCTGTTTTTCAGCTGTTATTTACCAGTTCTTCATATTTTTAGCAGTCTTTCAGCTGTTCTTAGCAGTCCATCTTATAGAAGTTTGAAAAACTGCCCTTTTTCACCATTTCTTAGCATTCATCTTAACAGTTTGTATACCTTCTAAAACTGCTGTCAATTTGTCAATTGGACAACAGTTATGACAGCAGTTCAATAGCAGTTTGATAGCAGTTTTGGTTTTAATCTCTGTTATAAAAATGCTTGGATCTGGCTGTATTTTCAGCTTGAAAGTAAACCTTTATTTGAAGATTATTCGATCATTTTCAAATGTGTATTTTGGCTCCAAGCTGTGTGTAAATGCTTGCTAATGAAAAACTACATTTTTGTCAGTTATAAGGTTTAGTTTAGGCTAAATGGAATACTTTCACACACCTGCAGTACAGTAAGTTGAAGTAACAGTTAATGCATGTGAATTTTCTGACATAACTTTGTAGGGGAAAACAGAAACCATACAGATCGAACGCCCCAAAAAAGGGGGATAGTTGTTTATTCAAATAGAATATCTGATGTTTACAGAATTGTAATAAAATACTAGCATATACTTACAGTGCAAGATGTTATTTATGAAAATAAATATATGAATATTTTAATAAAATTTTGTAAAAAAACGAAAAATGAATCATATTCAAGAGTTGAAAAAAGGGGGAGGGAATTTTAGGGAAACCTAGGCCGAAAATAGCTGATTGGTTAATATTGATCAAACAATCCATTTAATGAAGTTAATATATGTTACTTAGGTTTGATTCAGAAAGTGGAAACATAATATATTACATGTATTAAGATTTCTTTTATTTAAATCCAAAAGAGAAAGAGGAGATAACTGTTGTCTTTTGGTCCACATAAAAAATATATATCATTTGTATATTGTATATAGAGAGAAATTAGTAGTACATTTGGTAATTAAATAATAATAAAAAAGAAATAACTTTTAATCTGAAAATCACTTAGTCAAGGTAATTAATAGTTATTATAATCTAGTAACCACTCTTATTGAATAAGTTGCTTATTAAAAGCACTGATATTTAAAGTGCATTCTTAACTGTTCTTCTTATTCAGCCACTTCCATAATTAATAAGGGGTCTATTCTAAGGCCAGGTAAAGTACCGGTACTCAAAAAAACATGTTTACACCCCCTTAACAAGTCGGTTATTGGATTGAAATAGAGTAATTTGATTGCAGTTACTGCTCAAATTACAAATATAACATGTATTTTTGAAATTTCAACAAGACTAACAGTAAAATTAGAATTTTATTTTTGCATTCATATCTTGTACACAGTTTATTCATCGTACCTTTGTATTCCAACTTTTGACAGATCTGATAGCATTCCATAGCAGTTATTAGCAGTTTAGAAAACCATATTAGGATGTACAACTTAACAGTTCTATGAATATTCATTATTGATAGCTGTTATTATAGCAGTTCTCATGAATATTCAGAGAAGAAAGCAGTTTTTGAGTATCTCATTTAAATTTTTCGTCAAAAATAACTGCTAAATAATGTAATGTAACAATGTAATTGGTAATTAAATAATAAGGCTAAATAAACTGCTAAGAAACTGCTATGGAATGCAATTGGAATGCCTATATGAAAATTAACTATTGCCTTGAATTTGGCAACTGTGAATGCTAATGAACTGCTAAAGAACAGCTGTCAAATAAGAACTGTGAATGCTAATAAACTGCTAAAGAACTGCTGTCCACTTTGACTTGGGGTAGCATATCAAAATGATGTAATAAACAAGAAAATGTACCAGCACTATCACTTTCCATGTTCATTATAAACCATAAATTGGGATCAATCTCTAATTTGCATACAATTCAATTAGATCACATTACAATGAATATGTGCACTATGTTTCAAGATGATGTGACTTCAATTTCATCATAAACTACCTAATTGACAAAAAACTTGAAAATATACTGTTTTTATATTTCAAAACTTTAAAGTACAATGAACTGTGAAATTTGCAGCACAACCATTTATTTTCAATCTCCTTTACAACTGAATCGTGTGTTTTCCTGTAGTACTGAGAACAGATTATTTATTTGTTTCCTGACTTGGGCTGGCAGAGATATCTATTTTCAGCTATTGCCAGGAAAATTTATCTATTTTCAAAATCCTCCTGCCCCCATGCACCACCTCCCCCACAGAATATAAAATGGATGCCCCCCCCCCCCCCCCTCCAAAATATCAAATGGTTGTCCCCTTAATTATTCTTTAATTTGATTTTAAATTAATTACATTTTGTGGTAAACTCTTCTCAAGACCTTCTTCAAATTCAAATGAGTGCACTATTTGAAGGAACATTTGGTAATTCTCATCTGTGTACCTTGCAACACTTAGGACGGTTGACATTGAATCTTTTGACATCTGAAAAATTAATTTACACTACATTAATTTTAGGCTTAAGGGCATTTAAACTAATAAGTACAATTATCTACCTTGAAAAGATTCTGACCAGGATTATCTTCTTTCATGCATATATTCTAAGGTCATGTACTGCAACTGCATAAAGTTTCATCAATATTTATCCAGGAGTTGCACTTAAGAAACCTGTTGTCACATATTGCTATATCAAAACTAAGAAAGTTCAATTAATTCCCTTGAAACAAATCCAAACAAGAAATATCCTCCTTCATGCAAATCCTCAGGTTGTGTGCTACAACTGTAAAATTCCATCAATATTGATCCATCCATTTAGAAGTTGTTCTTACCAGACCTGAAGCCACATATTGCTTATATTAAAACTTACTAATTTCAATTATCTGCCTTGGAAAAATTCCGACCAGCAATTTCCTCTTTCATGCACATTCTCAGGTTGTATGATACAACTGTGCAAAGTTTCATAAATATTGATCGATTCGTTTAGGAGTAGTTGGGCTTACAAACATATGGACTGACAGATTCAGACCGAAAGACGGACAGGGTGAAACAAAAACATTTTTTTGGGGGGTATAAAAAACATTTAGTTATTCTACCTGACTAAAGTTTGGAGTAGATATTAGGTCAAATCTTAACTGGAACTTGTGATATAATATTAAACACATGATAAACGAATAAGAATATTATAAGTTTGAAGAGGCAAATAATGTTTAAAAGAGTGAATTATTATGTACTTAAACACAAATTAGAAGACATCAAAACCAAATAGCTCGTGCATTTTTCTGAGTAGGTGATAATTTTTGTTTAAAATAATATACTTTGCCATGGGCATTTGATAGCTAGTAGTACCAAACATAAAGATTGACAACTGGTTGATTTATTGACAGTTCAGATAACCAGAGCTACATGAACAACAATTTCGGTATTCATTATTTCTTCATTGAGTCTTGTGTAACTAAGAGTGACATCTCCTTGTTATATGTTCCAATTTTAGCTAGTCAAAATTTGTTGTCTTCCTTGAAAATCTTCATTATTTAATTTTTAATGCCACTTATTTCATTTAATCTTAATCATTACTAAATTTGAAAAACTATAAGATTTAACAATTTTTAATCAATTTATACAGACATTTAATCATATTAAGAAATTGATCTTTTTGTTTTGCAGTGTAAAAAATATAAAATACCGCACAATTGTTTTTTTGTTTTTTTTCTGATTGTGTAAATAATAGGTCTGTAATAACCGTCCCTACAGTAATAGTCCATTTCTGTGAATACAGGCAGTGCAAGGGCCAGTCAATGTCGTTTAACTCCCCCCCGCCCCCCTATAGTAGTAGTCCATTTCTGTACATTTTGCTGACAGAGCAAGGGCTTAATAGCCAGTCAAGGTCATTAAAAACGCCCCGTAGTAGTGTCCATTTTAACAAAGCTGACAATGATAAGAAAAACTGACATTTAAATAAATTCCTGAAGAAAACACTAAAGTCTTTAATCTCCAGAAATGTCTCGATGAGAAAGAATAATAAAAGAAATCAAATGGAGTTAATGAACTTATGTGAAAAAGAAATTAAATTATAATTGATAAAAAAATAAATTATCTCCCCTTAGTGGTGGAATTTAAAAAAAAAGAACAAAGACTTATCTAACATAAATCACCAACACAGTGGAAAACACATCATTTTTATTTTAAACATTCACAGTCTGAATGAAATGAAACCAAACATGACATGAATGTTCCTTATGAAGTGCTGACCAAGTGTTGTTACTTTCAAGTGTAGCTGATCCATCATCTAAGATGGCCGCCAGCAGGGGACATCGTTTAGCATAGGACCCTATGGACAATACATACAAATATCTTCTTTTAGAGAAACATTGAATGGAATGAAACCAAACATTGCATGCATAATCTTTGTGAGGTGCTCACCAAGTGTTGTTACTTTAAAGCCAATCCATCATCCAAGATGGCCGCCAGCAGGGATCTTCATTTAATATAGGACCCTATGGACAATATATACAAATATCTACTTTTAGAGAATGACTGAATGGAATGAAACCAAACATGTCATGAATCTTTCTTATGAGGTGCTGCCCAAGTGTTGTTACGTTGTAGGCAATCAATCGTCCAAGATGGCCTCCAGCGGAGATTAAGTTTAACATAGGACCTTATTGGAAATTCTTACAAATGTTTTCTTTTAGGGAACCACTGAATGCAATGAAATCAACATGGCATGAATGTTCATAATGCTGTGCTGGCCAAGTGTTGTCACTTTTTAGCCAATCAATGATCCAAGATGGCTGCCAACAGGGAACTTAGTTTTACAAAAATCGCTATGTGAAATACATACAAAAGTTTTCTTTTGAAGAACCACTGAATGGAATGATGAAACCAAACATGGCATGAATGTTCCTTATGCGGTGCTGACCAAGTGTTGTTACTTTGTAGCAAATCCATCAACCAAGGTGGTTGCCAACGGGGACTTAGTTTAACAAAGGACTCTATGGTAAATATATGCAAATGCCTTCTTTTACAAAACCGCTCAATGGAATAAAACCAAACATGCTATGAATGTTTATTTTGAGGTGCTGACCAAGTGTTGTTACTTTGTAGCTGATTTTCTACAATTTCAATTAATTTATTTGTAATTTCTGTTAACTTTACAAAAGTCTTCTGCTTTTGGTTAAAATACGAGGCCAATATTAAACCAAATTTGGCCTCAATCATTGTTAGGGTATCTGTTATGATTTTTTTAATCCATTTTTAAATGATTTCCAAAACCAAAATATAATCAGGTGAGCGACACAGGCTCTTGAGAGCCTATAGATATTATTTTTGTGGTTGGTTACTGTCTCATTAACATATGCCAACATCTCCTTTTATTCATATTGATAATAAGATATGTGTAAAATTGTCATTATATAAGATTTTCCTTATTTTAAAAGAGACATGAAAGATCAACTAAAGGAATGTTCAAACTCATGGCAAAAACGAAAAAAAAACAATCAAAAGACAAAAAGACAAAAACAGATGGAAACACAACACTGAAAACTAAAGACTGAACAACACAAACCCAACCAAAAATCGGGATTAATTTCAGGTGCTCTGGAAGGGTAAGCAGATCCTGCTCTACATGTGACATCCTATAAAGTATGTTGATAATTTATATCAAATAATTAAGCATCATGCAAAATTAGCTAACCCTGAAACTTGACCCAAAGTGAAATTTGGAATTTGAAATAAGTTTTCATGACGAAGGATAGACAAGCATGTTACCGTATAAACATCTTTGACATTAAGCAAAAATAAAAAGCACAAAGAATACAATAAAGACTAGAGCAAGAGCAATACGAACTTCCTTAGACAAAAATATGTTTGATCTCAGGTAATCCGAAAGGGTTAGCAGATCCTGCTCAACATGTGGCACCCGTCTAGTTGCTAATCTAAGAACAAACTGGTTGCAAAGACTAATTCGGTATGTAATATTCGAGGAAAAGAGGGCGGGATTGTGGGTACGAAATTAAGAACATATCCATCGCCATCTGTAATATGATGCCAGAGAGAAATGAAAATTTCACAATTTGGAAGCTTACATTATTTCTTTTGAGACTTAAATGTATCTGTTGTATCCTTCAATACAAGTTCGATGGGATAGATGCGTTCAACATAGTCGCCACACTTTTAACCATTTAGTGAGAGTACATTATCTATATTGCAGGACGCGAAGTCAAAGGTTAATGCTAGAATCATTGCATATTATATTCAAGGTGGCCTTTGGCTGTTGTTTCTTTGACACATACCTCATTTCCAATCTCGATTTTATTTAATGTGTAAACTGTTATTCAAATTAAGAAAAATAAAAGATTTATTGCATTATTTTGACTGTTTTAATAAATACCTAATATCGGTATATGTTTTTGTTTGATTTAATATTTTAACTTCGTCATACAAGGGGATATAACTTTAGGGTAAATTTTATCGGAAAGGAATATTATTTTTCACTTCTAACAAGAAAACACACTCGGTGACAAAATTATTTTTCACTTCTGACAAGAAAACACACTCGGTGACAAAATTATTTTAAATTTTTTCTTAAATGAAATCATAAAACATATTTTTTCATATTTATGTATTTGATTTCAAAATTCTATCTCAAAGATTTCTTTTTATTCACCAAAAACATATTTTTTGTCATGAATAACTACGACTTGTAGCTTGAAAAATAGCACGATTACTACAAATATATGTTTTGAAAAAAAGCATGGAACAATCTACATTTTGTCAAAGTATCAGAAAATTATATCTCAAGAATACATAACTCCATAATGTCATACTCAAACATTTATATTAAAATGACAATGGTTAACGACGATTGATCATTTTGTTTATTATTTTCAAAGCAATAAAAAAAAAGTGAGTCATTTTTCTAGCAAGACGATTATTTCCAATGTTTTCGAAGGAAATATAGTAAATACATAGAAACTTCCAAAAACAGTTAAGCAGGACAGGTCTACCAATAAGCAAGAAAGGCCAAACTTATCAGTCCACACCTTATAGTAGTCATATGTGTTCTTGCAAATACTATAGTGGATAGAGAGAATCTGTTTGAGCAAATCACCAGGACAAGATCTATAAATAAGCCAAATGGACGAAAGCATTGAGCGACTGCGCGATCGATTCTTATACAAGTTATGGCCCTTGAAAGTATATTTGTACCAATTTTGGATGTTTTAACTGAAATTAACATGTTTTAGCAATTTGTTGTTTTGTGTCAGTAACTATTTAAGCCTGTTTCCGTTCATCATCCGTGATTTCGAAATAAATATTAAGTAATGAGAAAACCCATACTGCATAGTTGGATATATAAAAGGCCAAAAATGGTACAATACAATTGAGAAAACTAAACTAAAAACACATATAACACAAATTTTATTACGTACATATCGTTATAATTTTATTTTGGATGTAACACGTCTTCTGATTGGCTGAAAGTGTTTTGTCTATCAGCTCATAGACATAATTTTGTCATGTGACCGCGACGTCATCAACTTTTTCATCATGATTTACAACTTTTTAGAATTAAATTATAAGGAATGACTTTAATATTTTTTTCTGTCTATTCGAAATAACATAAAAAATGTGGTGCACACTTTAAAATAAACCGTTACGCGGGTTATTCAGTGTACACCACATTTTTTATGTTATTTTTTCATAGACAGAAAAAATATTACAGTCATTCCTTAAATAAATAAAAATTAAAACAAGAAGCACGGATCAACTTACTCCTGTCCTTACATAATTCTGATTATGTAGTCTATCAAATCTTTAAAATCATCTCGGACTGAGTTTTTAATTTTTTTTTTTTTAAAGAAAAGTCTTTTTATTTCAACTATAATATATGCTTTTCCCCAAAAAAACAATAATGCAGGGTTTTTTTCCTTTGGTAGTTTATTAATCTCGGTTTGTGAGTGAAATTAGATGGTCTAAGAAGGTTACAATTATTCCTCAGATTGTGATTGTTTTATTTGAATCTATCTAAAATGCTACAAATCTAACATAGAAATAACTAAGATATTTTTCTGACACAAACAATTTTAGTATTCGCATATTGTGCCTTTGGTATCTTTCGCCTCTCTTTTGCGTTACAAATTACGAACTGATTACCACTAGATGATGCATTATTTTTGAATAAGGTTAAATATGGTCCAATTGTTCTCAGTATATAGCAGTTTTTCGCGTCGATAACTTTGACCGTAATCTGTAGTCTAGAAAATTGTTGTGTCGAAGGATTCGATATAAACTTAGGCAGTTTAAGGTTATATTCCAATTTATATCATAGGTGGCAGCTATGGTTTTTCTAAAGCTTCCAGGTCCACAAATACAAAATGTGCTGTCTATGGAGCATGTACTCTACGAATTATGATACTCGATAGATTTGCTTTACTTAATGTTAAGAGTTTTGAGAAAGACCCATTCAAGAACCAAAGTCTGGCCTTTATCATAATATATGATAAAGTCAAAATTTAAAGCACACTTTTGACAAAAGTAAACCATGTTCTTTTATGTCACAAAGCAGGGGCGGATTCAGAATATTTAAACATTGTGGAGAGGGTAGAGGGGTATGTGGATTCACAAAAACTTAAAAATCATTTTAGACGATTTCTTGCAAATTATATATTTTTCAATCAATTTTGTTTACGGCCTACCCTGTATCCGCCAAGACACTTGATCATCCAAATATCTGATTTAGCGGGAGATCTTGGTACGCTCTAATTGTGTTATATTGAGATTTAGTATCATAATCAATTCATAATTTCTTCTAAGTAAAAACAGAATTTTGAGATTTTACTTAAATTTTGTTTTTCTGCTAGTTCGTTATTCTAAGATAATATTGCAGACGAGACATCTCGGGACAGTTAAGATAAACATGATAAAAGACAGCCGCCAAAATTTTCATACTTTAAATGCATATGGTATGTAATTCTATTCTTTCAGTATGTCGGACAGTGAATTATGTGATGTTTGTCGGTGTGGTAACGAAGATATAAAAGTCGTATCCTGGTGCAGTGACTGCAGTGAACTTGTATGTAACGCATGCGCCAGAGTTCATGAAAGGATGTCCCCGCCTCACAAAGTAGTACCAATGAAAGAGATACAACTCTGTTCTTCGCTTCTTAAATTGTCCAAAAACTGCGACAATCACCCCGATCAAAAGATTGTACTGTTCTGTTGTCAACATGACAAAGTGATCTGCGATTTATGTGTACCTGTATTACATCTACATTGTAAGCCTATCATTTCAATTGAAAACGCTGCTAGAGGCGTGAAAGATGGCACTGCTATTTCTGACGTAGAGAGAAGAATGGACAATCTTAGTAAAGTAACAGACAACATACTGAGTAAAACTGAGATAACACTTGAAGATTTGAAGAAAAGTCGAATCAATATCAAGAAAAGAGTGTCGGATATCAAACAGAAAGTTATTGCTCATTTAGATCAGATAGAAGCAGATATGCATAAAGACATTGATAACAAGTATAAATACTGTAATGACACGGTATCCCGACATAAAAATAGCGTCAAATCTAGCTCTGACTCACTGTCTACATGGAAAAGAGATCTTAAATCACTAAAACAACACACATCTGAAATCCATTTATTTCAGGCAGTAAAATTTCTAGATACGATAACCCATCAAAAAGAATTGAAGATCAGAGAAATTCAAGCAGCAACTGTTCCTATACTAACATATCATCCTTCAGAGTATGAGTCGAACATGACGAAATTAATCACAGACTTGGGTACAATAACAGTAGACTTTGTCTCAGTACCAATACCTGCACTAGATATCGATCAACAAGGTCAGTTTCTTGTTAGAGATAAAAGACAATTGTCGTTGGCACATTCCTTTCAGACCTCGAAATTAGGTGGTGAAGTTAGAATTACTAGAGGTTGTTTTATTCCTGGTGAAAGGTTACTCCTTTGTCATGAATTAAAAAGAAAACTTTATGTCTGTAAACTTGATGGATCCAAATCCAAGGTACTTAATTTGGATTATAATTCAGAACGTCTTAACTTGTATGACAACAACCATGCTTTAGTATCTTTAGGTAATGGAGGTATCCAAATTATTGACCTGAAAAAATTAAAGCCCCGTGGGATAATTAAAGTTGATGGAAACTGTTATGGCATCACCAGTGTAAAGGATAAGATCTGGGTAAACAACCAAGACAACACTCTTATCATAGTAGATATCAAGGGTAAAGTTCTCAATACAATACCAATTCAAACAACATTTGATCCTTATAATATATGTAGTAACAAAGATGGTGATGTCATTTACTGTACAGACTTCGCTAGTGATAAAGTCTTCGTTGTTACATCGGGTGGTAAAGAACGGGTGATATACAGAAGTCATGATCTGGGAGGTGCTAGTGGTGTGGCGGTAGATGACCGTGGGGATGTGTATATAGCAGGGTTTATATCAAACAACATACATAGAATATCTAATGACGGACATGATATTGTCCTGACAGCAGACGATGGTATCAATGAACCGACTGATTTATCTTACAATAGTGAAACGAGAGAACTATTAGTTATAAACAACAATTTGAAATCAGTCAACATTTATAAAGTACAATGAACACTGACTAAGGAACGCTGACTGTTAAGTCGCGTAATTATTTGCATTGACGATTAACATTAGATAATAAAATATACTGTTAGTAATTTTATGAGATATTTGCTAATACATCATAATACGAAGTTTAAATATGTTGCATGAAACTTATTTTCGTTTTTACACTCGACTTGTTTTAATATTTTCAAAATTTGACACAAAATTAAAGCTCTTTTTTTTAACTAACTAGGCCAAGCAGTTTAGTTTAGTAAATACAAGATCGTAATTGTCAGTCGGTAGTATAGGAACTTGTTTTGACAATATTTTACCTTTCCCAGTGTAAGTCCATAATGAGTAGAGTTTGAGAGTACATAGGTAAAAAAAATTATTATTTCAGATCGATTCATTTACAATCATTCCAAATTCGCGCACCTGATCCGAACACGCCAGTGTTAGCTTTTCCCATCATTTTGCGTCCGTCGTCCGTTATAAACTAAATAAAAGTTATTCTCTCAAACCTGCTCACCAATTAGAAAAAAAAATTTGTGGAAAAATCATTTCTATTTTCATTATCAAAATTTAAAGTTTGAAAGTAGCGGACACGATTAGGAACACACGAAAGAAATTGTTGAATAAGTGTTGCTTGCTTTAAGTCCAGTGATTTTGAAACAACAACCCTTGAAGAAAAAAGTCTTGGACACATTGATTACATAACTTCTTCCTGCAAACGACACACAGCCAACCCTGTATTAGAGAAGTAATTGAGAACAACTAACTAATCCACAAACACAAACACATACTGATAATTGTTTAAAGAGCAACTTATATTCACTCAATACAAGAAAAGGCATCTCAAATGGCAGGAATCTAAATATTGTATGGTTGAACTGTTTTCGAATTCAGTCTCGCATTAATTTTCCCTTATTTGAAATCTTATAGTTGATGTGTTTTTTATTTGAAAATTGATAATAAAATAAACAGCATCAAGATCGAAGTTAAAAATGAACTTGACGCTATGAAAAACAACCTGAAATCGGTGGAAAAAACGTACGCATGTATCGTTAAAATTCACAAACTCGGATACCATTGAAAGACGGGAAAATTTGATAATTAAAATATTACCCAATGATAAAAATGAAACACCCACAAATAATTGTTTAAAAAACCATGTGATATCAATGATAAGAGATGGACTTAAGTTAAGAGATGAAAATGTGGAAAGAAAACAATTAAATGGTCCCCGCCCAGGCGTAGTGGTGGCAAGATTAAATTCTAAACAGGACAAAACAACAGTTATGGAAAAGAAAATGGAACTCAGGAAAACGCAAAAATATAGAAACGTGTATACTGAGAGTGATGTTGCATACGAGACCAGGGTCCAGAACTCAAATATGCGCCATAAACTTCAAGAAATTTGAAAATTGAACTACTTCAAAATTTTGCAAGGAAAGCTAGTGATAAACTTCCAACGTAATCATAACCAATACAGAAGAAGGTAGGAATTAATGCTGGTGTATGTAATGTTGGAATGGTGGTCACAACACACCGAAAGTAAAAATAATAAATTTCGACATTGCGTTCTAGAACAACTGAATTTTGATATATTCTGTGTGTGAGGAACTGTTTTAGTTGGTAATAACAAACTTGATAAAGAAGATTATACCTTCTATGACACAACAGACTGGTTAAGCATCATAAAGCGAAGCGTGGCTCAGGTGGAGAAGGAATATTTGTTAAAAGTAGTATCGAAGATCAATATAAAGTTACAATTTTAGATAATAGCGCCGAAGGCATTCTTTGGCTGAATTTCTACAACGAACAGGAAACGTTTTGTGTGTGCGTATGTTATTTACCACCAACAGGCTCAAGCCGCTCGAATGACCCAGATTAGTTTTATGCGGATCTTGCTAATCAGATATATATGTATCAGAACATTGCACAGATGTGTATAGTTGGTGATTTCAACTCAAGATCCTCAGACATTTCAGATTTCGTTGAAGGAGTTGATGATTTAACACCAAGAGAGGTGATTGATTATAATTCAAATTCCAACGGTGATTTATAAATAGATTTCCTAGTCGATTGTAATTTGCATGCTAAATGGAAGAAAAGGAAAACAAGATTTCACGTGTATATCAAAACGAGGTAAATCAGTTGAAGACTTCATAATAACAACCTATGAAAACATTCATATGTGCACTGATTTTGATGTTAAAATTATTTAATGATATTTCCAACGAATTAGAATTGCAAGACTCGAATCAAATACCTGACCATTCGGTACTTACTGTTCCATTCAAGAGAAAATCGACTCATAAACAAGACAAAACACAGCAAGCGTCTTACTCCAATATTATTCAAAAACTTCCATGTAAACCGAGATCTTGAAGCATACGAAACGAATTTTTAAGTGACGACGTGGTGCGAGTAATTTTAAAACATAGAAAATAATTTAACCGAGAAACAAGACGTCGATGCTGCGGTTGTTTTGTTGAACTTATTTCTGATGGAGTGAAATCCAAGATAGGTGAAAAATCAGAAGCAAATAACCAACACAGGAAGGCAAAAGAAAAATCAAGATACAAACCATACTGGAATGAGAATCTGAAAGTACTTTGGCATAAAACCTGCGAACACGAAAAAATATGGCTGAAATGGAAAGGATGTGGTACGAAAAGAAACGTGTGCGAGAACAATTTCTTACATCGAGAAATACGTTCGATAAACTTTTTAGGAAAGAAAAACGAAGTTATCAAATGCGCCAACAGGAAGAGCTAGTTAATCTTTCGACCAGAAACCAACACAAGAGACTTTTGGAAGAAAATTGGCAGATTAGGAATAGCTAATGACAGACGTTCTTCAATACCAATGGAAGTATTACCATCAGAAGGTAATGTGAGTGAAGATGTAAACACAGTATATAATACATGGAAACGAAAGTATGAACATTTATTTCATGTAAGTGATTGTGAGTACAACGAAGATTTCTATGTATTGTCCAACAGCAACTAGAAAATGATATAACAGATAATTCGGTAAACGAATCAGAAATTTTGAATAATGATATATATTAAGAACGATGACGTTAAGAAGGCAGTATACCGAGCAAAACTTAACAAAGCCGGTGGGCTCGACCAAATATGTGCCGAATTTCTTCGTAATAATTCATGTGTGAATATTCTATTCAAGATTATAAAATACGCATTTGAAAATGGAGTTGTTCCTGAGACATGGAATAATTTACTCATTAATGACCCCATTAATCCAATATTAAAACCTGATAAAGACTATCGTGATCCTTAAGGTTATCGAGGGATAGCTCTGATGTCAATCCCCTGTAAGATATATGCAGATATTCTTAACAGACGTTTATCAACCTGGTTAAAAGAAAATAATATCTTAGCTGATGAACAAAACGGCTTTAGAAAAGATCGTGGTTGCATCGAACATTTGTACTCTCTAACAAGACTTGGATGGAGAGTTGTCTCATTGGCACTCATACCACATCTTCTTATATCTACTTATAACTAATAGAAAAATCGAAAGACGTTCAACGTTTGCATGTTTCATTGATACACAAAAGACTTTTGATTCTGTAAAAAGAGAGATGGTGTGGTTTAAACTGACGTCATTGTGCATAAAGGGAAAGTTTCTGAAAGGATTACAGTCACTGTATGTAGACGTAAGCTATGCTGTTATAGTAAACGGCTATATGACCGATATGTTTGACGTTAATATGGGTGTAAAAGAAGAGTGCAAAATATCCCCTACATTATTCTCAGTGTATGTTAACGATCTTGTCGATGAAATAAACAACATGAATCTTGTTATCCCGATCAATGAGTCGTACATTTTGTCCATCCTTTTATACGCTGATGACATTGTTTTACTAGCACCCGATGAAGAATCCCTTCAACTGATGTTAAATGTAGTCAACAATTGGTCTTCAAAGTGGAGATTGAGTGTAAATTTTGAAAAGAAAAATTTGTACATTTTCGTTGTCCGGCAATCCCTCGATCGAACTTTGACTTTCATTTTGGAGACACAGCTATTGAATATTGCAGTAAATATCGACACTTGGGACTGTGGCTTGATGAACATCTAAATTGGAAATTTACAGTGAGGGAAATACGGAAATCGGCAAGTAGAGCACTCTCCGCTCTTTATACAAAGTTCATTTCATGTGGCAGTATGGACTATGACATATTTACAAAACTATATAAAAGTCTTGTTCAGCCTGTGTTATTATATGGAGCGAGTATTTGGGGCATATAAGAACACAAACAATTAGAAGCTGTTCAAAACAAAGCGTGCCGATACTACCTAGGAGCTTTCAAGAACTCTTCAAATCTAGCTATACGTGGAGACATGGGATGGTCTACAGTAAAGACTAAACAAAACGTTGAAGTTTTGAGACAGACTGTATTTTAAACTTGCTAATTTAGATGAAAATAGGCTAGTAAAACTGATACATGAATCGAGCAAATCAAAACAGCGCTCCTGGCACTCCCGCGTACTGGAATTCGTTCAAAAATGGGAACTTACTTGTTTGATGAACGCTCAAAATATGACAACCCGACAAAAAGTTAGTATTTTAAAGGACAAGTTAAACAGTATGGATGCTGAAAATTGGTTAAGTGACGTGTACAACGATAGATACTGTGACAATGGAAATAAACTTAGAACGTTCAGACAGTACAAAAATAATCTTCAGCCAAGCAGTTAACTGAAATCCGTTAAGTTTAGACACTACCGTAGAACTCTATCAAACTTTCGTTGTGGCTCTTTACCACTCGCCATTGAAACAGGACATTACACCAGGCCAATTACACCTTTGATTGAAAGATTTTGTCAATTTTGTGATGTGAATACAATTGAAACTGAACAACATTTTTTAATGAACTGTAATTTATATTCGGACTTGAGTCTGGAACTTTTTCATTCATCCATTCTATCATATGATGTTTTTATTACCTTGAGTGCATGTGAAGAAGAGAAATTTAATCATATTATGAGCTGTGATGAAATTCAATTTGTATTAGCAAAAACATTCTAAAGAGTTTAAATTTTTAATTATTTATTTATTAATAAATAAATTTGGTGTATTTACTGTCTTTTGATTGGTTAAAAGTTTTACCTTTATTTTCAATGTTGTCAATTTTTATGGCGACACGCCCACTCTGACGTTGTGTATTCATACGCCAACATGTGTGTACGTTGTTATTGTTAATATAATTATAATATAAAAAGCTATTTGAGACTTATTTTTGATAGAAATTTATTTACAATGGATGACAATAATTTATTTTGAATTTATTGAACCATAAAATTAATTTTTGACTCTTCACATTTTACATAATCCGCTTCAATGTGAAGAGTCAAAAATTAATTTTATGGTTTAATAAATTCAAAATAAATAATAGTCATTCATTAAACATATTAAGTTTTTTAAAACACTTCTACTTTTTTTGTTCTTTTTAGTGAAAAATGTTTATTTTAAAAGTAATTGTTGTATACTTTTAAATAATTTTTAAATTTTGAAAAACGATTTTCAAATTGTGTATGCATTTAATGGACATGTAGTAAAAGTGGCTCATATGTCTACAAGTGTCTCATATGTCTTTTAAGGCAGGAATCTAATATATTTTTATGCTGTTTTATCTGATTTATAATAAATTATGTATGATATTAGATTGTGACACTGTAATAAACTATTTACTTACTTACTTACTTACTTACTTACTTACTTACTTACTTACTTACTTACTTACTGAATAAATGTATAAATGTTGTGGATATTCGAATATCACATTTTGAAAATAATTCAGAAATAAATAAAAGAGTACATAATATGCCTATTTCTAGAATAAGAAATAAACTTCAAGAACTTTCAAAGCGGTTTGTGTTTGTACCGGCCGACAAAGCAGCCAACAATGTGGTGGTGGTATGCCGTAAATAATACACGGACGTTCTTAAGAATGAAATTTTAAATGCATCTACATTCAAGTCCGTGCACTCTACAGAGAGTCATATAGTAAACAAACATATCATAACCACATCACAGCTTAAGGCCTCTTTTGGATATTTGAAGGTCCCTGCTATGTATTAGTTACCTAAACTACAAAAAAAAAACCAGTAAAATATCGTTTCATCTCGGTCTCTAGTAAGTGTTCTACAACTAATCTTTCAGTGCTTTTAACTAGTTCTTTAACTACTATCAAAGAACTTATCATTAACTGTTGTAATAAAATATATGAAAATAGTAGAATTAACTATTTTTGGAGTGTAAAACATTCTTTTGATGTTTTAGATAAATTACGTGCTTTTGATGGTCCTTTTAATTCTGTTGACAGTTTTGCCTTTTCAACTCTTTACAATACACTTACAGACAATCTTATCAAACAAAAGTTTTCCTATTTAATTAAAGGGTCGTTTGGTAAATCTGAATGCAAAAATATTTGCTGCAACTCATTTAAAGCCTTCTTCTCTAATGAGAAAGGTAAATATGCTAGATATACTTACTGGAGGTGTGATGAGATGATTGAAGCTGTGAATTTTCTCCTTGATAGTATTTATGTACGTTTCGGCAACAAAGTTTATCGACATGTTGTAGGTATTCCTATGGGCACTAATTGTACCCCTTTAATAGCAGACTTGTTCTTATACTGTTATGAATCACAGTTTATGAGCAAACTCAGTAAACACCCGTCTAAATTGCATTTAATTGATAAATTCAACAACACTTACCGTTATCTTGGTGATATTTTTTCGTTAGTTAATCATGAATTTTCTAAACATACTGGCGAAATTTACCCAAAGGAACTTATTTTAAATAAATCAAATATAAACGATAATAACTGTCCTTTCCTAGATTTAGATATATCAGTTTTACACGGGAAATTCCACACTACAAAAGAGACGATTTTTCGTTCCCTATTGTTAATTTCCCTTTTTTGGATGGTGATGTTCCTTTGGTACCATCTTACGGTGTTTATATATCACAACTCGTTCGCTATGCCCGTGTCTGTTGTGACGTTTCGGATTTTAATGAACGTAATCTATGTATTACTGGTAAATTATTAAGTCAGGGATTTTGTCACCACCAATTACTTAAAACCTTTACTAAATTCTTCCATAGATATAAAGATTTGGTTTTGAAGTTTGGTTGTACCTGTGGAAAACTTATTTCAAACAGGATAGCACATCCTCATTTTTACGGAGATGTTGTTTACCGTGCCCGGAATTTTAGAAAAGATCCTGGTAAACTTACCGATCCTTTAAATAAACTTATTCCAAAAGGTTACCAATTCAACACTGTAATTAGATCTTTGAATATTGTGTTTATTGGTATTAATATTGATTTTGTTATCAGTAAATTAAAAGCAAAGTGAAACTAAATATTATTGTTATATACATATGCATAGTCATTGCTCTACAATCTGTCGATACCTGTATCTTGGCATTTCACAAGGTCGTGTTTTTCTCCGACTGTTTATGGCGTCTTTACACTTAATCCATTGGATGTTGGATTTGTACTGATTGATAATTTATTCTTAGATGCATGATTTTTTTATTAGTTGTTATTGGCTTTGAACTAGCTGTCAGTAACTGCGAGTACTCTCAGGTCTGTGTCTTTTTGTTGTTGTGAAGTACAAGTACCCGGTCACGTCTACTCTGTGTTTTTGTTAGATGTATTTCTATCTGTATCCATCTGATGAGTTAAGCCTTTTTCAACTGATTTTTATAGTTTGTTCCTAAGTTGTACTGTTACACCACTGTCCCAGGTTATGGGGAGGGATGGGCGCCCGCTAACATGCTTACCCCCGCCACATTCTGTATGTGCCTGTCCCAAGCCAGGAGCCTGTAATTCAGTGGTTGTCGTATGTTGCTGTGTTACATAATTGTTTTTCGTTCATTATTTTGTACATAAATTAGGCCGTTAGTTTTCTCGTTTGAATTGTTTTACATTTGTCATTTCGGGGCCTTTTATAGCTGACTTTGCGGTATGGGCTTTGCTCATTGTTGAAGACCGTACGGTGACCTATATAGTTGTTAATTTCTGTGTCATTTGGTCTCTTGTGAGGAGTTGTCTCATTGGCAATCATACCACATTTTTTTATATTTACACCGATACTTGTCGCTGATTTTTTTGTTACCTAAGTACATCTATATAAAAAAATCAGAGAAATGTACCTGTGGTATTTGGCGGTTATTTATTATCTTGACATTTTGCCAATTACATCGGTAGATAGACTCATACATAAGGTTTGTTCATTACCATGGTGTTAGTAAAACCCTTTAGATATACTTCGTGTCGGGTGTACTGTCCTACCCTTTAGATAGACTTCGTGTCGGGTGTACTGTCCTACCCTTTAGACTCCGTGTCGGGTGTACTGTCCTACCCTTTAGATAGACTTCGTGTCAGGTGTACTGTCCTACCCTTTAGATAGACGTCGTGTCGGGTGTACTGTCCTACCCTTTAGATAGACTTCGTGTCGGGTGTACTGTCCTACCCTTTAGATAGACTTCGTGTCGGGTGTACTGTCCTACCCTTTAGATAGACTTCGTGTCGGGTGTACTGTCCTACCCTTTAGATAGACTTCGTGTCGGGTGTACTGTCCTACCCTTTAGATAGACTTCGTGTCGGGTGTACTGTCCTACCCTTTAGGTAGACTTCGTGTCAGGTGTACTGTCCTACCCTTTAGATAGACTTCGTGTCGGGTGTACTGTCCTGCCCTTTAAATAGACTTCGTGTCGGGTGTACTGTCCTACCCTTTAGATAGACTTCGTGTCGGGTGTACTGTCCTACCCTTTAGATAGACTTCGTGTCGGGTGTACTGTCCTATCCTTTAGATAGACTTCGTGTCGGGTGTACTGTCCTACCCTTTAGACTCCGTGTCGGGTGTACTGTCCTACCCTTTAGATAGACTTCGTGTCGGGTGTACTGTCCTACCCTTTAGATAGACTTCGTGTCGGGTGTACTGTCCTACCCTTTAGATAGACTTCGTGTCGGGTGTACTGTCCTACCCTTTAGATAGACTTCGTGTCGGATGTACTGTCCTACCCTTTCGGTAGACTTCGTGTCGGGTGTACTGTTCTCGGGATTAAGATTTTGAATTTGTTTTCAGTTGATTTGGTACTCTCCCCTGTTATTATCTGTTGTAAGAGATTGAAGAAATAAAATTGTAACTACTCTACCTAAATTATCAATTTAACAAGCGTGAAGGGGCCTTCAGTGATCGAGTGGTCTACGTAGTGCATCTACTGTATCAGTTAGACTCCAATCTTAATTGACTAGAATTGTCTGTTTCCCTGACAAAGGTCGGTAGTTCCCACCGGCTTCCTCCTATAAAAACTTACCGCCCCGATATAGCCATTAGTGCTGAAAGTGGCGTTAAATACCAACAATTAATCCATCAATTGGACAAGAAATAAAATTTAATGAAAATAAAACAAATCACATATCAATTAATTATAAACCTAATACAATGTATAAAAGGTTAAAATGAAATTATCGATGTTAAAGATTAACATATCTCCTATCTGCATGCAGTCTGCTTCAGAACTCAATCGTCTGCCCTGAAACGAAAGTGTGCTAATATTAAAGTGTCAGTTATTTGACTCAGAACATTATATTATGACTATAACCATGACTTTCTCTCTAAATCACACGCAGATTGACCTACAGATGGCTTTAGGATTTTTTTGTGTCTTTTTTATTGCTGTTTTATTTCTTTTTATTCATATTACCAAAATTGACTGCAATATTGCACATGTTATACAGTGATCTGTTTCATTCTATTATATATATAAATGTTACCCGTAGTAAATTCGTCGTAACTTTTGAATAAAAAAAAAAATCCCAAATATTCAAATGAAAGTCAATCATTTGCTATGGGAAACCTAAAAATATCCATCTGATAAAAAATAAAATTGGATTTGCAAAAATTCAAAAGTATACTTGAGAAATCAAGCGTTGAAAAGCTGATTAAAGACTGCAAATTACATCATTTATTATGCTTACAGATATAACATCGGAAACCCAAAAAAATAAGTTTGATAAACAAAAAATAAAAGTTAAATATGTACAATAATGTTAAACATGTTATACAAAGTACATTGCACGTCACATTGAAATCCACTCCGTTGTTTGCGACGAGTTTTTGGCTACATAACGCCTTCTTCCATTTGGCATGTTTGCAAATATGGGTAAGTACATGTTTGGGACAAAAGGTATATCAGACCAAACATTAATCTAGAAGTGCACAATTAGAGGCAGATTTAGGGGGCAGCGGGCCTACCCTCCTTATGGAGCTACATAATTATATGGTTAATGCATAGAATTTTGTCATTGTCTGCTCCTAAAGTTGCCTATTTGGGGCACCCTTTTTCAAACTCCTGGATCTGCATCAGACAATGCTTAACAGCTTTCTGAAAGCTTCAAGAAAATCCAGTCAGTAATTTAGAGTGAGTTACAAGGTTCATATTGCGGGAGGAGAAACGAACAAATGAGTCAAATGTTGAACTGACGGCGAGACGAACAGGCACAATGTCACTATACAGGCCTTTTTTTTTGTTTAGAGGGTTATATAATAAGATACAATGTTTGCCTCATTTGAGTATTGACTTTTTACAGAACTTTGAATTGTTCGCAATACCAAGGATTATCAATCCCAGGAATACATTACCTTAGCTGTATTTGGCGAAACCTTTCGGAATTTTGGGTCCCCCATGCTCTCCAATTTCGTTCTTTATTTAGCCTTTAAACTTTTTTGATTCGAGCGTCAATGATGAGTCTTTTAGACGTAGCATGCGTCTGCCATACAAATATTTAAGCCTGGTATCTTTGATGAGTTGCTTAGACAAAAAAAAACTGTTCTTCAAATCAGTATCATATGAATATTCAAGACATGGCAATTCACCATAGTTAATGTTTGATTTAAGATTTGTGACAAGAACTTTTGTCCTGGCCATGATAACTTACTTGTCTTGAGATCATAGGCTCTACTAAAATATTTTGTTGGGATACAGCCATTTCTATCTCCAGGACTAAGTATCACTCCATTCTCAGACTTGTAAAATTTTATTCCATCTAAAGATTTGAAATAACATAAATTTTGGTAATATTTCAATTATTGTTATTGTTTTAAAGTACAAGTTGATAAAATGAAATCATTCCAAAACGTTTTATTACTTAACTTAAAACTTCTGAAGACTTAAAAAAAATAAAAACAGTTTTAATAACTATTGAGAATTTGTGCTATCCCGCATTCAAAGACTGGCTATCAACTTTTCAATGTCATAATTGTATTAAGAAAGAATGACATCAATATATAGTCAAAGCATTCCAGACAGCGATTTGCTTGAACATAGCTTCAAAGAACTACACGGAAATGAATTCCACCGGCATACAGGATTTCCTACAACTTGTAAAAGGCACGTTTTGCATAAGGTCTTGATTTTATGGATTGTCGAAAGCGAGATCGTTTTTTTTTTTTTTTGGCCCGTTCCTTTTTCTTCAAATTTTATTTATCGTTGATGTGTTTTATATATTCATCTATTTTTAATTTGGAGCAAATATAAGGTTGTACAGAATAATATGTAATTCTCCAAGATAGTGTGAAACCAAATAAATTAAGCATACCTCTCAGAGCTTTCCCGATGTCTATTTCAATGGCCATATCACACTTAACAGGCATACCTAAAATGGGCAAGCATTTTTCAAAAATAATTTAGATTAAGTAAAACGTATTCTCTAGAAATCATGAAAATTTTCTCTTAAATTCCTTGACTAGGACGGTGTACAAGAAAATGAAGATGGAAAGGTATATGAAAAATGAAAATGGGATGGAGACATCAATATAAATTCAAGGCCCTTGAAAACAATATGGAGAGAGAGAGAGAGAGAGAGAGAGCGTGCCTTCAATAATAAAAATGACAAACCCGTATTAGATTTATTTCCCAAGATGAACATTAAATGTGCTCGCGAATTGATAATCCCGTTCCATTACGACCGGAAATTATTCTGTTTCTAAGTTCTTTTACATCTACATTTGATATACATTCACATTTGTGTGATTTTTTTTTATACCAAGGCAGATACAAAACAAAATATACAATTTGACTTTCCATCGTCTCTGACAGCTTGGTGAGGCAATTGATGCCGAATGAAAACACATTATAAGATCATTTCTAACGCGTTTCTACTTGAGTGCATTTAAAGTAAAAGAAAAGGCGGAAGATATCAAGAGGACGAAAAGACAAGTCCGCGAACCTCTACATAAAAAACTAAAGACTGAACAACAAGAATTCCACCAAAAACTGGGGTTGATCTGAGGTACTCCGGAAGGGTAAGCAGATCCTGATCAACAAGTGACACCCGTCAAGTCCACGGAGAGAACCATGCACCGACCTTCGGAAGGAAAACTGACAATCCTAGTCAATAAAGATTGGAGTCGAACGCACCTGCCACGTGCAGGACTCGTACTCACAACCTCAGTTGACAGGCTAGTGATACAGTAGTATGACTTCTTATACCAATTAACCACCAAGGCCTCCTTAAGGGAATAGAGATCACGTACTTACCATAACGTATTCGATGTTCCTACATGATTGCAAATCGGAGTTAAAAGCTTGCACGCATCCGATATTAAAAAAACATATTGAAGTAATTCATGTCTTCGCATGGCTTTACTTAAAAGTCACGCATCTTTCTTCCTTTTAAAGAAACAATTATTCTTGTGAACATTTCTCTCTCGTTTTAAAATACATACCACTCATAGCACCATGTTCAGCGGGAGCGAAATGAATATGATCTCTGTTCATGCGACTTATACCCTGTAAAATAATATGTATATAGAGAAAGTCTAACGATTATGAATAACAAAATTATCCAAAAGTGTAGGCGACATAATATGTGGACTAATTTGTTGCCAATCTAATTGAATTACAGACCCTGTGTCCACACTTCGATTCTAGGAGAAGCGTGTAAACAGAATCTGTATTTCAATATAAAGATTGATTATGTGTCTATCAACCGCCCAACACATACGCACTAAAAAAGGGGTAAAGAAAGGAGAGAAAAAAAAAACGAGAAACTAAGAAATAAATACGACTTTTAAAGTGCCAGTCTTTGAAAGAATCAGGCAATTTTGAAGAACATCAAAACATGGCCGAAAAAAACCCACCGACCTAACCATCCTATTTTGAAGTTACCCTCATCCTGAGTTAGAAATGGTAGGTCTTTCTTTTCTGCGTGTCTGGTAATTCGAGAAATATCTAGTATGTTCCACCGACTATACCCCATAGAAATCTAATGGACTACATATGGGACTACTGCAACAACCATTAATTATTTTGCGGTAAAAATCTAAGTACGTGGTAAATAAATTAAACGGAAACCTTAAAAAAAACAAAAACAAATAAAACAATCCTCCTTCCAAAAAAACAACCCTCGAACACAAACCAAAACCATTAAGATATATACGACTCCAGACAACCAATGACGAGGTCCCGCACTTGGTACAGTCACATGACCATCCTTAACTAGATATTTGAGTAAATCAGTGGAATAAAAACATACATACAATGTATGTACAATAGAAATCAGTACTATATAGATGATACGCGGGTATAGCACATGTGCAAAAATAAGGCTTGCACTTAATATCAGCAGTTGTACTTCGTAGTAGATTTATAGTTACCTGAACAGTATGAAAAGTCACGATATTGTAAAATGAAAAGTAAGTTTGTGTGAAGAGGTTCCCTAGTACCCTGTTATACGTAGTACATCTATAGTAGTAAATGAGCACACATGCATCTAACAATTACAAGTTTACCTTCAGCTGCGTGCTACTATATGTTTTTCTTTTATTTGTCTTTTATTGTGTTTACTATCCTTCCAACATTTTGGACCGTGCACCCTTCTCGTTGTTCAGAGTGCATAGTGCATGGATGTACCCAAATAAACTAATATTCATGCTTGTCTACTTGATTGTAAGTTGTAGTATATATTATAAAACTGATATCTGGCACACGTAAGTACACTTTACTTTATAAGTGTCATTTCCTGAAATTATTTATAAATGACAACAAATCAACAAGCAGGCGAAAGAATGAGGAGAGATGAGATCGTTATTCAATAAAATAACACAAAAGAAGAGTGCATCATGGGATGGCTTGCTGTCTCACACTCCCTCGGACAGTCCAGTACATCTTCTAGTGAGTGAATTTACATACTATTGTATTACAGCAACATTAATTCTCTATCTCAGTAAATGTATATAAAGGTCACTTCAAGTTAATTCAAGCTCATAGTCATCACATAGTATAACGCGACATTTTGCTACAATCGATGGTTTCAACTGGAATTCAATCTACTCGATAATGTGGTGTGAGCTTTTGCTCCCTGATGAAGGCGTCACCGAGACTTTGAGATTAAGAATTGCAATAAAAGCGCAGTTCTTTGACTAGGATTTTGCCAAGTGCACGAAGGGTGTTTGTGTTATAAATTACTACATCACATCGGTACCTTCTTTTCCGTAACTGATAGACGTAGCACTTCACATGCCTCTATTAAATGTCAGAACAAATGGCGTAGATTTCTGCAAAGCAATGGTATCATAGTTGATCAATCTTAACTCCCAAATACTCACAGTTTGCCGAATACTGTCAAAATTTCGTCGCCTGGTTCCATGAAGAACGACCCTTGCTTGACTAGAATGAGTAATTGGCTCTAACTCTGGATCAGAAAGCTGCGAGAAAAAAATTGAAATTTTGGCAATTTTTAGTATTTACAAAAAAAAATCGGGGACGGTTCCACGGAACAATGTGTCACCGCTCGCCTGCGATTACTGCCGTCAGTGTAAAAGCGTAATGTTGACTGCCAAAAACTAAGTCCTTTTATCAGGCCATTTATAAAATAGGGAAGAATAAAAGAAAAATTTGAACTTTTTCATCAGTTACTAGTTCTTGATCATGTCATGAAGAAGCTTCTGTCCATGTTTCAGGACATTCCATGAACATAGTTATTGATGACAAAAATGAACCCCATGCATGCAGACACTGTAAATGTTAACTGCAAGAAAACTAATTCCATCTGTCAGCAAAATACGAAAAACAAAGTTGTTTTCAAAATTTTGCCTGAAATAATTTAATAGCTTCACGACACGTTTCATAAAACTATTTGATGGTTTGATAAACTCATTGATATCTAAACTAGAGGCTCTAAAGAGTCTGTGTCGCTCACCTACATATTCAACACTGACCACTTTTTAGTAATCAAAGAGCTGAAAGTTCTGAGGAAAAATGACGCCATTGTCTCTAATATTGGGATATTTTTGATGCAAGTCTTGATTTTCACATAATTTACCTACTGAATCCCCTTAAGAGACTTTTCAGTTCATGGTAGGTATGCTGACTGACAATAGAATAGAAATGAATTGTTTTCAATGTCTATGACTTTTTTATTTGTTTGTCAAGATATATGTATATATGTGTGAAGTGAATATAAAGAAGAAGATGTGGTCTGATTGCCAATGAGACAACTCTCCACAAGAGACCAAATGACACAGAAATTAACAACTAAAGGTCACCGTAAGGCCTTCAACAATGAGCAAAGCCCATACCGCATAGTCAGCTATAAAAGGCCCCGAAATGACAAATGTAAAACAATTCAAATGAGAAAACTAACGGCCTAATTTACGTACAAAAAAATGAACGAAAAACAAATATGTAACACATCAACAAACGACAACCACTGAATTACAGGCTCCTGACTTGGGACAGACATGCACATACATGCAGAATGTGGTGGGGTTAAACATGTTAGCGGGATCCCAACCCTTCCCTTACCTGGGACAGTGGTGTAACATGACAATATTTATATACTGGTTGTTTCTTTTGTATACAGAAATAGCTCAAGACTACCTGAGCGATCTACAATATTCAAAGTAATATGTGAATTTGTTTCTTGCAATTTCATTATTCTTAGTCAAGGATACATTATCAGACTATCCCCTTCTTTATAGAATTATTTAACAAAATGATGACAAAGAGCCTGCAGTAAGCAAGCTCTTATACCCCACATAGTCCTTATTTAAGAGATAAGTTACAAGTGACCTAGTGACATTGTTATTTCTGTTACTTAAAGGATGATCAAATTCAGTAGATTTAGACAATAGTATTGTTATACTAGTTTTACAATTACAAATATAGTGACACCATTTATACAACAAAATTTCATTGTTGATATGTATATATATATAAACAGAAATCTTTAAATGACAACATAAATTATTGCAGAACTATCTTTTTTTTCAAATGATTTAATGTTTGTATGTCATTTATTTCAAATAATTCTGATAACTAGCTAGCTATCCACCAGAGTCTAAATAATGTGGCTGTTGGCAGTTATAAGTCACTTTACATCATTATAGCCTCATATTTTTTAAGGACCTATCTAGACCTTTTTCTTAGGCAAGGTGTTTTATATCACTCTGAAAGCAATACAATCCAGTGTTCTCCCCAGGATTTTTTATAGCGCTGTGGTATTAGTGCCCGATTTAGGATTGATTCACCTTAAGTTTCATTTTGTGACTTGATGCTACATTTATTTATAACTACCATGTTAGTTTTATTTTATTGAATAGACAAAGACCTGGATTTTTTATACATCTGCCATGTGCATTAACTGAAATGCAAACAAGTGACATTTCAAATATTAGTTAAACTTTAAAAATTAAAATGCCTAGATAACTTAAATAATTTGATTGTATTACCACCCGTCCCCCAATGTAGCACAGTAGGTATATCTTTTTTTCTCACTTTCAGTTGTTTGACTTATAAACTAGTTATATATCCTTTACAACTTCATAATTTACTTATACACATATTTAAGAAGGTTTACAATGACAAAATTGGAATTTCTTCATTAATTTTCATTTACATTTATCAAATTACAATTTTGCAATTAAAAATGGTATATCCTTAAATATCAAAGGAAGAAATGGAATACTCTTTCCATAAGTACTGAAATGTTATTAAAGGCATGTTTAAAATAGGCTAACACATTTGATCATATTCCAAGATAAATATGAACAGGCGATTATTTCAACTAGGAATTATTTTCAATTATGGAATTTGCATAATTTCTTGTGCTTGAAATTTTTAATAAATTCCATGTTTATTCTGTATTTTAATGTTCTGTGCAGTGCTGCGAAAAGTGGATGGCAAATCTCAATACTTTTTATTTATTTTCAAGAAATTTTCGTATCCGATTTAAAAAAAAGTAAAATATGGGCTTGTAATAAACACCTGGACAACGGGAATGCTTTTCTCAAAACAATACAGGTTCAATAGTTTAGTTGTTAACTCGAAAAAGTAATGAAATAATCGTAATGTTTCAAAAATGGACTAGACCACGTTGTCAGAGAAAGGGTGAAACTTTCCTTAAATACTTTTGATATGATTCATTAAGCACTGCCTACTCCTTTCATAAAGATTCTGCATCTTATAATTCTTTTTAAAGTGAAGAAATCCAGAAAGAAATAAAGTCTTTTTGACAGAAAAACTTCTACAATTATCGCCATTGTATTCTTTAATGGAACTGGCCCCTGCGATATTTGACCTATATTATGTCTGCAGCAGTAACTTACAAATACATACGCACCGCGTGGATATAACCGTATTACTAATTTTCGCCGATGATTCTTAAAAACTCCTTAAATCTTGATAAAGACCATTATCTTTCGTATGATTTCAAGATGATTCCGATTATTATTTTTTGAATGATTTCAAAGTTCAGCTGACAAGAAAGGTAAACATTCTTTCAAAAACTATTTTCTAGCGATAGCGATTTGTTATCATTGGTATGTAAAAAGTCCAAAACCATAACAATACGGATCTATTTATATTCTGATTTTTTTTACGGATGGAAAGTCATGCACAAAAAAGCGAAAGCTTATATAAATATGAAAAATATACCAACGGGATAGCTCAAAATACCATTTAATAACAATAAACATATTGACAGGTTAAGAATGAAATTCTGTACAGGACATAGTTATGTAAAATACGGAACCGAGTTCGGAAGGCGGCTTGGAAGCGACCGGAAGCGATAAAATGAAATCTGGTCAACGGTATAGTAAAATTGACGCTTTGACAGCGTCATTTTCCAAAAATCATCATGCATTGTAGGGGAATACCTCTATTAAGAACTAACTGACTATTTCAGTCACGTTGATGTATTTATAGATCTTATCATTTTAAATTTTTTTAAATTCTATCCATCTACTATTGTTTTCAAGATAATAGTCAAAAATGCAAAAATTGGGGAAAATAGTCATACAAGGACAATAACTAAGGAATCGACTAGTTGACTTGACTTATCAGTAGATCTTGTCTTGTCGGTCATTTTTGTTATTAAAGTTTCTGTCTATCTTTTATAAATTTCGAGATAATAGGCAAAAATGAAAGGGAAAAAATGGCAAAATTCGTCGAATAAGGGCAGAATCTCCTGTAAGAAGTCATCTGACAGTTTTGATGCCGATTGTCATTAGAAATATCATTCTGAACATTTTTTTCCCTGTCAGATTTTCTCGATCTATTGCGGTATTTAAAATAATAGACAATTGCATTTACCTCTATGTTCTATTCTTAGCCATGTCTGCCATGTAATGGGAAAAGCTCACACGTGCCCTTCGGGCCAGGTAAGATAAATTGTAACCCAGTCTGTATCTAAATGTTAACTCCAGAACAATCGAAGTTCATTTATCAGTAAGAGAAAAACAGAATCATATAAAAATCTGCATTTTTCTACAGATAATATCACTTGATCATGCATTCAAAGTACGGAAAAAATGAAAAAAAAATATTTAAAAAATTTTGCTCTGGATACCACAGGCGCTTGGGTATATGATACAAATATTTTTTGGGGATTTTTTTGTTGTTGATTAAAATATTCAATTTATATATTTATACTACATATCTATCACTACTACGCATGTCTCACCTAGTTTCGAGTGATTTTACCAACTCTTGAGACAACCCCCATTTTTACTATCCACACTAAGAAACAAATGTCTTAGTGTGGATAGTAAAAATGGGAGTTGTCTCAAGAGTTGGTAAAATCACTCGAAACTAAGTGAGACATGCGCAGTAGTGATAGATATGAAGTATGAATATAGAAAATTGAATATTTTAATAAACAACAAAAAAAATCCAAAAAAAAATATTTGTATCATATACCCAAGCGCCTGGACTGGATACTGTCAAGAAAAAGCTTCTGTTGCAAGTTTCGTAAGACTCCAAAGAGATTTGACTAAGTAATTGGTGTTGAAATAAACTGTTTTCACAGAGATATGTCTCGCCTTTTTGTTATTTTGATTATGTAAATGTTGAAATTAAAATAGCAATACTTTAACATGTAAGTTATGCAAATATTCAAAGATAATGAACCATGACTGAAGGTACATGGCTAAACAATCTCCATGGAAATGAGATGTGCCAATGCTAATACAACTGCATACAAAATACCATTGACTTATTATAAGTTGTTCCCTTTAAACAAACCTAAACACAAATATTAACTTGTAAACTTGTAAACTATGTAAAAGTTTCAAAGTCAATGCAATGAACCATGATGTCAGAGGGGGTGGGGCTATATAATCCTCATGGAAACAATACTTGCAAATGCCATTAAATTTGCATAATAAATATCATTGACTTAACATTAGCAGTTTCATTATAACTGATCTAATCACAAACTATTACATTGTTGACGCCGCCGCCGACGCCGGAAACAGCATACCTATGTCTCGCTTTTTGATTCCGTCAAGGCGAGACAAAAAACCTCACTGAACCTAAATTGACGATGCCGACTACGCAATGCAGAATCGATATGTCTCGCTTCCGCGACTTTTGTCGCAAAAAATAGGATCTGAGGATGATATTCTTAACCAAAACCATAATTCTATAGGAAGTAAAACAATTGATTTTCTTTCACATAAAGAGAATAATACAGTATTTGTTACGAACGTTTTTATAAGAACATGCAACATTTTCAATAGTGTATTAAAATTGTGATCCTAGAAAATTGTAGCACTGAATAACATTGTGTTTTGTTGCTGTCTTATTAACGTATATAACCCACTTCTCCGTTAAATTTTGTCTTTAAAATACCATGCACAATTGAAGGCATATAAAGTATTGTAAAATGCTCTCTCTGAAAATCAAAAAATATCTCCAACAGATAAAAGCTTGCCCGAATACTATGTCCTTGTGTTGCTCTGACTTGAAGTTGTCCTCCGTTTGTTCGTTTGGCAAACCTCCCTTTATTATCCCTATCTACTATTCTTTCTATGTCATCCTCGTCAAAACCATTGAAGTATGAGAGTTCAAGTATGTCATCAACATTTGCATATCCTTCTGCAATGAAATTAATTAAACGAAAAATACAGAACCAGGCCCGATAATCCCATTCATGCAAATGATGCACAATATATAGTATTTGCAATTGACAATTATTTGTAATATTTCAAAAGCACAATGCACATTATCACCTTGTATGTAAGAATGTTTGATTTGTCTTCAAATAATCTTATTGGATCTACCGCTGATCTGTTCTCTCTACGGCGGTGGTGGTTTAGGACACAAGTGCGAGACGAGATTTAAAAAAAATATATATGTATATACTGAAAATTGAAAATTATTCATATATATATACATGTATATATATATTTAAATCGTCTCGCACCTGTGGTTATGTGATGTGTTTGCTATTTCCAATGTAATGCATGCTCTAGAGTGTCGCATTTCTCTCAGTTTCAGCACATTTTATTTTCAAAATACACGATGTCGTGAACAAGGTTGCGAATGTAGTCAGAGGTTTCGGACTTGAATAGGGCTTAATTTCTTGATCAAACAGTATCGCAAACATCCATTCTTCAAGAATTAAACAGGGCCATTTTTTTTAGTAAAACAAATGCATCTTTTCTTATTAGATTGGCATCTTTTGAATCTATAATAAGCTACACAAACATTTTGCTGTTGTTCATAGTCCCATCACCAGTAACGTTATCGTAAAGGTAAGGGAATATAAGTACAAACAAAGTATATTCTAATAAAACTTAATGTCCAGTGGCGTAGCACCAGTGTAGCATTAGTTGTAAATATAAAAATAAGAATGTGGTATGATTGCCAATGAGACAACTCTCCACAAGAGACCAAATGACACAGAAATTAACAACTATAGGTCACCATACGACCTTCAACAATGAGCAAAACCCTTACTGCATAGTCAGCTATAAATAAAAGGCCCCGAAATGAAAATGTAAAACAAGTCAAACCAGAAAACTAACGGCCTAATTTATGTACAAATTAATGAACGAAAAACAAATATATTATACACAGTAACAAACGACAACCACGGAATTACAGCATGTGCTTACAAATAATTTTATAAAACTTTTTTTTTTCAATAAGAATTTTACTATAATCGTTCAGCTTCTTGGGGTGGGCACGCCCCTCAGACCCCTTGCTTTAATTGGTATGTGTATTGATGGTGTACACAATTTTTTCTCTCATAACGTTTTCTTACCCGGCTGACCTATATATGGTTGATTATATAGGGAATTACTGAGGCATGATTGGAGCCTGCCCCTCTTAGGTATTCAATGCCCCCCTTTTTATGAAAATTTCTGGATCCGCCACTGCTGGATCCGTATCTGGTATTTTTATTTTGTACATGTATCTGTTTTGCTGGATGTTTTGAAAACTGCATTTTTTTTTTTAACTTAAACACACACAAGCTTTGCAATGTTTAGAAGCTTAACTTATGCATGTTATGTACAAGGTTTAAAAAAAACGCCGATCAGAACCTTGGCATCAGCTGACAGATATACAGCTAACAAAGATAAATAATATTCAAGGAGGTAGTTAAATTCAAATTCAAATATTTTATTATACCAATCATGGTCCCACAAGGGGCATTTGCAATTAACAATTATAATTAGATATGACAATATAAGCGACAAACATGAGTCATGATCAGTCATTGTACAGCATATAATCATAATGATAATGTGACAGCTAGACATAAGACATAAGACATAAAGCTTTATTTAGAGTCGGTATGTGCAAATACAAGTATAAACATAAGCCCTGAAGAGCTTTTAAAACCGACAGAGCAACAAATAAAACAAAACATACATATCAAGTCATGCACATATAAATTAAACATATAAAGCAAGAGCTCATATCAGTATATAAACATGCAGCACAAAAGTTCTTAAAAGCATCTTACAAGTTAAACACACACTGAAACATGCACTTGTGAGATAAAAGCACAAAAGCAAAAATAAAATGGTTTGCACATCAGCTATTACAATTGACATGTATATCTTGAATATTTGTTTTCCTTTTATTATTTCAATGTCAGCAATGCACCTCGTGTTTACATGTAGTAATCGACTCTTGAAAGGATAAAAAAAAAGCTACTAAATGCTGTCCTAAGGGAGATAACCAAAACGACAAACGTTGCTAGGAATTTAACTGTTCTTCAAATAAAATGACTATAACTCACCCTTCGTGAGGTGCAACCCTCTGGCATCATGTCTTAACAATTTGACGAGAGCTTTAGACAACTGCACATTAGCCATACCGTAAGATCTAATCACATTGTGTTCGTGAATTATCTCTAGTTTCGTTTTTCCAAAGAAATACTCTCACTAAAATCGAATGAAAATTAACGTATAATATCTCCAAGATTAAAATTTTCCAAACTTGATATTATTACGAAAAGAAACCGAAATTAGGTAGAACAGCGAAACGGTTTGGGCAATGTCCCTTTGAATTGGTAGTTAACGGAAAATGACACTTCAAACAAAACGAAAATGAAAGTAAAACTGAAAACGAGTCTTAAGACATTTTACTCATCTTTCGGTGACGTCACACTTTGTTGACACATTCGCCATTTTCGCAAATCTAGACAGCATCACGGATTTTCTTAAAATATAATAGGTTTAAGGCAGATTCTACTTTCTGAAATAATCAATATCATACAGTAAGTGGTAAGAATCATTCAATCAGCTCTAATTTGGAACATTCACGCACATCTTCATATTTTCATCATCATGTCTCTGCAACTGAAGCTGCAAGGATTTTTTTTACTGGGACAAACCCCAATTCTTTACCCTGTGGAGATGAATTGCAGATCCATCCCATGTAGAACTTGCTTATTCCTTTTTAGTAACTTCCTTGGGTCATGTCGAAACAATGATTTGTTTCTCCCATTGAAACGACTTCAAAGACAATGAATTTGAGTAGGAGTTATTCCCCTTGGCCCCCAATGCTCATTTTCGTGAGACATTCAGACAACCGGTGTATTTTCTTATTTGACAAACGAAATTAAAAGGATCCATGTCAACTCGTATGTTACCAACTTGTACCCTTTTTTTACCAACTCCTACAACTTCCAACTTTGTTTAATTCATGTCCTGGCTTTATGTATGATATATTATTATATTAAAAAGATGGTATTAAGGTCCAACCAAAATTCAGTAAAAATATGCATTTTTCCAGCTGAAGATTATGTTCTCATTAACCAACAAATAAACGCACTAATGAATTCTTTTGTTCACATTCCAAGACATTTAAACTGCATTCAAAACAAAGACTTGTTTGACAAAAAAAGTATTAAAAATTATATCACTGGATCAATCATAAACATGATAAAGTACAAAATAACAAATAAATTTACAATATTACCTATTGAATGTTGAGTACAAGTTAGTCAAAGGTATGAGTTGTTGTGTACCCAATTAAAACATGTGGTACAAGAAGTCTGATTATAAGAGAGACTTCTTCTACTGCTGAGTAACCACCCTCATCAGGTTGACTTATAAGAAAACTTTCAGTATCTACATGTATAGCCCACTTTAATTTGATGCTTGGTTTTGACTTGTTGCTCTTTATTTGTTTTAATAAAGATTTTTCAGAAAACAAATTTTTCTAAACTCTAGTGGTTAGTATACATGTATATATACATGTATATCAATAATCACAAATTAAATTTAGTTGATTATGAAGGAATTTGTGCAAGTTGACATTCTGAGATTACATTTTTTTTAGACATCACTAACAGTGATGCAGCTAATTGTCGCACCTAGGGGGCAGAAATTTAGAGGGGCCACCAAATGACGTCTTTGTGTCAGACCCAATGACCGGAAATTTTTTTTTGGGGGGGGGCTTTCAAAATTTAAATATATGTTGGTCCTGGTTACCTTGGCTTCCAAATCAATTATGTAGTTGAAAAACATTGAAAACTAAAAGTTCTAATGACACATTTATTGCCGGTAATAGGTAAACATACTGATGTAAACAGATTTCGATCTTCTCTGCGTTTATCCATTTCACGTAAGTCATGTTGATCATAATTATTTTTGTATTTCTCCAGATTTATCATTACACATAGCAATGAATGAAAACGAAAGTAAATTTCTGGTAACAATATTGAATAGAAGCATGTTTTTAGCTTTTTTTTGATAGCTGAGTGATAATTCTGATGATGACAAGACTCAGCAAGTGTTAACAAGACGTTTCCTTTGGACACATTGTTCATGCAATGGTGCAAAGATACGTGACTAACGAGAAAATATTGTTAGTACGACAAACACTGGTTTAGTCTCCATATGACAAATCAGTGGTGCATGAATTAAAACAGTTGGAACAATAGATGGCCAAATCAATTATGTAGTTGAAAAGCATTGAAAACCAGAAGTTCTATTAAGGGACAACTAATTATGACCAGATTTATGTGAATTAAATTAAACAAAAAACACGTATTATTTTAGTTTTAGAGTATTTTTTTCATTTTAGTTAATGTGTGAACACACATATTCGTTTTGACGTAAATGTAGCTTGCACTGTCTTTGTTTTTGATCTAATTGTTCTTATGCCAATTAATAAATAAGACAACTATCCATAAAGTCAATGGATAGTTGTCTTATTGGCAAGTGTAGTACAACATTCTCATTTATTTATTTGATGTTTCAGGATAATTTAAATTGAATGTGGTCTCAGTCATTAAACCACCCCATGGTCATATCCTTATTTAGCCTGGTTGTTCTAATCACGGTTTTAAGGCGTATCTTAATCCAACTGGGAAATAGTTATTATTTTCAAAAAAAGTAGGTACATGTATGGCAAACAGTTGATAAGACTGGCAAAACTGTCTTACATGCAGGGGCCAATGTCTGACAGGAAAAAAAGATATCTGCATCTCTGCAGACCTTTATGAAATGTTTTGAAAACTGGAAAATATTATACATGTTATAAGCTTCTTCAAGATTAAGAAATAGCAGCACCTGAAGAAAAAAGTTTCATTTATAATTTTATTTTAGTATTTTACATATACATGTACAAAAAAAATGTACATGGACTTGGTTTTTGTCAATCAACTTTACACTTTTACACTACCAGCAACAATCTCAGGCATGACACAGGGTTCCATGGAAATCCTTTTTGATTTTTTTTTGTAACTTCTGAGTTTAAGGTACATTTGTAAGAACTCCAAATAGCAAAAAGGTACAGTGCAACAAATAGGAAGGGCTGGCACTGTGTCTACTGAAAATTGCATAACTAGTACTGGATTGAATTGTTTATGAATTATTTAGTAAAAAAACATTCCAGAGACAGTTTGAACAATTTAGATGATTTTAAGTTAAAAAAAAAAACATTCCAGAGGTCACATTGACACTACGTTATGTTAATAAATTTAACCTTGTATTGACAAATGATTTTTCAAAATAGATGAACATGTACAAATGTAACATGTTCAATGAAATAAATATATTAAGAGATGTGGTCTCCCTATCAGTAGACTGGTATTTTAGAGGGATATTTCCAAATTTACATAATTAATGAGAGGAAATACTTCTCCCACTAACATCTGGATACTTAAAACTTACAATTTTAGATGGGTGTACTGGAAGATCTTCAGTATGTCAGTAATTTTTGGTTTAATAAGGTATAAAAAGGATCAATTGCTATTTTAAGGATAAACTTTCAAATCTCTAGATCTGTAAAATTTATTTAATTATAGTAGATATGATATAAAAATTATCTCAGTGATTCAACTGGAGTTCTGGAGCTTCAGGTCAATTTTGATTTTAAGCTCTCTGGGCCAGTGTGAGCTATTGCAATCACTTTTGCATCAGTATAAACTAAATACAAAATACGCAACCTTAGACTGAACGGTAAGTTTGACAACAACTCTGTAAAAGTGAATATGGCCATGGTGTACCACAGTACCAAGATGTCCCCTTCACAACGATTTTTTAACGCTCTACCATGCTAAATAAAAATAGAATTTAAATGTATTTTTTCTTCAATAATCGGATAAAAAGAATGATTTTATAGGGTTTAACTATTTGATTTGCAATTTTAACTAGTAGAACATATTACAAGCCGTTTTTAAAATATTCACAATGTCCACTGCATAAAGATATTTGTCCCCTATGAAATGATTTGTGTCCATTATGCAACGGCTTTTGTCCACTTTGCAATGAAATGTTGTGTAGTGGACCGTTGTGCAGTGGATGTATTTGCATGTTAGCAGTCTTTGTTGTTACACACGGTTTCTCAGATGCATGTTTTTATGATTATTTTCTTAGATAATACATTTTACATGTATTTCATAAACTCCACGTTTTTATACGACCGCAAAAAATTTTTGCGGTCGTATATTGGTATGACGTCGTCGTCGTCTGGCGTCGTCCGAAGACACATTGGTTTTCGCACTCTAACTTTAGTTTAAGTGAATGGATCTCTATGAAATTTTACCATAAGGTTCAATACCACAAAAGGAAGGTTGGGATTGATTTTGGGGGTTATGGTACCAAAAGTTAAGGAATTAGGGGCCAAAAATAAGCATTTTTATACGACCGCAAAAAAATTTTGTGGTCGTATATTGGTATGACGTCGGCGTCGTCGTCGTCGTCGTCGTCCGGCGTCGTCGTCGTCGTCGTCCGGCGTCGTCGTCCGAATACATACTGGTTTTCGCACTCTAACTTTAGTTTAAGTGAATGGATCTTTTTGAAATTTGACCATAAGGTTAAATACCACAAAAGGAAGGTTGGGATTGATTTTGGGGGTTATGGTACCAACAGTTAAGGAATTAGGGGCCAAAAAGGGGCCAAAAATAAGCATTTTCTAGTTTCCAGACAATAACTGTGGAACGGTGTATGGATCTCTCTGAAATTATACTATAAGTTTCCATACCACAAAGGGATGGTTAGAATTTGCTTTGGGGGGTTATGGCTCAAACCGTTTAGGAATTAGGGGCAAAAAAGGGGGAAAAACAAGGTTGTCCTGGTTAATGGACAAATACTTTTGTACAAAACATAATTTAAAGCAGTGTAAGGGAGATAAATCAAATACATCATTGAGATTATCTCCCTTACACTGCTTTTAAATTATGTATAAACATGATAAAGTAATGGTTAATGAACAATAAAGATAATTTAAAACAGTGTAAGGGAGGTAATCAAAATACAACGTTTTGGTTACTTCCCTTACACTGCTTTTAAATTATGTTTAAAGAAATGCATATCTATAAAGGAAGACCAGTAAAAATATCTGCAAATGTTGCATCTTTTTTTTTTACAAAAAAATCCATATGAAAGATTTGACAGTATATTTTTAATTCTATTATAAAATAGATTAAGTTAGCACTATGGTAAATTTAATTTGGTAATTATGGTTGCCAACTCCATTGGAAATTTGAATTGAGATTATGACCATATCTGAGGGAAAGAATTTTTTTGGGGAAAAAAGGGGGGGGGGATAAAAAGAAATTGTGGGGGGTCAATTTTTTCTCATTTCAGATTTCAGAAATTAAAAAGAATTATTCTTCAAATATTATTTTTTTTTCAAATTTCAAATATTGAAAAATTTCAAGAAGTAATCTTTAATTGCACAGTATGGCACATTAGATTTGTAAAATCTTTGATCACATTTATTTATTTGTTATGCCGAATCTAACAGTGTATTTAAATTTTTAATTTTGGGTCCAGTTTTCAAATTGGTCTACATTAAGGTCCAAAGGGTCCAAAATTAAACTTTGTTTGATTTTAGCAAAAATTGAATATATGAGGTTCTTTGATATGCTGAATCTAAACATGTATTTAGATTTTTGATTTTTTGGCCCAGTTTTCAAGTTGGTCCAAATTGGGGTCTAAAATTAAACTTTGTTTGATTTCAACAAAAATTGAATATGTGGGGTTCTTTGATATGCTGAATCTAACCATGTATTTGGATTTTTTATTTGTGGACCCCGTTATCAAATTGGTTCATATTGAGGTCAAAAGGGTCCAAAATTAGACTTTGTTTGATTTCATCTTAAATTGAAGTATTGGGGTTCTTTGATATTCCAAATCTAACGGTGTATTTAGATTTTTAATTTTTGGTCCTGTTTTTATACGACCGCAAAAATTGAAAATTTTTTGGTCGTATATTGGTATGACGTTGGCGTCGTCGTCGTCGTCGTCGTCGTCGTCGTCGTCGTCGTCGTCGTCGTCGTCGTCTGGCGTCGTCCGGCGTCGTCCGAAGACACATTGGTTTTCGCACTCTAACTTTAGTTTAAGTGAATGGATCTCCATGAAATTTTACCATAAGGTTCAATACCACGAAAGGAAGGTGGGGATTGATTTTGGGGGTTATGGTACCAACAGTTAAGGAATTAGGGGCCAAAAAGGGGCCAAAAATAAGCATTTTTGTAACTTCCAGACAATAACTTGTGTGTAAGTGTATGGATCTCTCTGACATTGTACCACAAGGTTCCATATCACAAAGGGAAGGCTGTAATTGATTTTGGGGGTAATTGCCTCAAAATTTTAGGAATTAGGGGCCAAAAAAGGGGCAAAAAACAAGCATTTTTCTAGTTTCATGACAATAACTTGTGTGTAAGTGTTTGGATATTTCTGAAATTGTACTACAAGGTTCCATATCACAAAGGGAAAGCTGGAATTGAGTTTGGGGGTAATTGCCCGAAACGTTTAGGAATTGGGGGCCAAAAAGGGGCCAAAAATAAGCATTTTTCTAGTTTCCAGACAATAACTTGTGTTCAAGTGTATGGATCTCTCTGAAATTGTACTGCAAGGTACCATACCACAAAGGGAAGGCTGGGATTGAGTTTGGGGGTGATGAATCATAAGTGGGTTCAAAAAGTTTGGGGGGGGGGGGGGGATTTTTTTTTTCTTTTAAAATTTTCCATTTTAAGTTGGTTATTTCTGATTAATATTTAAAAGCAAATAATAATGATATGGTAGGAGATACACACCAAACAGGATGTGTAAATTATTATATAATAAGTATTGTGCAATAGCAAGAAATTTTCAATTGCACAGTATTGCACAATTGCAAGAAATCTTCAATTGCACAGTATTGCGCAATAGCAAGAAATCTTCAATTGCACAGTATTGCGCAATAGCAAGAAATCTTCAATTGCACAGTATTGCGCAATAGCAAGAAATATCCAATAGCACAATATTGCGCAATAGCAAGAAATTGTCAATTGTACAGTATTGCACAATAGCAAGAAATATTCAATTGCACAGTATTGTGCAAAAGAAGATACTTCGTATAAATTGCTTATTTCTTGATCAATTTCAATGGGGTTTTATTCTTGAATTCTTGGGGTTCTTTAATATGCTGAATCTAACCGTGTATTAAGTTTTTTGATTTTGGGCCCCGTTTTTAAATTGGTCCACATTGAGGTCCAAAGGGTCCAAAATTTAACTTTGTTTGATTTCATCAAAAATTGAATTATTGGGATTCTTTGATATGCCGAATCTAACCGTGTATTTAGATTCTTAATTTTTGGTTCCGTTTTCAAATTGGTCTACATTAAGGTCAAAAGGGTTTAAAATTAAACTTAGTTTGATTTTAACAAAAATTGAATTTTTAGGGTACTTTGATATGCTGAATCTAAACATGTATTTAGATTTTTGATTATGGGCCCAGTTTTCAAGTTGGTCCAAATCGGGGTCCAAAATTAAACTTTGTTTGATTTCAACAAAAATTGAATATATGGGGTTCTTTGATATGCTGAATCTAACCATGTATTTAGATTTTTGATTTTTGGGCCCCGTTATCAACTTTGTCCACATTGAGGTCAAAAGGGTCCAAAATTAAACTTTGTTTGATTTCATCAAAAATTGAATTCTTGGGGTTCTTTGATATGCTGAATCTAACCATGTATTTAGATTTTTTATTTGTGGACCCGCTATCAAATTGGTTCATATTGAGGTCAAAAGGGTCCAAAATTAAACTTTGTTTGATTTCATCAAAAATTGAATTATTGGGGTTCTTTGATATGCCAAATCTAACCGTGTATTGAGATTTTTAATTTTGGGTCCCGTTTTTTAAATTGGTCTACATTAAGGTCCAAAGGGTCCAAAATTAAACTTAGTTTGATTTTAACAAAAATTGAATTCTTGGGGTTCTTTGATATGCTGAATCTAAACATGTGTTTAGATTTTTGATTATGGGCCCAGTTTTCAAGTTGGTCCAAGTTGGGGTCCAAAATTAAACTTTGTTTGATTTCAACAAAAATTGAATATATGGGGTTCTTTGATATGCTGAATCTAAACATGTATTTAGATTTTAGATTTTTGGCCCAGTTTTCAAGTTGGTCCAAATTGGGGTCCAAAATTAAACTTTGTTTGATTTCAACAAAAACTGAATATATGGGGTTCTTTGATATGCTGAATCTTACCATGTATTTAGATTTTTTATTTGTAGGCCCGCTATCAAATTGGTTCATATTGAGGTCAAAAGGGTCCAAAATTAAACTTTGTTTGATTTCATCAAAAATTTAATTATTGGGGTTCTTTGATATGCCAAATCTAACCGTGTATTTAGATTTTTAATTTTGGGTCCCGTTTTTTAAATTGGTCTACATTAAGGTCCAAAGGGTCCAAAATTAAACTTAGTTTGATTTTAACAAAAATTGAATTTTTGGGGTTCTTTGATATGCTGAATCTAAACATGTGTTTAGATTTTTGATTATGGGACCAGTTTTCAAGTTGGTCCAAGTTGGGGTCCAAAATTAAACTTTGTTTGATTTCAACAAAAATTGAATATATGGGGTTCTTTGATATGCTGAATCTAAACATGTATTTAGATTTTAGATTTTTGGCCCAGTTTTCAAGTTGGTCCAAATTGGGGTCCAAAATTAAACTTTGTTTGATTTCAACAAAAATTGAATATATGGGGTTCTTTGATATGCTGAATCTTACCATGTATTTAGATTTTTTATTTTGTGGGCCTGCTATCAAATTGGTTCATATTGAGGTCAAAAGGGTCCAAAATTAAACTTTGTTTGATTTCATCAAAAATTGAATTATTGGGGTTCTTTGATATGCCAAATCTAACTGGTTTTTAGATTTTTAATTTTGGGTCCCGTTTTTTAAATTGGTCTACATTAAGGTCCAAAGGGTCCAAAATTAAACTTAGTTTGATTTTAACAAAAATTGAATTTTTGGGGTACTTTGATATGCTGAATCTAATCATGTGTTTAGTTTTTTGATTATGGGACCAGTTTTCAAGTTTGTCCAAGTTGGGGTCCAAAATTAAACTTTGTTTGATTTCAACAAAAATTGAATATATGGGGTTCTTTGATATGCTGAATCTAACCATGTATTTTGATTTTGGACATTGGACCATAATAGGTAAATTAAAAAAATTGAAGTTCTTAGACCACATTCTTTCTGTGTCAGAAACCTATGCTGTGTCAAATATTTAATCACAATCCAAATTCAGAGCTGTATCAAGCTTGAATGTTGTGTCCATACTTGCCCCAACTGTTCAGGGTTCGACCTCTGCGGTCGTATCAAGCTGCGCCCAGCGAAGCATTTTATTTAAATTTGTCTACATTAAGGTCCAAAGGGTCCAAAATTAAACTTAGTTTGATTTTAACAAGAATTGAATTCTTGGGGTTCTTTGATATGCTGAATCTAAACATGTGTCTAGATTTTTGATTATGGGCCCAGTTTTCAAGTTGGTCCAAAATTAAACTTTGTTTGATTTCAACAAAAATTGAATATATGAGGTTCTTTGATATGCTGAATCTAACCATGTATTTAGATTTTTGATTATGGGCCCAGTTTTCAAGTTGGTCCAAATTGGGGTCCAAAATTAAACTTTGTTTGATTTCAACAAAAATTGAATATATGAGGTTCTTTGATATGCTGAATCTAACCATGTATTTAGATTTTTTATTTGTGGGCCCCGCTATCAAATTGGTTCATATTGAGGTCAAAAGGGTCCAAAATTAAACTTTGTTTGATTTCATCAAAAATTGAATTATTGGGGTTCTTTGATATGCCAAATCTAACCGTGTTTTTAGATTTTTAATTTGGGTCCCGTTTTTTAAATTGGTCTTCATTGAGGTCCAAAGGGTCCAAAATTAAACTTAGTTTGATTTTAACAAAAATTGAATTCTTGGGGTTCTTTGATATGCTTAATCTAAACATGTGTTTAGATTTTTGATTATGGGCCCAGTTTTCAAGTTGGACTAAGTTGGGGTCCAAAATTAAACTTTGTTTTGATTTCAACAAAAATTGAATATATGGGAATCTTTTTTATGCTGAGTATAACCATGAATTTAGATTTTTTATTTGTGGGCCCCGCTATCAAATTGGTTCATATTGAGGTCAAAAGGGTCCAAAATTAAACTTTGTTTGATTTCATCAAAAATTGAATTATTGGGGTTCTTTGATATTCCAAATCTAACCGTGTATTTAGATTTTTAATTTCAAGTCCCGTTTTTTAAATTGGTCTACATTAAGGTCCAAAGGGTCCAAAATTAAACTTAGTTTGATTTTAGCAAAAATTGAATTCTTGGGGTTCTTTGATATGCTGAATCTAAACATGTGTTTAGATTTTTGATTATGGGCCCAGTTTTCAAGTTTGTCCAAGTTGGGGTCCAAAATTAAACTTTGTTTGATTTTAACAAAAATTGAATATATGGGGTTCTTTGATATGCTGAATCTTACCATGTATTTTGATTTTGGACATTGGACCATAATAGGTAAATTAAAAAAATTCAAGTTCTTAGACCACATTCTTTCTGTGTCAGAAACCTATGCTGTGTCAAATATTTAATAACAATCCAAATTCAGAGCTGTATCAAGCTTGAATGTTGTGTCCATACTTGCCCCAACTGTTCAGGGTTCGACCTCTGCGGTCGTATCAAGCTGCGCCCCAGCGAAGCATTTTATTGTAACTTCCAGACATAACTTGTGTGTTAGTGTATGGATCTCTCTGACATTGTACCACAAGGTTCCATATCACACAGGGAATGCTGGGATTAATTTGGGGGTAATTGCCTCAAAATATTAGGAATTAGGGGCCAAAAAAGGGGCAAAAAACAAGCATTTTTTTAGTTTCAAGATAATAACTTGTGTGTAAGTGTATGGATCTTTCTGAAATTGTACTACAAGGTTCCATATCACAAAGGGAAAGCTGGAATTGAGTTTGGGGGTAATTGCCCAAAACGTTTAGGAATTAAGGGCCAAAAAGGGGCCAAAAATAAGCATTTTTCTAGTTTCCAGACAATAACTTGTGTTCAAGTGTATGGATCTCTCTGAAATTGTACCACAAGGTTCCATATCACACAGGGAATGCTGGGATTGATTTTGGGGGTAATTGCCTCAAAATATTAGGAATTAGGGGCCCAAAAAGGGGCAAAAAACAAGCATTTTTCTAGTTTCAAGATAATAACTTGTGTGTAAGTGTATGGATCTTTCTGAAATTGTACTACAAGGTTCCATTTTTTTCCAAGTTTTTGGATTTTGGGCCCCGTTTTTAAATTGGTGCAAAGGGTCCAAAATTAAACTTTGTTTGATTTCATCAAAAATTGAATTATTGGGGTTCTTTGATATGCCGAATCTAACCGTGTATTTAGATTCTTAATTTTTGGTTCTGTTTTCAAATTGGTCTACATTAAAGTGAAAGGGTAGTTTGTCCTTCACAGAAATTTTTATACACCCTCCTCCCAATCCTCAGGTGAGCAACAAAGTGATAGGGTAGTTTGTTCTTCACTCACTGTTCATATGATGTTCTTTTGCACCTCATATTAATCTTCATCTGAATGATTTGAGAGTTTATTTTGACATTACATATCAGTGCTCTACTGTTTACATATATGTACCATTTCTTCTTAATGAAACTTTCTCAGAATTTTCACTATGTAATGCCATTGCAACTTGTACATGTACTATTTGATATTTAGATGCAAAAACTTTTTTTGGTTTCCCTTTGTAATTGATTGACTTTGATAGGGTATCATTTTTTATGTCTTACATGCACATGTCTTTAGTTATCTTTTTAAGTCATGGTGTCTATGTTTCTTCGTAAAAAAGTTATTATGAGCATTGTATTAAACATTGATAAATAACAATGTAAGTCCTATTAAGGTCAAATCAACCCTGTGACCTTGGGGGATTTTCGTGTGACCTTGTGACCAGACATCTCATTTAAAGGGACCTGTGACTTTTATAATGTTCAAAACTAAGAATATGATCAGATAAGAACTGTATAGTTTGTTTGAAAGTAGCCTGTGATCTGAGGCAAATTTAAAATGTGACTTTGTGACTTATGGCATGTATGGGGTTCCCTACTAGAGATAGAATAATTGTTTTATACATTTCTTTTTGGAACGAAGTATGCTATGATATTAGTTATGACACTGACAGTTTGAATGTCCCATACTAGTAAAAGATCCAATGATTAGCAATAAAAATCAGTCACCTTTCTCTTGTTTCTGTTAAAATTAGAAAAAATATTGTGAAAATTTAATTAAAAATGTTAAACATTAGAAATAGAGAAATCAATAAGTATCAGTGTGATATTGCCTCACACTGGCTCTTTATTATCAAATAAATACTATTTCATCACCATGGTTGACTGATTTAGGAAATGGATCTTATAATAAAGTTATATTCACAATTTGTCTGACAGACACATTGATTTAATGTTAATTAAGGTTAAATGCCTTCTAGCCCTTTTTTTCCTGTGTGTTATTATTACGATTTCATTTTCATTGCACATGGGACAGATGGGAAAGATACTTGCTCGCTTTATTGTACTTGTTCTTGCTTGCGTTTGTAATTAAAAACATCAGATATTGATCCAGTACAAAAAACTAAACATTGAAATATTGTGTCTGTTTTTGTTTTGGATCTAACACTTTGTAATGAAAAAGGTGTTGATTTCATAATCAAAAACATTTCTGCTATTTTTAGAACAATCATGCCAGACAAAAGCTTGATGTTTTTTAGATGAGTTAAGATGTGGTACTAACTGCTGTAAATGTGAAATTTATTAATTCTCTGATCTTTACTATCTGTGCAGTGGATGGTATGGATTAGTATCTTCTTTTTTAATTTATATTTGTTTAAAGTGAATATGTTTTCATTGGTTCTTATTAATTCTTGCCAATAGCATAACTTCAAAAGAGGATTTATATAACATTTTCTACCTGTTTCTGAAAATATGAACATACAAACATAATACATGTGTTTTGATAATTAAATTGGTGTGTTAACATGGTTAATAAGTGGATATTCCTAGATTGGAAATGAAGAATTAATAGAAATTTATGAACAGTGTCTGAATAAATAACAGTCGGTTGAAAGAAAAGACAATAACAAAAAACTGTGATATTTTATATCATAACAGATGGTTGGAAAGCTGAGGCTGAATACAGATTGATTTGTGTGGTGTTTTAGTCCAAAATTAAATGTCAAGGAATAATAAAGTGTAACTTTTTATAACTGACTGTATTCATGTTCAGTTGGACATCAGATATTTTACATTTTTGACCAAAGTAATTAAATTTTGACAGACTGATCAGATGTGACATTTATAACTTGGCTTTGAGTAAATGAGAATGATGTTAAGATAGGAAGAGGTTATATTTAGGATGCCTCCATCTCTGAGAAGGTCACGATCTCAGGTATGTTTTTGTTTGTTATGAAGATCATAAGCAATTAACCTTTTTGAACCAATAAAGTGCAGTCTTGTTTGATATATCATGTTAAGGGTACATACTTGTTTTGAACTTTCTCATTTGTTTCTTTTTCAAAATTTTCATCAGACTTAATATTAAACAGTTTATATCAGGCTATATACATGATATATATATCATCAGTTTATAACAGAATCAATATTTACCAGTATGTATATCAGAACAAATTTTCTCAAACTGCAATGGAACTGAGGATACTAGTAGTAGTAGTAGTTCAGTTTTCACGATTAACCACAAGCCCAACGACCCAGGCAAGTAAAAATGTTGTTTGGCTAATAAAATTTTCCTATATATACAATGTAGTGTACAATTCAACAAAAAATTCATGAATTATGATATATTAGTTTAAAAAGTTATATCTTGCTGTTTTGAATAAGACAGTGGTATCAAGCCCGTAGTCAGGATGTCTATGAGGGATGTACATGTTATTTTGGGTCATGATGCTCTGACTTTAATAGTCAAACTTCAATCCGAATTATCTTTGAACATATTTATGCCCCCGCAGTAGCGTAGGGGGCATTAAGTTTTACCCTTGTCCGTCTGTACGTACGAACGAACGAAAGTATGTATGTCCCAAAATTGGTTTCGTTCACTAACTTTAGTTTGCCTCAACCAAATGTTATGAAACCTATACACAATGCTTATTACTACAAAACACAGATGAAGTTTGAATTTTGGTGGCATCACTTTTACCGTTCTAGAGTTATGCCCCTTTACAAATGGAAAATTGCTGAATTTATGGTTTCCGTTCTCTAACTTTAGTTTGCCCCAACCAAATGTTATGAAACTTATACACAATGCTCATTACCACAAAACACAGTTTGAAATTTGGTGGTGTCACTTTAACCGTTCTAGAGTTATGCCTCTTTATAAATGGAAAAATTGCAAAATTTTTAACTTCTACTTACACATCTAAATTGAAATTTGTGAAACTTTACACAGTTGAAGAACACTACCTGAGAGTGTGCTTAAAGGAACCAAATCCTGTTCTAACTTGATGAAAGAGAGATTATTGAAATTACTTACTTAAATTTAGTAGCACTAGCTATTTAGTTTTCAATGGCAATAGACTCATTTTGCTCGTTTTCTCACAGTCCAATTCAAATTTGATATTCACTACCTAGCATCATTAATACATTGAACAACAGCTGAAGTTTTGACAGTTGCAGTTGGTTAAAAATTTAAAACATTAATTTAGAAGTAACTGTAACTGTTGTCATGGTTGTCGCCCATTTACAAAATATGGGACATAAGATTCTGTAAAATTCTCATTTTACTGGATGTCTAGCACATTATTATATATATATGTGCCACATATTTTACTGGTTTTTATGACCTTGAAAAACTCTGGTTCATGTACATTTTATCATACATGTACATGCATTTGCTGTTTGTGCTTACACATGTTTAATGGGTGTTCTCTCTAGATTATATTCTTTGGGTTATAGATGTTAAAATGACTTATATAACATACAGCCAGATGTTGATACATAATACTTGGAGCAAAGTGGGGGAGACTTCACTTCATATTTGGTTCATGTTGTTCATGCAACATCATTGATGTAATAATGAAAATTTTGTGAAAACATATGTTATCTAATATATCTATGTAATATTTCCTGAACATCAGAGAACTTCATCATTGGAAAGATAAGTATTATACTTGATACAAGTACCTACTTATACCACATTCAAATCTAATGATTAATATATATTCTAATAAATACACACAATGTGCCTAAGGGTTTTTGTATTTTTCCATATTGAGGGAGCTTATATTAGCACCTGTCAGAACGGAAACAAAGTTTCGATCATAAGCTCTATGATCAGTAGCAGAAATTCCTCATCCAACACTACATTTTTTTCTAATGCATAGATAGTGTTACTTTGTTTTAGGTTTCAGCTCTATCATCATCATGATTAATTCTTTCAAAAAAACATTTTTTTTTTTAGTTGGTTTTTAAAAAAATGTACATTTTGATTCAACTTAAAATAATTGCAGAAATAATTCAACAATATTTTATGATATTAATTATCTGCATTTTTGTTTGTTCGGAGCCAGTGTTCTATACATGTAGTTAATGGTCAAATTGGAAAGAAATATTATTTTGTTGTACCAAAATTAGTTTGGTGCATTTATTAGGGTAAATAAGATACTTGTTTCAATATTAAATATACAATGATCATTATGATGATTTTTTTTTTTTATTTAGATTGAGGTAAGATTGTATGATTTATTTTCTGTTTTAATCATGGATGTGGGTGTCTGCTTTAATAATCAAGTTCCAACTTAAAGTGATGTATACTATATACATGTAACAAAATGTAGGTGCAAATATGTCTGTTTTATAAAAGAGTTCAGTCTTCTGATGATCATAAAGATGATAAATTAGGTAATGTGTTTTGGTACATTAAAGATTTGTTACTGTGGATTCATTATTATTCATAGGATACCAATGTTCGTGGGTTTCGTGGGTACAAGTAAACCACAAATTCAAATGTTCAACGAATTACAAATTTTTCATAGGCTTTGTATGCAGAGCTTGGTAAAACCACGAAATCAAATATCCTCGAAAATGCAAGTTTTCCTCAATCCACGAAAATTTATACCCACGAAAATAAATGAATCCACAGTATTTCTGGATTTTTGAAACTAAATTCACTTTTATATATATACAATATACTGGCCAAAGTTGAAACACGCCTGGAGGGGGGATGTGAATTTTAATAGTTTACTATTCTATTTACCCCACAAGACTTGGAACATTGACAATAGATCTAGAAGATCTGATTAGAAAGATTTACATAATGTCTTATTGCAATGTGAAGTTTGCAAATATTACACTGTTCGGTCCTATTCTTAATAACAGGCACAAGTAATTTGGTTCTGTTTTTATGAAATCTATTTTGAGTTGTGATGAAGAGGTCCTTGTACAAAATTTGTCATTAAGTTTTTATGTTTTTATATTCAAAAGAGTGCAGTGTTTATTGCCCATTACTATAATCATTTGTTGTATGAGTGAAAACTGGGTGATGCTTCCATCAACATATATTATTCAAATCCATCTAAAGTAATGCATGTGTTACTTTGTTGGTCAGTGTGACAAGGTTAGAACTTAAAACCTCCTACGTGTACTGTTTAGATCATGTATGATACATGTACAATGTATGTATCATTGTATGAACCACACATATACAATTATTAATAATAATTACTTTATGACAAGAACCCACAGGAGAATTATTTGTATTACTTATAAATTAGTTCTTGCTCATTTCTTAGATGCATAAATGAAACAATACAGCAGCTTAAATATATCATAATGAAAGCAAACAAAAATATCTTTAAACCCCCTTCCCGGGAGGCACCTCAAATGAAAAAAGACACATTTCTATAAGACACTGATCTTCAGCATTCCACATTTTAAAACATAGTCCTCAGAACAGATAAAGATTAAGTGTATAACATATACATGTATAATATATATATAATGAACAATCATAAGATAGAAAGTATGTACAATGTACTATAGATAAAGAAGATGGAAAGAAATGCCTGATATTTTACAGAATCCTTAGCTATAAATTTTGGTACATTTCCAGAAATAAAGATTTAATGTATATTTCAGACCAGGCAATTATAGATCTGATGTTGTTTTGATCCTGCAGTGGAAATGTCAAATTATATATCCTGCTGTGAATGTCCATTTCATAGATTGATTTAATATTGACATATAGAAATAATAATATAATTCTAACTGAGAAACAATTTGCTTTATTGCAGATTAAATTTTTAGTGCTATATTGCTCTAACTATGAATATATTATAGACAATGAAACGACAAGAGTTATTTCAGACAAAGGTCATATATTTGAAATAATAATAATAATAATAAGGAAACAGATAAGACAGATAAACAATACATTTTGTGTAGATGATTTTTATTTTAATCTTGATCATTCAGAAGATTGCTTATGTTGTTTGTGTAAATATGGTATGTACATAATGTAGAATTTACATTTTTAATGTTAATGAAATTTTATGTACATGTATGTAATTGAAAATGTAAAATAGACGAAGACAAAAAATTACATACATATGCAGTTATGCCTTATGGTATGTACATCATGTACAAAATGTAAAAGTTACATTCAAAGATGTTTTGAGTACATGCATGTATGTTATTGAAAATTTTTAATAAATGAACATAGTTTAACTAAATGTTAATGAAATGTGTATGTAGACAATTGTAAAAAAATAAAATGTTAGTTACAGATGAAAGATAAACTAAAATTAACTCTCTCAAAAACAATTAATAAGTATTGTTAACTTAAAAAATGATAGTTAAAGGATAACAAAAGAAAAAGGATTTTTCTCCTTGAGTAGTTCGATGATTGAAACACTGATTAAAATAACTAGGATAGAATGGCTTCTTCTTTGAGCTTGGATAATATTGATAAATTGTTATCAAGAAGCCAGTTTGTTTACATGGCAATTAACAGATCAATTGAAGTTTTATGTAGATGTGTGATTTGTAGATTAAAATATTAAAAAGGTGTGAGGTGTGACAGGATGCTATATAAGTATACAAATGTGTATACATGTATATCTAAGGGGAAGTACATGTACATGCTGAATATTAAACAGATTTAGAAATTATTACAACTCTATTGAACACCCTCATGAAGTCTAAGGTAAAATTGGGTAAAAGTTTTTCATTTGAAATGTGACGAAACCTGTGTAAAAACTGGATTCTGTATATAATGATTGTAATTATATTGAATGTAACTTATATATAAAGTTGTATGAAACTGATTATTTTATGAATGTTCTATTTATGATGAAAATAGAAGTTATGATGATACCTTTTTGATACAAATCCGTAAGAATTGATTGAAATATATATTGAATTTAGATTGGCAATGTCTTGTTCAGCATGTTCAGTCATTAATTAAAAATGAGTTATTTGTTAACTGTAAATGTTTACAGATTACATGATAAGCAGTTATGAGATGTGAAATACAAAAAATATAATCACATTACAAAATTATATCTTTACAAAACACTTTATTTTTCAGAGTGTAAAGAGAAATGCATCATTTACAGATGGTGTGAGCTGGCTACAGATCAAACATGAAGGGTTCATAAGAAGATTGTCAGATTCCTTCTATCCTTTAAGGTAGGCACATAGATAGAAAGATAGAGAGAAAGGAAAACAATTCTGGGGTTTTTCAGGTTTTCTATGATGGGATTTACTAAAGACTCAATACTTAAACCATTTTTTATGGAATCTACTGACAGAAGATTTACCAGGCGTTGGTTCACTTGTGTTTAATTTAATTTGTTTAATTTAATTCATTTCATGATTTGTTAGACAGAACAGCAAGAATCTGGTGACAAGATTGCTGTATGATAGATAAAATTATGATTGATTGTTACCCATTAATCCACCTCCTCCAATCCTCCCTGTATATTGCTGTTAATGTGACTGGGAAACCCCAATGCTGATTGAATAAAATATTAAACAGGGTCTCCTAAATACAATTATACATATGCATACACAAGCATTCTAAGAGGTATTTTGTGATAATAATCTATTTATACAAAATAGTTGCTATAAACAATTGATTTACTGATCATACTTTTTAATAGTTCTTATTGCTCAGACATCTGAAAGCCCCAGCAAGTTATAAAAAGGCCATTAGAAATTGGAGCAATTTTGACTTACTTTTCAGCAGACTGAAAACATTGAATACAATTGGATTAAGTTTATATGATGAAAAGGTTAGACAGATTTGAAAAAAATATTAAAGAGAAAAATATTCTAAAATTTAAATTAATGGACTTTAAATTATAATGACCAAATTAAAGACCAAGAATGTTTAGGGTAACAGTATTAAAGTGACCATTTATTATATCTGAGTGGTATGTAATTGACTCTTGTTTGACCTATTAAACTCTGTCAGTTCTGTCCCCTTGGGTAAAATTGGTACACCTGCCCACTGCATTATTGTTACAAAACAGTTTAAATGGTTCTACCATAGATGTATTATACATACTATGGTTCTACCTTGGAAGAATTACATAATGCTTCCACAGTTCTACATAAAGTTGACAAAATTACAAATGATATTTTAACTGCTTAGAAGTTAATATATGTTAAAGAACGTATTGTAATCTTTGACAACCTATAAATCTAGAATGCACTGAAATCTTGATTTAAAATCATTAAAATGAAAATGGAAAAAAAAGATGACCATGTTTTTGTATCAGATGATTGAGATGAGGAAAATAGTATATACTTGAATTTATAATTTCTTCCTTCCATTTCACATACTATATGAATAAAGACCAAAAGAATTGAATCATGGAAACATTATTTTTTAAAGATTATTGCATATACATGTATATGTAAAATTGGGCCATGATTCTGATATTTTCAAATGGTCATATGCACATTTATGGACAAGTGAAATTTAGAATTGATAAACTTATATGTAGGTAAAGATAATACATTAATAGGGATAACATGAATCACCAATAATACCTCAGAGTTCATTAGACCATATCAACCACCAAACAATACACTCCTCCCAAAAAAACAGAGACAACAACAAACAACACATGGTCTAGATCTAGATAACCTGACTTGAACACAAATATAAGATATTGAATTTAATATAATTTTGAGTCCAATATTTTAACATTCTGATTGACTTTACACACTTGTTACCAGTTCCAATAAATCAAGAGAGTTACAGTAGAGAGGGGGCAAGGGATAAAGAATGTTTGTGAGATAGATTCAGGAAACTCGTGTACATTTCAATCTAGTCATGTACAAGTTTATGTCATCAGGTTTAAAAGCCCGCTGGTATTTGATACAGTTAGATTTCTCCATCAAATAGACAGTATAAAGGCTTGTTTTATATCGACAGAATCGATTATATTTATATGATATAATGGTGTTATGTAATTTATTCAAAGTTTTATATCTTTTGTACTTAATATTATGTTTGAAGGCAGTGTTATACTGACACATAGGTCAGAATTTTATTAATAAATTATAAATCAAATGTGCTCCGGGAGAGAATAAGAATAAGATATTTGTGTAAATATGTAAATGATTTTCATGATTTTTGAAAATTAGCAATCTTTGGAGACAAAACAAACAATTTATTAATAATTATAAATATTTATATCAAATCGACCAGACAAAGTAATAAAATATAACAAATATTCTGTCAAATGTCCCAATGAAGTGTACTGTCTGACCATGATTTAATGTCCACAATCTAATTGAATTTAGTTGAAACCTTTCCAAGATGTAGGTGTACGATTTACGAGACTGAGGTAAATTCAGGTTGAGAAATAAAGTAACATGAAAAGAAATTGATTATGTCTGCATTGTAAACTGCATCAATTAAAATCTGACATCAAAAGATATCCTTTTCTGCATCTTCTTTTAATGGTTTATATAGAAACTTATGTTTTGATCTGGTATACAGTATTGGTGTACTGTTTCAGGTACCAGACTTAGAGGAAGTTGGTCAATTGTTACATTACCCATACATGCCGTACAGTTGCCTATAATTGCTTAAATACACTTCATTTGAACTTTGGTGGATAGTTGTCTCATTGGCAATCACATCTCCATATTTTTATATATTCATATAGTGAAATAGTCTTACCCTTAGGGCTGTACAGTTTCATGTAAAAAGGTGTAGGGTTGAGAATTTAAAATATAGAAATATGATTATTTTTCATACGCCCGTTTACGGGACGTATTATGGTATACCGTTGTCCGTCCGTCCGTCTGTTCGTCATCAACATGTCGGACATTAACTCAAAAATGCTTTAACCAATTTGCATAAAACTTTGGTGAATTGTTAACATCTATTGACATGAGCTCCCTTTTGATTTTTATAAATTTTAGATTTTATGTTTCCGAGTTACAGGGTTTTATTCATAAAAAAAGGGGGGATTTTCCAGTTTTCGGACAAAAACTCAAAAATGCTTTCAGCAATTCTTATGAAACTTTGGTGAATTGTTTATTTGTATTAATGTAAGCTCCCTTTAGAATTTTATAAATTTTACTTATTACATTTCTGAGTTATGGGGTTTTATTCATTAAAAAAAGGGGTGATTTTCCAGTTTTCGGACAATAACTCAAAAATGCTGAAAGGCTTTCTCTTTTCATTGAATAGAATCATGTAACATATAAACAATCATCCTTTTCCTTTGTGACCTCAAAAACTTAGCTTTGATCTCATGTTCTGATGTACAGTGTATAGTGTATTGTTAAGTAGAAAGATTAATGCTTTAGTTTGTAAAAATTAGTTCCTCTATTGTATGTCCATAAAGTATGACATTAAGTGTTGACCTTCCTGTTAAGGATCAGGACTATTTTATAGTTTTACACCTGATTATCGGATAAACAAACACAATAGACCTGAAAAGTGTTTATAGTTTATCTCCATTTTATTTGTCTGGTTTGAGGCTTATGGCTATATCTAATACAACTTTGTACTGTGGTTTTTGAATATTGGAAGGTTATGGGTATAGGGATGGTTTAGGCTATTGAACCATAAAGGGCTTTTGAACCATTTTGGTCTAATGTTTTCATCACTTTTTAAGATTTCAGCATAGACTTTTACTGAAATAACTGAAAATTATATTTCGGGTCTATTAAATACAGATATGCACGGTAGTAGTTTGACAATTTTGTTTTAACTTTGTTTTGTTGTTATATTGCATCTAATGACAATAATAATCCCATCCCAGCATTTCCTATTTTTGATTTGTATTCGATAGTTAGGAAAAGATGTCAATAAAACTGAATTAATCCCAAAAATATTGTAAACTATCATATTCTATGTTTTTTAAGGGGTAGAAAATCTTTTGCTTACTCTAGGAAGTAGACACATGTAGTTTTGTAAGAGATAGAAAATCTTTCATTTATTCTAGACAAGTAATTGAAGTATTATTTTGAAGAGCTTTATTTGGATATATATATAAAAAAGAATAGCAGCTTGACCCCAGATTATAATTATGGGTATTTTTTTTTTTTATGAGAAAGCAACCTTTCTCCAGTTAACAATAATGTTGTATATTTGTATTTTCAGAAGGGATAGCAGTAAAATGAACATCCCTCATCGTATCTTGACCCCAGATGAAGACAAAACATTCAGTAAGACTCTAGAGAGTGACAGCAGTACAGAATTTGTGACCGCACATAACTCTCTGGCAGACGTAAGTATTCACTACACTCCCCTTCCCCAACACAGAATACTCTTGTAAATGTAAATGGTCACTACACTCCCCTTCCCCAACACAGAACACTCTTGTAAATGTAAGTGGTCACTACACTCCCCTTCCCCAACACAGAACTCTCAGACAGACTGAAGACTTCACTACACCCCTTCTCCAGACTCCGGTTGAAATGAACTCTCTTGTAGGTATAAGTCTTCACCTCTCCTTACCCAGCAATGAAAACTCTGGCAGACATAATTTTTCACTTCAGCCTTTCTCCAGTTGAAGAAATATTCTCTGGCATATGCAAGTCATAACTGCATTTGTACTCTGTTCTTGCATCAAACATTCTTGAATTGTCTTGTGATATACCTATAAGATATTGACTTTATGTATGTAATTTATATGTTGAATATACTAATCATAAAATGTGCCACCGTTTTGACATTGAACGGTCAGTTTATCGTCCACAGTACAAAAAGTTGACTAGATCATAAAACTTGTTGACATAAGTTCACTTAAATCTTTCCAAAGATTGTTTGTGAAATGCTAGGGATTAGTGTTGAACTATTTAAGAAGATTTGGATAGTATTAAAATGGATTTAAAAATGACCTTTTATACTTCAGACTTATGTGATGAAACTCATGGTCTTATTTTACACAACTTATGTATTTATGTTTAAAATTGAGAGCAAAACTCAACTTTCACAGACCAAGTTTTCACATGTTGAACTATACGACTGAGTTTTACTATGTGTTTGTTTATCCCACATTGGATGAGGTATAGGGGAAGAGTATAGATCTCAAAAAACATGTTTAACCCTGCCACATTTGTGTGCCTGTCCCAAGTCAGGAACCTTTGCTAGTCTTGTGTGTTTTTTTATTTTGGTTTGGATTCAGTTGTGAGTTATATCTTTTAAAGAGGTGTTCTACACAAGATAGTTCCTAGACCTACACATTTGACTGAAAATAGTCTTAAAATTAACCATTCCTGACACAACTGTAGTCAGAGCAAAAATATTTCATCTGTAGGGTTAGAGGTTACAAAGTTGTGAAAAACAACTCTTCACTGAAATAATTGACAAGATAATATTTCTTAATAAGAACAAATTCATCATACCCTGTGATGACCTCAGTAAATGGTTAAACACAGTTTTTACTAAGTAATCATTTATAATTAACAGGTGTTTATTTAATTATTGATTAGATTACTGTTTATTTAATTAGTACATATAGTAAATTAACTTTAATTATGATATTAGCCCGAAATAATAATGTTAATGGTTACATTTTATTGTACATGTTGGAGACAACTGCCCACAAAGCGTAATTGTGTTACAATTTTAATAATATTTTTCGGAGCAAATACTTTCAAGAGATTGCTCTGTAAAACAAACGAGTACTCCAATTTTAACCTCTTCGCCCAGTTGACATCCCATCACAGTATCATGAGAAACAAATTACATTTACAATTCACATTAAAGATCGATCCATCATACAAAATGAAAATCTTAATGTAATTGAGAATATTTGACTTATATGCATCACTGATCACACAAATGTAAATACTGAAGTTATTGGTTTGTACTGGATTTTATTCATGCCAAATAATGAATGAGGTTAATGTAGAAATATTATTATTAAGCCTGTAAGATTTTGGCTTCAAAACCATGGCACTGTCCTGTTGCTAGTCAGAGCACATTCAAAATGGTTAATGTATTGCAAATTTTATATATGTCAAGATTACGAATGACTTGAAAAACTCGACTACTTTATAAACAAATTATATTGTGTAAATTGAAAGAATTGACAGTTTCAGAGTATACTTCATATATCTTAGTGTTGTTTCAGGACTTGGAATAGGTATATTTAGATGATGGTCAAGGAGGGAATGACCAGAAGTAATTCTCTTTTGCCTAATCTCTTTGTATGTGCTTACAGGTTGTAGCCACGCACATGTAGCTTGGTGCTAATGAAACTGTAATACAGCTTATAGAAGAATTTCAACTTGTTAATTTGCAACGATCATAACAAAATTTGGCCTCGTTATAAGGAATAACTTTAATTTCTCTTGAAGCTTTGCTAATGAAAAAAATATATCATCCTGGACATTAAATCATCTAAGAACAAGTCTGTACACTTTTTGTCCAAATATGACATAAATGATTTTTTTTTAGACCCAAATCTTAGATTGTACGAATTCTACCTTCAGCCAAGTGTGTAAATGTCTAACCCAGTTTCCTGCAGTCATTAACACCATTGAAGTTTTAATAATATCATGTAAAGCCTTAGATTATTGCCCTTACAAGAATAAAGATAAACATGACAAGATTTCTATTGAATTATAATTTATACTGATGGCATTTTATAATTATCTTGTCTTTGTTCCTTTACTTGTCCTGTCCAACCCATCTGTTATTGTTATCTACCCCTTAGGACAATTGTAGGTCATACATGGTTTACCTGAGATTTACCTGGTCAGGGTGTGCTGTAAACAGCTTGCACATTTACATCATGTTTTGTGTATATGTTATGGTTTAGTAGTGGGATAATTTAATATATTGAAGGATTTACATGTATGAGTTTATTTTTTCTCGATGGGATTAAATTATATAATTGAGGTGAGTTAATTTTCAAAATTTTACACCTGATCTTGAGGTGACCAACCATTATGGCATGGATCAAATGTAACCGACATTATCTTTATATTAGTTAAATAAATAATTAGAAGTTTAAAATTCTTCAGGAGTGTCTCTTTTGGGACTATTATACTTAGTATAAAGTCCCAGGTCTCTTGGCTTTACTGAAAAAACATTTTTTAAATAAATTATACTAGAAGTTGTTACTCTATTTAAAGAATTATTTAAAATGTCAATACTATTTAATGTTAATTATATTGATCTTTGAAATCAGGGGAAAATTTTGAAAATATCTTCCTGATTTTCTAGACCCGAAAACTAATTCATTCTAAAAAAAATATTGAATCAGAAGGAAATGATATTTTTTTGTATTTTGATACATTCAATTTTCAATAAATTAAAACGATTATTTTGCAACACTGTAAATTCAGAAATTATTGAGAGGTTTTTATTAATGCGAATAATGCAACTTGTCAATTATCGCAATAACAAAAACTCACATTCTGATATCTGATACATGAACCTGTATGTAGATTTTCCTGAAATAGCAATAATTAATCACACATCTTTGTCCATTCATAAAAAATCGTCAAAATAAATGCATGCAATAATTACAGAATTTACAGTGCATTAAAATTTGTACATTTTTTTGTTGAAATGGTTTTACTTTTTTGGTCATCTGCAGATTTTTTCCTTATTAATATTGCTGGAGACCGTTGATATAATTTTTGACCTTTTTGGTGTGGTAGTCTGTCAGGTAAATATTTATAGTATTTAACTTTTTTTAACAAAAAATGATAAATAAAAAAAATACCAAAAAGTCAGTATAATTAATAAAAAGAGTAAATTAACTTTCTGAACTCGAAATAGGTGGAATTTTACATAAAAATGACCTAACCTTTCTTTAAGCTTATAATGTTTAAATCAACAAAAGGTGAGATTATTTAAGGTGAATTTAACTTGTTCAAAGCAGATCAAAGCACATAAAGGTATGAAGCTTGTCCTTGAACTTTGAAATTGATCTTCTATTGATTTTTGAATATTTAAATTTTAGTCTGTTTTAAATTTGGAGGGATATTAGCAATGACAGCATACAGTTCAGTTTTAATTTTTATTTTGGATCATCAGTTATTTAGATTTTTGTTGACATTCAGTTATGTCTTTAATATGGAACAAAGAATTCTGTAAGAATGTTTTTGTCTTGAATATGGGACAAAGAATTATTATATGTGATGAAATATGTGTTTATAAATAGATATTTGGATTGAAGGATAAAGTGAAACTAACAATACAAAAAATGACAATAGATTAAATTGAATAACAGTGACTAAGTCTATCCCAAGGCCGATAATGGTAACATTTGTCAGTTGCATATGATTTCAAACTCTGTAACGATTCTTGATCTTCAAGGAAAATTTGATCCTGTTATTAATAGTAACAAAGGTTTTCATTTATCATCAGTTGGGAACTCTACCAACAATACTTGTGATAATCTAAAAATAGATAATCTTAAAATCATCCAAACAAGCAGAACTGTTATGGAAGCTTACATGGTATGTCTTACATTTTATCATGTTTATAAATATTTAATAGTTTATTGTTTGGTTTCTTTAGTACATGTATACATACACATGATAAGATCAGTTTCTTAGGGATATGTGTTTAAATGTTTCCTTCATTGACGCTCAATTGTTTTGGTTTTGTTTATGAAGGGGTAGATTATAACACAGTATCTTATGATACAGTGTAATATATAAACAAATTAGGAAAACATCTGGATTTTACAGTAAGAGGTTGTTGTGTTTATTTTCTTTCTGATTTTCCAATCTAAACGTATCTGGTTTTCCAGGATTTTGATGTCAGATTCACTGGTTTTCCAGGATTATTATGTCAGAACTACACTTATCATCAGCTTCAGTCGTAATATCACCAAGTGGAATTTCATGGGTTTCTGTGTTTTTTTAAAGGTATTGAAGCTAGGTTGTGTGGAAATCATTATACATATTTGATGTCATTATTGGTGTTGGATTGAGTTTATAAGACAATGTTTGTTTGATATTTCTGCCGACTAATTAGCAGTAGACTTGGTATACCCAGGATCAGAAAGAGCCATGCTTTTAACATGACAAAGAATAAACTTATATATTGGTCGTTAGGTAACCTGTTCAGTGTTTCTAGTTGCAGAGTTTTCTGCTGTTTTTATGTCAGCTATATAATGGGGTGTTTGAAATAGATATCCCTATGCATTTTCAGGGTTTTCTGTTGTTTTTAGATCAGTTATATAGGCCCGATATATAATGGGTTGTTTGATTGGATATTCCAGTGCAATTTCAGTCTTTTTTTATAGGTCCGCTGTATAATGTCTTAATTCCTCAATATTTTCAAGATTTTCTATAGTTTTGACTGAATATTTATTATTGCCAGTTGGTTTAAATATCTTGTGCATTTTCAAGATTTACTAAAGTTTTGACGTAAGATATATTTTGCCAGTTGGTTTTGAGATATTCCTTTGCAGAATCAGGGTTGAATTTGTGGTAAGATGTATTTTGACCAAGTTATTTGTATATCCCTGTGAACTTTCAAGGTTTTTTGTTGTTCCAATAAATGTCAGTAAATTGTCCAAGTAAGGTCTGACTCAAGAAATGTGATTGTCCTTTTTCACTTATTTTGTAGTATGTTCAGAAAAGTATCTGTTAGCCAAACCCGTATGAAATTATAAGGCGTATTACGCCTGGAAATAAGGCGTAAACCAGGCGTAAGTGGTAGTTACGTGTCTAGATCCAGGCGTAAGGGAGCAGGAAACGTAAATTTGTAGTCCGTACGGGCGTAGAAAAAAGTGGTAAACCTGGCGTAAATTGAAATAAGCAAGGCGTAAATTTTCTAACGGGCGTAAAACTGTTGGTATGGGGTAAATCATAATACCCATAATGCTTTGTTTAAAGGATCATGGGAATTTTTTTTCAAAATTTGGCTCTTTGGTTTTAGTTTGCAAGAGTTGGACTTAATGCAGCTTCATACATTCAGGGATAATTAGCTTGTTTTGTGCTTTTTGGAAGAATTTGGAAATATGGAATCAAATTGATTAAAATTGTGAAAAAAATGGAAAGTAATACATGGTAAATAATAATTATGTGAGTATATTACCTAAGTTATTAAGTTTTAAGTTCTAACAGTAATTTTGAAATCCCAAAACCTTTATCCTTGGATAATAACATTGAAATCTTTTACATGAAGTTACATTGCAGTATTATCATTTATATCTTTAATAAAGGACATTAATTTATAAAAAACTTAGTTAATCAAAATGCAGAAGTTTTTTTTCAAGAAAAATTAATTGTCATAATTCTTATTTAAACTTAAACTTATTTGAGCCAGTGTCTGTCTAAAATGTATTTATTTATATATTAGCTTCTTCAATGGTTAATATTTCCAGTTTTATGTCAAATAATGAGAAATTAAAGCAACAGTACAGAAGTTTGCATTAAATACACAGAAGTACACAGCTAGGGTAATACACTGATTTGAAATAAGTGTAGTATTATGTAAGGATATTACGCCTGGTTTATTTATTGACCAGGCGTACTCATTTGCATATTACGCCTGGTTTTCTCTGGACCAGGCGTACTCATTTAAATATTACGCCTAATTTTACGCCTGGTTTCCGCCTCAGTTACGCTTGGTTTCCGCCTGGTTTACGCCTGGTTGACGCCTGGACATGCATTCCTTAAACACTGCAATGACGCCCAGATAAAGTATAATTTTTACGCCTGGTTTCCGTGTCATATACGGGCGTCACAGTTCGTACAGGAAGTTACATTGAACATGTCACCATGTTATTTTTTGTCCCACTATGTCATCCTAACATGGATCATTAAATCTTAACGGATTTAGATTTAATGTTGTAACGTTTGATAAAATGTGGATAATGTCATTGACTTTCTAATAGGTTTTTTTTTCTCATGGATATAATATTCACAATCAACAGAAAGTTTATCATTTATGTACTGAATATAATTTACAACTAAGTAGTAAATGCCAGAATACACTTATTTAGATATTAAGATTTTAACTCTGTCACTGTGGTTATTCTACAGTATCAGTATGATACAGAGCTTTAATCCCTTGATAAATTGTATGAAAAAAATGAAAATATAATCATAATAACAATATGAAATGCATGGCCACTTTTGATTGGATAATATTTGCAGTCAGTTCCACAATTGACAGTACAAGTAATTGGCAATAACATTTCACAAATGCAGTTAATGTTTCCAAGATACCAAATTGTTTTATTTTGAATATTTTTACAAGTATTGTCTTCGAAAAGGATTATAAGTACTTAGTACTCTATTTGAAGAGTTGCCACAATCAATTGGACATTTGACGGTCTCAAATTTAATTTTACTGACTAATTTAATGAAGTAAATTTTCATTTTTTACTGTCTAATTCAAAATTGCTAGTGATGACTTTTGAAATGCATTCTTATATTTCTTAAATGTAAAAAAAACATGATTATAAAAAGTTTAGTTCAGTATTAAAAATAACTGTGCATCATAACCTACATTTGATTTGATGCATTGTATTTCCCAGAAAACCAGCTGCTCCATACCTCAATATTGTCAATGATCTAATTGTATGTGACAATGTGTTACCATTATATATGGGCCCCTTGATGCTATTTTTATTTGTCAATATTTCATTTCAAAAGGGACAATTTCATAAAACTGATGCTGATTTCCAATAACATCACCAATAAATCTATTGATAAATAGATTTACAAAACTGTACAGGATAATTCATTTGGAAATAAAACTTAACCATTGATATTGTAGTAATTGAACATTAATCTTTTGTGAAACATGGAAATTATTACAATCTTTGTCAACATCAAAGAGATAAAATTGATGAAGTCATTAATTAAATATTAAGTGTTGTTACATCAGTGAACATTACATCACTTAATAGGATGGTACACTGTTTAGTACATGTACATGTAGGATCATTTGTGGTCTAATAATTTATGTATTTTCATGTAGAAGTACCTGATCACCTTTATGAAAGGATTTCAGATTTAACTGATATATTTTTACATTGTATCATGTTGTTTATAAAAATAAAATTTTCTTTTTGTGATTTTTTTTTACAAAAGAATTAAATAAAAGAAATGTTATTTTATGAAAACAAGGAAAACTGAAATAAAAATTCCCAAATTTACAATAAGTAATTTAATCTTACTGTTGCAAGCTTATGAGAGAAGGAACAAATATCAATTTTAAAGTCATATTCTTTTTATGTACATGTATAGATTAGTCAATTTTCAAATGAAAGAAAGAGGGGATCACACAAGGGGATCACACAAGGGGATCCTAATGTTTTCTTGACATTTAAGGAAATTGTGTAGAATTCTGATTTTTTTAAAAAGTTTTGCATCCACTTGATAATCTATATATAGGATGTTGACACACTGAGCCAGATTTTTATCATCATAAACTACAGTATTAGACTTGTCATCCCAGTTGGATACGTATTCTGACCAATCTAAATTTGCTCTTACTCCGGAAAGTTGCATGGTTTAATTATAATAGCTAAGAAATTTTAAAGTCATTGAATTGCCGTTATTTCTGGAATTGCCTCTGTCTTACTTTTGTATGTCTGTACATATTCAGAGAGGACGGAGTGAGAAAGGTTGGTATGAAAGTGTGAATGATCGTGTCAAATTTTGTAATGCCCGAAATTAAGGGACCTGTGATTAGGAAAATAAAGAATTTGAATTATGAATTTGAATTTGTACATATCTATTATGTATACCAATGTAATTGGTAGGTTGAGAATTAGATATACTTCAGATGAAAGCCACAATATTTATGCTGATTGAGAACACAATACAGATAATGATAAGATTTTCTGAGATTAAGTTCTTTGTAATGTGGCTGCCTGGTTAATAAGTCAGAATATTGATGGAAACAGGAATCACTATCAACCATAATTAAAACATATGGGATTCATCCTTAATGGATTAATAGTTTATAGGAGAGTTAATAGAGTAATCAAAATCTAGGAAACCTATAAAAGGAGTAATTGTACTAAATTAGTCTATCACCTTGGATTGGAGAGATACGATCAATAAGTCTGGGCAAAGGTCAAATATGGTGTTAATGTTACAAGCACTTAAACTATTAGCTAAATGTCTGATTTTATTAAACAGATTTCTATTTACTATATATCTAATACAGGAACAATTCCAATTATGGCCAAATTCAGATATACATTGTTTTTTAGATGATAACAATGGGCAGTTAATGCTTTAAAAAAAATCATTCTGAAATAAAATCATTTATAAGGAATCTATAAAAACTTTAACTGATTTTCAAGTTGACTATTTTGAAGGTTTTTGGTATAAAACAATGATTTTGTTTGACTGATGTGATGTTTATAAGAGAGGAAATTGTGAGTTCATAATTTTATGGGTGTTATTATATTTCCAGGGGTTTTTGATGTGATGATGACCATACAAAGCAAAGAGACTTTAATTTTATAATCAATACACATTTAGTAAACTGATATGAAATCAAATGAATTTGATCTATTGCTTACTGCATGCTATATATTATAACCTATAAATTTCAATCATAATTAAAATACCAGCTAGAATAGCTTTACAAATTAGTCCAATTAATTCATCTGTTACCTTGACCATGATGTGATATTAATTATGTCATGTTTTATAAGATAAACATTTGTAAAAGTGGTAAAACTTTAATAATTAAGAAATAATTTTAATAAAATAACCTTTATTAGTACAATGAATTTCTTTATATCAATGTAAAGATCTACTGACAATGTTTTGAAGTAATATATGAGTTGACAGATATAAAACATATAAGGGATGGATGATTGCCCACAAATATTTTAAGGGCATTACATATGTACATATTCAGAATATTTGTGTTGATAAACAAACACATATTATACATTATGTACCGTAAATGTTCTAAATGATATAAATACATAATTTGGTCTGTTTGATATTATTTAAGTGTAAGTTTGAATTTGCCTTTATTGGATAATCCATTATTTGATCATGCATGAAGTGTTGTTTTTATGCCCCCGCCGTAGCAGAGGGGGCATTAAGTTTTACCCTTGTCCGTCTGTACGTATGTACGTCTGTCCGTACGTCTTAAAATTGGTTACCGTTCTCTAACTTAGGTTTGCCTCAACCAAATGTTATGAAACTTATACACAATGCTTATTACCACAAAACACAGATCAAGTTTGAAATTTGGTCGCGTCACTTTAACTGTTCCGGAGTTATGCCCCTTTATAAATGGAAACATTGCAAAATTTTTATTTTCTTCTAAATATCAAGTAATTTTTAAAATTGGAGTTATCTTCCTTTGTCCATGATTATACCTGAATCAACTACAATCAATGCTTTATACAATGTAATGTTCAATTTTGACTTCCACTGATAAAACACAGATCAAGTTGAATTTTGGTAGTGCCACTTTAACCATTATTGAGTTATGCCCCTTTATAAATCGAAAGATTGGAAAATTTTTAGTTTCCATTCTGTAACTTAAGTTTGCCCCAACCAAACATTATGAAACCTATACACAATATTCATTACCACAAAACTAAGATCAAGTACAAATTTTTTGTTTCTGTTTTCTAACTTTAGTTTTTTCTCAACCAAATGTTATGAAACTTATACACAATGCTTATTACTACATAATACAGATTAAGTACGAAATTTGGTGACAACACTTTTACCATTCTTGAGTTATGTCCATTTATAAATATGAAAATTGCTGAATTTTTCGTTTCTGTTCTCTAACTTTTGTTTGTCTCAACCAAATGTTATAAAACTTATACACAACCGTTCTAGAGTTATGTGTGTTTACAAATAGAAAAATTGCTGAATTTTTAGTTTCTGTTCTCTACTTAAGTTAGCCTCAACCAAATGTTATTACACTTACACACAATGCTTATTACCACAAAACTCAGATCAAGTTCAAATTTGGGTAGCGTGACTTTATACGTTCTTCAGTTATGTCCCTTTATAACTACTATATGATATGCAAGCGGGGGCATCATCTGTGTCCACATGTGGACACTTATCCACATTTATTTTTTTTGGGGGGGGGGGGGGGGGTTAACAGTGGGTTTGTCTTAGAAATGCCTCTCACCTTAACTAAAGTTAACTAAACCCTGAATTTGCTTTAGCATTATATAAGGGAATTATATGTCAGGCCACCAAACTAGTTTCTTCCACAATGATGTGTACTTAAAAGAATAAAAAATAAAAACATTTGAAGTAGAGTAATAACTCCTCAACAGGTAATTAAAGCATTATCTGGAACTTTCGATTCTGGTTGGTTCACTCGATGCATCTTTAATTTTTTTCTGTGAACCCCTGCATCTAGACTATCCACTTTTGCCAAACCAGCGTTGTATTTGACAACCACACCGCATTGACAAAATAACAATCCCTTCTGAGATTGCCGAATTATTCTACAAATTCAACAACGAACTACTACCACTCAAGATCCAAAGAAGACCACCGCAAAACGTAATGAACCTCAGAACCGCACGATTTTATTGTTTAAATGAACTTGAGACATGGATTATGTACCACAACTGCCAAATGTAACCAATTCACCGGAACTTCCACCATGCCCTACATGTGCGACTACCATACATCTTACAATATTCCTGACGCAATTGGAAGTAGTACCTCTTTCTGAGTGAAGCCTTTTTGAATGGTATGGAATGTCCTGTGAGGTGTTGTCCATTTTGGAAAAGATACTGACAATTCATTATTAACTTTTACTTTCACTTTTATTTTAATGTCGTCAAACCTATTATTGTGACATTACGTCTTGTTAACCTTTGTAACCCCATATGCACCTCATTTTATGTACTTCAGTATTTGTTTCCTATCATTAAATTGTCCTGAAGATGCCACCGTAAGTGGCGAAATATGTAGACCAGAATAAAGAATTTCCTTGCAGTAATCTAGGATGTTGTTGTCTTTGTGTATCATTATTTTCCTGAGGTTTTAAGACAACCGCAGCATACTTCCGGGTATCCATCCTGATTTCTCTACCAGCTTGTACCGTAAGAAGGTGTTGGTTCACTCGATGCATCTGGTTGAAATAAGATTAAATATTTTATACTGTTTCTATCTGCAATACTATTTACTTACTGTTTTAATGTTTCTAAACAAATGAGCTAACAAAAGGCAACAGGAAAGTCTATAAATTGGAAAGATTTTTATTGAATCATAGAAATTACCAGAATAATACGCTCATCCAAAACACTTCAAATATATATTGTTACTAAAAGTGGACATAATAAAGTATGCATAGAGTTATTTCCCAGGCAACTGACTTAAGTCTGGACTCTTTGACACAACATCATGTAACTGATTCAGTAAATATGATTAGTTTCCACCATGTCCACTCAAGTGATTACTGCATTGACCAGTTTGATATATATGCTATTAAACTGTTCCTGTATAGCCTCCCAGGGGACTGCCTTAAATGGGCAGTCTGGCCATATAGTATGGCTGAAGGATGATATTTATAAGTGTTAATATTTTAAAAACTAGCAAGAGTCTTTGTGAAACTGATATGTAGATCTCTTATATAATGCAATTTGTTAGTTGCATTTAAAATTTTTTTAAATGCATTATAATGGCTGCCCGAAAAAAAAAACTGGTTGTCATTACCATTTCACACTGCAAGTGTTTATATAATTCTATTACCTCTTTTTCAGTGTCTTTTATATGGTTCCAATCTAAACTGTTATTTTTATATTTTGCAGGGAACCAGTCAAGGGAGTCAGGAATCACTAGACAAACAGTCACAGACAACCAAAAAGTTTGATGCTGTAGTTTTCGATGTATTACGGGTTTCACCGGATGATTATGCTGTAAGCTTTAAACAATTTTAAAAAATCTTTAAAAATATAAGTTATACAAGTGAAATGAAAAGTACTTAAGGAATGACTGTAATATTTTTTCTGTCTATGAAGAAATAACATTAAAAAAATGTGGTGCACACTGAATAACCTGTGACCGCATTTTTGAGGTTATTTCAAAAGACAGAATAAATATTACAGTCATTCCTTATAAATTAATTCTAAAATTTTAAGGAGTAAATTATGAAAAAACGTTGATGATGTCACGGTCACATGACAAAATTATGTCTATGAACTGATAGACAAAAAACATTTAGCAAATCAGAAGATGTGTTCTATCCAAAATTAAATTATATGAACTTATAGCAAAAGTGAACTGAGGTACATCTACTGGATATCAAGTCTAGCAGTTTATGAGAAAGCGTCAGTTTCTTATTTTTTTCTAACAACTTGGTTTTCCATCTTTTTTTTTTTTTAACAACTTGGTTTTCCAATTAGTTCTGTTTTTTGATGGATTTTAGCTGATGTCAATTTGAATTAATTCTATGGTTTCTTGATTGTATACAGTGATTTGCTTCTGGTACTGTCCCTGATGATGGGAACATCACTGGTGGTATACTCATTTAGCAGGAGGCTGAGACCACCCAGCATGGTTCTCGAGGACAAATAGTAAAGATGAATTTCTGAATTTGCCCATTATGTCAAAAAACTAACTCTAAGCCAGGAGGAAATTTTATGTTCAGTCTGGAAAATTTTAATAAATAAAGAGAAAAAGTGGACATTTAAGGTTTCGAATTTCCAAGGTTAAAAAAAGTTCATGAAAGTGACATATTTATTAAGGGGTGGCAAGTTGTTTTCATTCAAACTGATATTTATTTGGAAGTAACCCAATTTTACTTTGTTTGACACACTGGAATTGTTATAAGGGTATTATTAACTGAAGTAAACAGTAAAGTGATATATGTGTTATTTTCTATTTTTCAGTAGTATGTAAACATATCGATTACTTATTTGCATATGTATCAGTACTTATGTATGGTTGTCCTGCTACTTTTTGATGTAAGAAATGAATAGATCTGGCTGTGCTAGTCTAGTCTACAAAATATAAAGAAACATAGTGTTGTTTTAGTCAATTTTGTTGTTTTTCCTGTCTGTCAGTCAATAAACCATTAAACAAGGGAAGCAACTGTTACACGATTTGAAGAACGAATTTTGTTGTTGTACTTGTATGAACTATGACTTTATTTTTATAAACTTTATTTAACCCACATTTTGTATTTGTTTACAGAGTCAGATTACATTGATGGATTTACCTGTGTTCCAGGAGATACTACCTGATGTAAGTTGTCAGGCCATTTACCTTAGCTGCTGTAAACAAAAGTCTTTTAAAATGAGCAAAATTGAGCTGTCAAGCTTGTTTATGGAATAAAACCACTAATTAATGGTCCCATTGCTTTCTATGTTAAATTCCTTAATTTCAAGCTTTCACAGCTCTTTCGTTTTAAGTTCAAATAAAGTGACACTCATTCCATGTCAAAACAATACTTTCTGGTTACCCTTGCTGGAAAAATCATCATACCTTTAATTGCATATAAGACCGCACTGGTTCCCGGAAGTTCGGAAGTACAAAAACAGGTACTTCAGATCTGAGAATCAGGCAATAAATGCCCTCCTGTTTCAATTTCATAAAACTTTTTTATTATTTGATATAATCATTCCACAAAGGTTCTACAATGGTCCACAGTCATTCAGCTTTCATTTGATACCAAAATTACCCAGATATTTTACAAATTTTAAAAGTTACAGCTATGCGTAGGAACTATTTTGTTTGAAATATGTACTACTTTCTTGTATGTTCTTTCAGACCGGGCCCGAATTAGTGGTTCTATACCTATAACAGCACTTTTGCTCAAATAACAGGATTTCAATGCATCAGTCATGTTCCACAATCATTTCTGAGTATGTTTTTAAAATTTCACTTGTTTATATTAGACGGTTACTGAAAAAAATTGAAAAAACTAAGTCCCCTATTTCTGCTGATTCTCATTACAAAAGTCTTTAAAATTGGGTAGTTCACCAGACACATTGATCATCAAAATTGAATGTCTAAAAAGGTTTAAAGTGTAATTTTTTCTCATTATTAGCTCACCGTATGCCTTACCTCATCAAACTAGCCAATAAAATTCTAAAAATATATCATTTAAATTTAAATTAAATTGATTTTATTTTGAAATTTTTGTTAAAAAATGTTAAAGTTCCAGATCTTATGCCAATTTTATTGCCAATCAACTATTTTTGTTTAAATAAAAAGTTGTTAAATGGAAAGAATAATTTATCTTGAGATTAAAATACCATATGTCACTTTAAATCCAATTAATAATCAGCTCTCAGGATGTATTTGCCTCAGCAGGTATAAATTCTAAACCATGTATCAGAACAGAGGTAGGGGTCTAATTTAAGGCTATAATTGTTAAAAAATAAAATATTGTACATATTCTAATGGTTTTTATTGGAGAGTAATAGTTTGACTACAATTTGACAAGTAGAAGAAGTCAGTTCAAGCAGTTTTAAGGGGAATAATGACTCGCAAAAGAAGTAAGTTGTCAAAAATTCATGGTTTCAAAAAGGGTTATGTCCCTTGGAATAAAGGTAAAAAAATTGAATTTATCAAAATATCTAAGAAAAATCAGTTTTGTCGGCATTCTCAAAGTGTCTTTGACCGCAGAGTAAGACAAAGTTCAAATGGTATATTGACAATTGAAAATGTTGATGGAACTCCTGTCGAACAGGTCATCCTTCGGCCAAAGCCCCAGAATCTTGATGTAGTTGACAAGTACCTTCAGGCTGCTAATAACTCTTCTGATGCTTGTCCCAATAAATTGTACACTCCTAAACATGTAGAATCACTTTTCAATTCTGAAATTAGAAACCATATACTTTATAACTCAGATTGTGAAGGTGACTTAAAATTTGATGTAGAAAATGAAAAACAGTGGGGTTGCGTTTGGCGTGAAAGGCTAAAATGCCAAATATGTGATTTTGTTAGCAAATATTACAGATTGTATGATGTTGTTGAAACAAACAAAAGAGGTCCAAAGTCAGCAAAGCTGAATATTCAGATTCAGTGTGGTCTGATAACTTCCCCGATCTCAAATAAAAACTTTAGAGACATTCTTATGATTTCTAATATGGTTCCACCTTCCTCATCTGGCATGCAAAAGACTGCAAACAAAGTTGCAAAACAGGTAGAGGAATTGAATAAAGCAAGTATGCAAGACATAAGGAGAAATTTGGTTGAGGAAAATAAATTATGTGGTCTATCTAATGAAAAACTTGTAAGAGTTGAATCGGACTGTCGATATAACAACCCTCTCATAAATAGCGGCACTACACCGTTTCAAGCTGGTACTCAGGTTGTGTGCACAATGTCGGAAAATAATACTTCGACCAAACAAATTGTGTCACTATTTACGGGTAATAAACTCTGTAGTGTTGCTACTAGGTTGAGAGGGAAGGGTATTGAAATTATATGTCCAAATCATGGAGGTGTGTGCACAGCAAATATAGCTGAAGATGCCTCCATTGGTAATGAGGCAGTATACAGTAGTTCTTGTGCAACCGAGATCAGTGATTACTTGAAAATCTCCCATATAACAACTGATGGCGATAGTAAATCATATCAAGGTGTCAAACAAGTTCACGGTATCAATGTTGAAGCACTTCGTGATGTTCGACATTTATCAGCAACTATGAAACGGGCTATTACAAGGTGCACATTTAGTCCGGATCTTTTTTCTGGTGCAAAGAAGGCCAATCTCAAGAATAGATTTGCACTTGATATTAAAGCAAGGTGTGTTGCAGAATTAAATCAAAGCTTTACTGTGCATCAGGGTGAACTGTATAAAGTTAAGCAGCACATGCCTGAAGTAATTAAAACTATAATAATGTGCTACAAAGGTTATTGTGGATCCTCTTGTAAGGTTAACTCCTATGTGTGTGCTGGTTTGCCTTCAAATCATTGGATAAAGAATTTTATTCCAAACGGTAGCACATGTAGAATGACATGTGATGATGAAGTCAAAGTTGAAAACTGTATAAGAATTTTACTCGGTACCAATAGTTTAAATATTGTACGGTTTCTTACCTCGACACAAAAAAGTGAAGCATTCAATCGTGCACTAAGTCGTTGCAATCCGAAGAATGTGACTTTTTCCAGAAATTTCCCAGGACGTGCACATGCTGCAGTTCACATGAGAAATCATAGATTTGCAAATTCTCTTCTCCTGCTCACTGAAGAGCTTGGTGTTAAAATCACAGCACCAAAAGTACTCATGAATCTGAAACAGAGAGATAGGCATGAATTATACATGTACAAATATCGACGCAGTCATGTTGCAAAGTTGAAACGTGCGATCAGTCGAAACAGAAAGTATCGTTTGCATGCTTCGATACATTATTCGCAGCCTGTATTTTATCGCAAAGGCATGGCTGATCCAAATTATGATAAAAATTGTATGAAAAGAATGTGTGTTACCCATGACAAGTCATATCCAAAGCGACAACCCAGAAAGCATTAATTTTCAGCATGCCCTGTTTGATTGTATAAAATTACTTGTAAATATTGAATATTCTGTATATGGATTGTTAATTTTACTTTTATTTCTACCTTTACAGATTTTATAACATGCAGTCTTTGTACGGTTCGTGCTTTTTACAGCGCAGTGGATAAATTCCACTGCAAACTTGTCGGTCCATATTCACATGATGTGGTTCATAAGACAGGTGCCCAGGGTTCACACAATGGGGTTGGTGACATAAATGTGACACATCCATTAAATGTTCTGACAGTTCAAAATTGTTATTGAAGATCATGTATGCAAATCTATGGCTAAGGACAGTTTTTTTCTTCTCTTCCCATGGCATTTTTACAGACAGGGTTGAATATTTTTGCCCCTTCCCTCCCAGATCACAGGTCCAACAGTTGTGTGGACCATGCACTGTAATACTATTGAAAATTCTCTCTTTTTGCATGGTTTTCCACTGCTCAATATTCATTCTTGATAAATCATTCAAAATATTCAGAAAAATATTCAAATTTTTTACCTCAATGTCAAGGGTGCACGTGCAGATTCCTGTAATAGGAATAAAACCACTAATTAATGGTCCCATTGCTTTCTATGTTAAATTCCTTAATTTCAAGCTTTCACAGCTCTTTCGTTTTAAGTTCAAATAAAGTGACACTCATTCCATGTCAAAACAATACTTTCTGGTTACCCTTGCTGGAAAAATCATCATACCTTTAATTGCATATAAGACCGCACTGGTTCCCGGAAGTTCGGAAGTACAAAAACAGGTACTTCAGATCTGAGAATCAGGCAATAAATGCCCTCCTGTTTCAATTTCATAAAACTTTTTTATTATTTGATATAATCATTCCACAAAGGTTCTACAATGGTCCACAGTCATTCAGCTTTCATTTGATACCAAAATTACCCAGATATTTTACAAATTTTAAAAGTTACAGCTATGCGTAGGAACTATTTTGTTTGAAATATGTACTACTTTCTTGTATGTTCTTTCAGACCGGGCCCGAATTAGTGGTTCTATACCTTATGCAACAAATTTTTAAAGAATGTAATTTTAGAAAAGTTTGCAATGTTTTTATTGACGCAAAAATTATGTGGAAAAGGGATTCACAAAAATAAAACCACACATTTAAATACAAAGCAATATCTTCATGTATAATTTTCTGCAATGGCAAATTTAAATTGTTTGTACATTGTTCAACTATCTCTATAATAAATGCACACAACTTTTTGGAGGAAATTTAGGGGTATTAATGAGACCTCTTGCTACTCAATAATGAAAACTTTTATCCCAGATTTTTATGCCCCACCTAGGGGCATTATGTTTTTCGGTCTGTCTGTCCGTCCATCTCTTCGTCAGTCTGTTAGTCCATCTGTTCGTCCGTCTGTCCCGCTTCAGGTTAAAGTTTTTGGTTAAGGTAGTTTTTGATGAAGTTAAAGTCCAATCAACTTGAAACATAGTACACATGTTTCCTATGATATGATCTTTCTAATTTTAATGCCAAATTAGATTTTTGAGCCAATTTCACGGTACACCGAACATAGAAAATGATAGTGTGAGTGGGGCATCCATGTACTATAGACACATTCTTGTTTTAAGTAAAAATGAATATATACTTGTTTACTCCTGTTGCTCTCACCACAAAATATCTTATGACTGAAATCGGTTGTAAGTTATTTTGAAATGTTCATGACCTACGAGTATTTTTTCTCGTAAGATTCTTTGTAAAGTGAGTTGTTTGACTGTAGATAAGTATTGATATCAATGAACAGCTAATCTCCCACCTTCTACCTATCTTTGAATGGAGGATGATATCACAGAGCTGTTGTGGACATTTTCTTCAGAGTAAAAATCTAATATACGACAGACCCAAACTCTTTTCAATTTGCTTTTTACGAATATATCAGAAAATTAATTCCTCTACATCTTATATGTATGAACCAATATAACCTTACCTGAGTTGCATGCTTATCTAATAATTTCATCTGATTTGTTGGGGTGTCATATTAAGACAAGGTATAACCTGTTATCATATTCATCTAAAGAATAATTTGTGTAGGAGAACGACAAGGGAAGGAGAATTCTGTGTCAACAACTATCTGTCAAATGTCAAGTTTAAAATAGGTCAACGTGTCAAGTGTAACATAGTGACCAAATTTGTATCTGGTACAAACATGAATCAGTTTAATTTATTCTTTTAATATGTTTACCTTTGATAATTGTTTAAAATGTTTCATAAAATATATATAACATTTCATTATGAATGTCTGTCTTTGAAATAACATAATAGTTTGGCTGTATTAGTAGAGAGCTAATTTTAAGACATGCAGTAAAAAGGGGAATATGCTTTGAGCTTACCTATGTAAAATATATGTCTAGACTACAACAGTTAAGATAAACTATATATGATGATACACTCTCCTCTAACGATGGTTGGTTCACTTCAATTTCAAACAAGTAGCCTTGATCAAAATCTCTATATTTACATTTAAGGTGGTACCCAACACCTTGACTTATATTAATTTGGCTTGTTTAATTTTCATAAAATTTTGACAAAATGTTTACTTTGACCCTTTGACAAAAATATAAAAATTTCAAAAAATTTGAACCAACCATTTTATCAGAAAAATTTCATTGGTTATATAGCAGTTTGACAAACACTAATTTTGATCATTGAGAAGCTTAATATTTCCTTAACAATACAACGTTATTAAAACGTTTAGCTAATTTTTACAGAGTTATCTCCCTGTAGTGTTAGGTACCACCTTAACTGAGATCTGTCAATCAAAATAACGGATGATATTCTTCATCATCTGTTACGTTATTAGTTATTTATTAAATATAAATGTTAGTTAAGAATCAATTGATAGCTTGACATTTTGAATAGACAATGCTAAGAACCTTATGTTGACTGCAAACTATATTTTGAGTTGGAGGGTTGCTGTCTCATTTCTGTATACCCCACATTTCATTTTGATTATGTTCACACGCTGGTTTAGAGCATGCAGAATTTAAAAGAAGTGAAATAAATGGTAATAGCATTCATAGTTGTGAAAAAAATTATAAAAGCATTCATAAATGTAAAAAAAAATGTACTGAGTAAAAATTAAAGAGATAGATATTAACCAAAATTTTTTTTAAATCTTCTAAAAATGACCGCAAATATAGTGCATATAAAGAATTTTCAATAAAGTGATTTTTATATTTTTTCAGGAACTCACATCATGTGCATGGACAACAAAGGAGAAATTGATAAAAGCCCCAAATGTGGTGGCTTTTACTAGGAGATTTAATCATGTAAGTTTATTACTAAGAATGATAAGACATATCTAATGCATGTTTTTGTTCTTACTGTTCTGACATCATATAAACAGCTAACATATATAGGGATATGCAGTTAGTTGGTGGGTTAAAGTTTAGATCACATTCAGAGGTCATGATAAGTAGTTTTACAATACATGTATCAAACTTGAAATTTGACTTTTCCAGTAGAATTTATTTTCTTGTATGTTAGTTTTACAGTTAATAAAAAAAAGTATACCAAAAAACTGACAAAATTCAATGTTATCAACCAACGGAACGAGTGAAAAACATATTTGTTGGCAATAAGAGCAAAGAAGAGTTTTATTGTATATACACAGTAATACAAATACATGTTCTACAGCAGCACAAATAAAAGTTTGTATTTAAAAGTATGATAGTTCTGATAGTGAAGTCTCTCTTGGAATAAACAAGCCTTTAGAATCTGTCAAAAATAAATATTAAAATTAATTGTACAATAATATCTTAATGAACATACTGTTTTTTACTTGCAGGTAAATTTTTGGGTTCAGCGAGAGATTTTAAATTGTCAGACTCTGAATACCAGAGCTGAAGTTTTGGCTCATTTTATAAAAATTTCCAAGGTAAGTTGTGAAGTCTTCGCTAAACCAGGTTCCAAGCAACAATAAGAAAATTCACATAGAAGTGCTTTCATTTATCAGCAAAAAGTTCAGATTTTGGCAGTTAAACCAGAAAAAGTCAAGATAGTACAGCGATTCATATTGCCATACAAAAGCAGTGATAAAGTATTAATTTGATGACTGAAAAATAGACACAATTAATATTTCAATCCAAATCCATAACTATGAAACATCTTCTGAAAGTTCTACTGCATCTGGAAAATTTGGGATAATGACACTATTCCTGTGTAATCGAAACCAATTGTTCATTTAAGAATAAGAGAAAAAATGAAATAATTATTTATTACTTCTATGTAAATCAGATGAAGACGTCTCATATCTTGTTAGCCCTCAGATGTGAGAAGCCTACATCTAATACAAACATTCACGCTTCTTTTTAATTAGTAATGAACCATTGTTCATTTACTAAAACAGCTACATTGTTTCTTTTTATTAGAGATATGACACACAAGTTTCCAAACATACCTCATACAAAGTACCAATATCAACATTAGAACCTCTATAAGGAATATGTGCTCTGAACTACAGTCATAAGAATGATAAGCGATAACAAATGTTCAAAATTTCATCGACCATTAAAGCAAATTAAAATAATCCATCAGTTTTAGAATTTTTTAGAAATATGAAAAAAGAAGAACTTGTAAGACTAAAAACATGCTCATTATCTCTTTCTTAATTAATGATAGAAATAATGAGGTCATCCAAAATATTGAGAGTTGACATTTACATACATTGATTTAACAATGAAATTAAAGTGTTAGTGACCACAAGTGTTCCATTTATTGACAAAAAATAACGTTTGAAATCAAATTAGAATAAAACAGTACTCATTGTATTTTTCAGAGATTATTAAAATTTAAATTATGCACATTTTTTTTTTCAGAGATTATTAGAATTAAATAATTTACATGCAGTTATGGCAGTCATATCAGCTTTACAGAGTGCTGCTATTTTTAGATTGTCCAAGACCTGGATGGTAAGAAAGCTGTTTGGACTTTTTCATACTTTATGGTGTCTTATTTTCAGGCTGCATCCTTAAAGTTCCTCAATTGTTAAAAGAATATGAACATCTAGCCCAAACATGTTTAGTAAGGTTTCCAGTCTAAGCACATTAGAAAATACAATGAGAAATCACACATTGTTCACATAAATCATAAAACTGTTAAAATAAGATAACATAGTTTTAACTTCACAAATTATTGAGAGGTTTTTATTCATGTGAATAATGCTACTTGGTGATTATCGCAATAATAACTTGCATTCTGATATCTGATTTATATATATCTGTATGCAGATTTTCCTGAAATTGCATTACTTAATCTCACATTTTTGTCTATTCCTCAAAAAATCGCAATAATAAATGCATGCAATCATTTCTGAATTTACAGTTATCTTTAAATTTAGTTCACTAATTGAGAAGTTTAGCATATAGCTAAAGAATAGTAAGCGTTTAACCAAAAACACTGAACATTTATAATGAAGAAAGCAGATGAAAGTAATAGAATACAACATTAAAAAGTTATGTATTGCAGAGGATAATAAAAAGAGATAATATAATATAGAAATAATTTAAGACTGTACATGCATGTTAGATAAATTTGTTAAAGTCAATTTAAACAATCTTCATCAGCTGTTTTTCATTGTTCAACATTCCACATTTTGGAGCTTCTAGATTGTTCAATAGAAATTTGTAAAACCAATATGAAATATCATTTGTTAAACAAGTTAAAAGTAAAAAGATCATTATAATGTTATGCATTTATTTACATGCAAATTTTTAGCCTGCTCTGCTTCAATATGTTAAAAATTGTTTCTCCTATACAGGCAAGTACACTGTTAGATTTACAAATTGATGTAATGACAAAGTACTTTATTATTTCAGAAACTTTCCAGAAAAGATAAAGCTATATATGAAAAAATTGCTGATTTATTTTCTGAAAACAACAACAGACAACGATTACGAGATTACATGGAAAATGTTAAATTACCATGCATCCCATATTTAGGTTAGAATTCTAAATTATATAAAGCAATTCCCTAGTGTGAGAAAACATCAATGTCACCAAAGTATAGTACATGAGTTAGATAAATTATAAAAGAACAATCCCCCCTCCCCAAATAACAAAACAAAACAAAACATAAACTTGATAAAGAGACATGTAGAAAAAATATCCAAAATTTTGAAATTTGGCTTAATAAATTGGTATTTATTTTGTCTAACTCCTGTTCTAGAATGTGTGGTATTTATTGGAGGTACACATATTTGCCTCAATATGAAAATTGATACAACATGACAGTAACAACAACATGTGAAATACTGTTGGATACATTAACATTCCTAAGAAACTTGGTCAATTGTTTCTGCCAGTTAGTTAGCTTATTATAATGTCATGCATCACTACACACTAAAAACTAGGTAAGCTGATATAAGGGAGATAACAACATTTTTTGTCCAGATTTTGTTGCTGTCCTAATCTTTAAGTTAAGTTTTGGATACTTAGACCAGATGCTTGTGATAGAGATTGGACATGTCGACAAAAACATATTTATACAGGAATAGTTAATTGCTCTTAAATGACTGTAGCATATTTAACTTTATAACTACAAGAATTCAGGTAAATACTACTTTACATCGGGAAGAAGTCTGAAACTAAAAGTATATAGAGTCAAGTACCGCTTAGCAAGAATCTCTATATAAAAATATATTTCTTTTACATTATAGAAACTCCCCATCCCCCTCTCCCACCCCAAACTCAGTGAAGGGTGTTGATAATAAAAAGTCCATTAACAATTTATTATTTTGTCTTTCAGGTTTATATTTATCAGATTTGATCTACATCGATGTGGCACACCCTCACTCTGGAGGACTAGAGAGCCACCCCCGGAGATTACAGATGAATAATATATTGAGAGTTATAGCCGACTTTCAACAATCCAGTTATGGTAAATTCTAGTACTAATAATTCTGTGAACATGTAAATCAGAATTTATAAGTCTTCTTTAAATAAATATACTAAAAATGCATTTATTACTTTACTTTATAAGTTTCAATAATATAAAATGTCAGTCTTGTATCAGAAACTTATATATCCATTTAATAAAGAAGAATACCAAAAGATGAACACAATTATACAACTTTGTATTAAAAAAAGATATAAATATTATGTTTATATGGAAGAAGAAAATGAACGTCAATGAGACAACAACACAAGTTTACCAAATATAGATAAAGTGAGTTAATACTAGTTTATTTGTTTTTTTTCAGATTATTTACCAGTATTAGATCATGTTCAGAATTATTTAAAATCTGTCCGTTACATAGAGGAATTACAAAAATTTGTAGAAGATGATAATTACAAGTATGTATAATGTATAAAATCTGTCTGTTATATAACCTGAAAGAAGTTTGCCATCATGTTTGTTGAAGCTTTTTTTCATGTCAATGCTTCCCCACTGTACCGATCATTTATGCTCCTAAGAGCTTTTTGAGTTTGTTATTATACATCTTTGGTATTATCTACATACAAATGTGGAATATATGAAGGAAGGATAAAGACGGGAATTTACTTTAGGCTCTTTATACATATGTGATAAAATGGAACAATAGGAAAACTCAATTACTTCTTTAGGAGGTTATGCTATTCTTAGAAAACGATGATAAAACAGGTCATTGCCAAATCTAATATCATATCCATGAAATTGCGTTGCGAATAAGTCTTTCTCTTGTATAACTAAGAAGTAATTTTATAGTTGCAAAAAATTTGAAATCAAATTCATAGTAAGGCATATGCTTTCTTACAAATTGAAAATTATTTATGTCTTTTCAGACTTTCATTAAAAGTTGAACAGCCAATGAGTGAGAACCTTTCATCATCAAAAGAAGATATACAGATAATGGTGGCACCCCCTTCTCCTGCAACAGAACCTCGTAATGTGTTGACTTCATGTGCTGGTTTAACAAAAAATGGTCCCTCACACAGAAAAACTAAAAGTTTAAGTGCAAAGTACGTTATAGAAAAAGTGTTTTTACACATCTTTATTATAATGTTATGGTTATAAGTATTATACAAATTACCTGAAAAGTGAGATCTACAGCTGTGTATTTTAAATGTAAATTGGACCCATTAACAGAGATTGACTTTAAGAAACATGCAATAAGGTACAATGAAACAAGCCTCTTAACACTTATGATGTTGCAAGACCTGAAATATAGAGATCCCAAATGCTTTGTTACTTTCCCTCACATGTTGCTGTACAATTTTGTAATGGCTTTGTTATGAATTGTTGCTTAATGAAAGACTATTTTTCTCGATCTGCATGGTCAATATCCACTGTATATATTAAATGTCTATAAATTATTTTTGACAGTTTCCTGAGTTGTCATAAACCTGCATCAGATAAAACCTATAGTTTACCCAGTAAAGCAACGGCACCTTATATCCAAGGCATTAGACATCTTCTGGACGACAGTGTCCTGGAGGAATCACCGTGTGCCTCAAGTGATGGCTCAATATGTGGTAGAATCTCTGGTAAGTAATTGCTGAGTGAGAAAACAATCTCTGGTATGTTTCATTTAAGTGCCTATCTGCCTAAGATTCAGACAGTGGTGAAAACAAAAACCCACTCAAACTTGCATAAATTTAAGTTCAAAATGTATAATGGTGCACAAATATGATATTTGTTTCCTTTTCCTGTTCTGGTATTTCAAGATAAAATTTGGTTGAAATGCTCTAGAAATTAACAATTATGGGGCGCTAACTCTGTAATTTGCTATCATTATGCCCCTGCCTTAGGCAACGAGGGCGTTAAGTGTTACCCTTGAATGTCTATTCTTCCGTCTGTCTTTCCATCCATCCTATTTTCCTTTCTGCACTCTAACTTAAGTTTGCCTCATGCAAATTTTTTGAAACTCATACACAATGCTGAAAACCAAGACTCGCAGACAGATTTCAAATTTGGACTGTGAGTCATTTACCGTTGTAGAGCTTGAGCGGGGGCATTGGTGTCCTCAGACACTTTCTTCCTTTATTCTAACCAAATTTTATCAGATATTTCTTGAATTACTAGAGACGTAGAAACAAAAGACCTACAATTTCTAACTCGAGATGAGGGTGACTCCATAATAAGATGGTTAGGTCGGCCATGTTTTGAAATTCTTCTAAATTGTCTGATTCTTACAATTACTGACACTTTACTGATGTCACAGTCTGTGGTAAAATCCGTGGTACTTGGCATTCCACTATGATTTACATTGCTCAGGTTTTAATGCAGTCTGTGGTTCATACAACTTAAAAAGCAACTTCTTTGGTTGTGGTAAATATCTTTGTGAAGTTCAACTAAAAAAATATTAAATGCATGCCAATTTTGAAAGGGAATTGTACATAAAGAATATCACAAGTTTCAGAATAAAGCAATATCTGTGTTAAATATCCCACCGATTCGTAATGAAAGGTATTCCAAAGGAGGTTAATCTTTGTTTGATATTAAAGGCCTTTGATGTTAATATATCGATTGATAGAGCTTTTTGTCGAGCCTGCGACTTTTGTCGCAGAAAGCTCGACATAGGGATAGCGATCCGGCGGCGGCGGCGGCGGCGTTAGCTAACTTCTTAAAAGCTTTATATTTTAGAAGATGGAAGACCTGGATGCTTCATACTTTGTATATGGATGCCTCATGTTACGAAGTTTCCGTCAGTCACATGTCCAATGTCCTTGACCTCATTTTCATGGTTCAGTGACTACTTGGAAAAAAAGTTCAGATTTTTTGTAATGTTAAATTCTCTCTTATTATAAGTAATAGGATAACTATATTTGGTATGTACGTACCTTGCAAGGTCCTCATGCCCGTCAGACAGTTTTCACTTGACCTCGACCTCATTTCATGGATCAGTGAACAAGGTTAAGTTTTCGTGGTCAAGTCCACATCTCAGATACTATAAGCAATAGGTCTAGTATATTCGGTGTATGGAAGGACTGTAAGGTGTACATGTCCAACTGGCAGGTGTCATCTGACCTTGACCTCATTTTCATGGTTCAGTGGTTATAGTTAAGTTTTTGTGTTTTGGTCTGTTTTTCTTATACTGTATGCAATAGGTCTACTATATTTGGTGTATGGAATGATTGTAAGGTGTACATGTCTAGCTGGCAGGTGTCATCTGACCTTGACCTCATTTTCATGGTTCAGTGGTCAAAGTTAAGTTTTTGAGTTTTGGTCTTTCTTTCTAATACTGCATGCAATAGGTCAGCTATATTTGGTATATGGAATGATTGTAAGGTGTACATGTCTAGCTGGCAGGTGTCATCTTACCTTGACCTCATTTTCATGGTTCAGTGGTCAAAGTTAAGTTTTTGAGTTTTGGTCTTTTTTTCTAATACTATATGCAATAGTTCAACTATATTTGGTGTATGGAAATATTTTATGATCTATATGTCAGTCATGCAGGTTTTATTTGACCTTGACCTCATTTTCAAGGTTCATTGCTCAGTGTTAAGTTTTTGTGTTTTCGTCTGTTTTTCTTAAACTATAAGCAATAGGTCAACTATATTTGTTGTATGGAAGAATTGTTAGCTGTACATGCCTGCCTAGCATGGTTCATCTGACCTTGACCTCATTTTCATGGTTCATTGGTCAATGTTTAGTTTACTTGGTTAATGTTAAGTTTATGTGACAGTTGTAATAAAGCTTTATATTTAGGACTATCAACATAATATCAATGATTAGTAAAGAAGGCGAGACATTTCAGCGTGTGCACTCTTGTTATGTTAGTCTATTGATTGATAGAGCTTCTGATGTTAATATATTGATTGATAAAACTTTTGATTTTAATATATTGATTGGTAAAACTTTTTGATGTTAATCTATTGATTGATAGAGCTTCTGATGTTGATCTCATTTTTATTGATATTGACTCTGATGTTAATCTATTGATTGATAGAGCTTTTGATGTTGATCTCATTTTTATTGATATTGACTCTGATGTTAATCTATTGATTGATGGAGCTTTTGATGTTAATACTCTGATTAATGTTTTTATAGAAAGTGCTGATACAGCAGATACCAGTTCAACAGATCAGGAGACTTTTTGGCCATTGAGAAGTCAGTAAGTAAACCAGTTCTATGATATAGAAAACCCCCAAAATGGGGGTAATATAGGCACCAACCAACGAGATATTTTGAATTAGCATATATCACTGTAGAGTTGATGTCAACATATGCCCTCTTAAAACCCTTGTTTAACTGACATTCACAGGTGCCTACTAAAATCATTGTACAGCTGACATAAGACCACTAAATGCGTCTTTCTTACTTACTTTCAACTGAAATATTCATGAAATACAGCAGCTAATGTCATCTGAAAATGAACTCATTACTTCTGTTATATATAATTTTAGAATCATAGTTACTTTAAAACTTTCATATGACATGATTTATTTGTTTAGATATGTACTTTAAATTTGTATTTTTTGAAAAATTACAGTATCCAGAGCCCATTCTTGAATCTTTTTATACTTTCTTCATACTAACTACATCTTAAAATCTCGACAGATTGACTTTGTTTCTGTGTTACTGTTTTAATCATAATGTGTGTTTCATTTTGTCAGGCAATGGAGGGAATCTGATGAAATGCAGAACAATTACCGACAAAACTTTACCTGTGAAGGTTGTTTACGGAGAAGAACTATTTTAAAAGATGGCAAAAAACCAACTGTAAGTTCATTTTACTGACATTCATTCTCCATTATTGCAATGATTTAATCAGTTAAGTTATTTTTTTCTGATTTTTACTTCAGAGTAAGTTTTTTTACCATGTGTGGCAACGACTTATTTAAATTAAAAACCTTCCCATGTTTTTTTTAAGATATGTTAAATAATTCAAGAAGAAACTATGGTAAAACACTGGTGCTGATTGTATTGTATGTTTCTTTCAGGTTTCATCGTGGACAAGATACTGGGTAGCCTTATGGGGAACGTCATTATTATATTATCCTGCCAAGACATTACGAGGGTCAGAAAGATCATGTGTAAGTTAATTGTTATGATAAATAATTATATTAAAATGAAGTTATAGTTAATTTTGTTCATTTATTTCTCGTTTTCCTATAAAAGTGTTCAAATTGAATAAACGTAGTCATTTCCTATTTTAATCCAATTGAAATACATTATAAACTTCAATAGTTTCACAGTCTGTTCAAAACTTTTTAATCGGAAGTAAGATTGAAGACATAAGATGACATGAAGCTATTTTGCAGAAATTGGTTGTTAAATAATGACACAATATTGTTTGAAGAATAGTAATTCATGGAGGACACACACATGTATTGTGAATTAAGTAAAACACTACTACAATCTTGCTAAAACTGGTCAATTATAATTATATGTATTACAGTTTAAAACAAGTCCCACAAAAATGACATCAATAGTCGGTTGGATGGTAGTAATGGGAGATAATCCACTTCAACCAGATGCATTCCAGCTCACAGATCCAATGAAAGGTAAAACAATTCTCTTTAAACAAGTGTGTGCAAATAATAAACATCTCTTAATGAAATGTTAGGGTATTTATATAAAAATAAGATGTGGTATAATTGCCAATGAGACAACTCTCCACCAGAGACCAAGTGACACAGAAGTTAACAACTATAGGTCACCGTACGGCCTTCAACATTTGTTTACATTTATAATGTTTGGGATTATTTTACAGTATTCTAGTACATGTATTCCTATAGTAATATTAAAGTGTACAATTTTACAAATATAGATTAAATAAATAAAAGGAGATGTTGGTCAAGATATATTAGATATGATGAGTAGGAAATATGATTGTATCAAAGTTGCAAATTAATCATGAGGTGAACCAGTAAAATCAATTGTAAGTGCAAAAAGTTGAGGTCAATTATATTTTCTTTAATTGAAATGTAGCTACATAAACCTACAGATAAGTACTTTTTTTGTTTTCAGGCAATGTTTACAAGTTTCGATGTGGAAGTCAGGCACAGGCTTTACAATGGTGCAGACATTTAAGTGATGCCACAAACAGGTTCCAACCACAGGTAATGTTATTATTGTCAATCAGTGGTGAAATAAGATGCAACGGCACAAAATTCTAACTTAAGTTGAACTCTAAATGTGTGGTAATGTAAGATTATCATTATTTCTTCTGTATGTAAACAAAGATATATAATTTAAAAGGGCCGTTAATAAAGAGATAAATAACAACCAGTATTTTAACATTTTTTTGATAGACATTTGATCGTGGTTGTCAAATTTGCAGACATAAAATTAGCATTCAGTAACATAAGGCTAATGCTAAGCCTACAGAAAATACCACTGCCTAAGGATTCAGGGCTGTAGTTTTAAACACTTTGTTTAGTGTGATAAGAGTATATAAAGAATTCTCTTTTAGTTGGCCGATTCTTACAAAGATTTTCAAATTTTATTGGCTATTTTCTCATAATCTGTAGCACTCACATATTTGAGTCATTATTAATAAAGAATTATATATGTGCTGCTTTATATGTTAAAAGAAATGATTCAACAATATTAGGGTATTTATATAAAAATAAAAATTAATCTCAAAACATGAAAATATGTGTCTAAAAGTTATAAAAGCCAAATTATGTTTACACTTGCTTGAACTATATGCTGCCATTGTATAATACCAAAGTTACAACAACAAAAAAAACAGCTGTTTTAGTGATTTTTGGAAGCCTTTGAAGTTTTTGAATGGTCAACTTAATGGAGCTGAATTCTTCTGAATGTTCAATAAATATAAACAAGTATATTGAGGGTAGATCAACAGAACATGTCAATAAAAAAATATATGGTATGCCTTTTTAATGTTTGATGTGATGTTTGCTTCATGAAGGGTTTTAGTAATTAAGTTCTGAAGAGATGTATTTTTCAATTTTCGTTCATATTTTTTTTACATTTCAGACTCCTGCCAATTTGATGTCATTTGACTGAGAGTTCTGATTTACAAATGGTGGGAAGTTCATTATAGTGGTACCTTTACCGAACATTGTGCCAAATGTTTGCCAAAATATGTGATGAAGGAAGATGTCAGGGTTGCCATAGTGACAATACTCAGTCCCTTCTGTCATAATAAATGATGGCAGTGATAGCATTACACTCTATTATCTAAATATGGTCATCATATCCATATATGGACATATACTTTAGTAAGAGTGTATTATCCTTTCAAGGGAACCAGTCATAATAAACAGTATTTTAATGCCAGTTATTATTTACTATGTTTCTGAATCATGTGATAAATACAGCATAATATATATCAATGCTTTACCATAAGGTTCATTGCCTTTATTGGTTTCCATGAGAAATAATGTCAAATGTCTGTCGTACCATGGTTACAGTTTCAAATTTCAACTTTTTTCCATTCATATAATGTTATGGACTCCTGAGATAATAATTTTGAATGTCAGCTTGTTCCATTGTAGCCTTGTCAAATATTACGTATTTTTAGGCTAACAGTGTAATTTTTCAGCTGCTACCCTGGTAACAGGTTGAAATATATTTTTTTAAACTGTTAATAGTTTTGACATAAGTACTTGTTTTTTTTTTTCAACTAAGAGGTGTTTGACAGTACCGTGTAAGCTGTATTAATTTATCTACTGTCATTAATCAAATTTAATTCCTGATGCAGGATAGGTTTGTCACAGGTTATTAGTTATGTTATTTGTAATTTCAGTTCTCAGTTAACTAAAATTACTTTCAAAAGAAAACTGTGAACAATTAGAATTATGATAGATATAAAACATTCCATATTTGGAAATTTTGATATTTGCAGAGTAAATATGATTTAAAATATGATAAATTTATTCATATTTCATTTCGATATGCAATTGTTTGTTGACAATTTTATGCAGTAACCATTTTTAACAAGTATGTGTATCTTTTCCTTATTCATTTGATAACACCATTTGTTACTGTCCACTCTAAGCATCCCTATTAAATAAAGAATACAAGATCTTCCAACATACTTTAATGACTTGTCCCTGTCTTTTACTATATGGTACATTAATATGCTATGCAATTTGAAGCTTGGGATTGTCAGGTTATTTGCCATCTTGCTTGTAATGAATAGATTTGCCAAAGTTTGGGGTGACTGCACTTAATTTGTTGACGTCTGCTGTTGGATGTATTTTTTTTTAATGACATTGTATATCATGTTTAGTAGAAAATCGGTTAAATTGTATTTGAATTTTATAAAACATTACGTCATTAAATAAAAAAATAAAAATTTTACTGAGACATTTCACAGAATACAAATATATATAGGGATGTAAAATATCTTATAAATATTGTTAACACAGTATTTAACATTGATGTATATTTTACACTATGTAAGCAAAATTTTATGTTTTGTTCACATTTTAATACAAAATCATGATTATAGAAATTTCATTTAAAATACGGGTTAAAGTGCAAAGTTTAATAAATTGAAATAGTTGCTTACAATTTCATGGTATCATTATGCAGGGCTTTTGTTTGTTGGGTAAAATCTTCTTATTACTTTCTAGAAGTTAGATTTTGAAATACTCGTTATTTTAAAGATGGTGCTTTTTTAAACAGACATCTGCTGAGATTTTAGTGCTATTTTTTGTGTGCTTAATGTAGTGAGTGTTTTGTAAAGGCTCTTGAAATAGTCAACACAAGTTATCTCATTTAAAAAAATTAATAATTTGTTAAAAAATAAAAATGAAAGTTTCTTTTTATTTTATTGTGCAAGTCAAAGTAACAATTATCTATTTTTATAAAAAGTGGAGTAAGACATTTTTGTTCAAATAATTACAGGTGCTCTTAAAAAGGAGCTCTCAAGACCTGAATTGCTCAAAGGAAACTTGAGTGTAATTAACCCTGATCAAACAGTTCATTGAACAGGAACCCATGTCCAGCTTTTCAAAGCAAAGGAACTTTGATATGAACAGATAATTTTTAATGGATCTAATTTTTATATGGCCTATGCAAAAGACGAATCTTAATCTTATAACTGCGAGGGGCAGCTTGAGAAAATTGAATTTGAAATACATTATTCTAAATAACACAGGTTAAAACCATGTCAGCTTTTGTTATTCTGTTGTTTTATTTTGTGTATAAGGTTTTATAATTTATTGCTTATTATGTGCAATATTGTCTTTTAATAATCATAACATATTTGTTTCATGTGTGACATTCACACATTGTGTATACAGTCATGAGAGCGTTAGAATATCTTGTTTACTCTCATTGTATATTTAAATGTAATGGAACTCTTCAAATCTGACACAAAATGTTATTAACATTATTTTAAATATTTTGGTCCTTATGGCCTTAGTTTAAATTCCTATGCATTCAGTCAGAGATGATTTCTGTTTAACTGAATTCAGTTATTTTGTTTCCTGAATTACTTTTTTTTAAAAATGCTGAACTATTAATAGGTGGGTGAAAATGAAAGGGGTTTTAGGTATGAATTATACTTCACCTCCTCAGCTGATCTGTGAAGAAAGCAATGATAGCCCCTTCCTTTGTTTTTAGTACATGTATGTTATGAGTTTTTTTTCCTCATTTATACATACCTATTTTCTTCTTCTTTCAAATTACATTTTTATATGAATTATGTTATAATATAGTTATAAGTTACAGGGTAAATTTATTATTATTTGTAATGAATTTTGATTTTAAAGTAAATACCTAGTTTTGTGAGACATATTTGTTTATTTTAAAATACATGTAATTGCCAATTTTATCAACTGAAAACGGTTAACTAACAGAAAGTTAAATCTTTGCTTACAAGGCCATAGTATGTGATATCCCATTTTCCACTGAGCAAACAAACTTATTTATATTGAATTGTTTTATAATGTTTGTTGTGAAAATACTGTAGTAAGTTCTTTACTATGATTGTTATTATTTTTGGCATGCATAAAAATATTAGAACTTATATAAAAAAAAATTGTACTGGTATAGGTTATACCAAAATATTTATGTAAACTATTCACAATTGCTTCATAAAACATTTACTAAACTTCATGACGAAAAAATAAAAAAATATAAATTAAATTTTGTATTTCCTTTCATAGGTAGCCCTTGGTTTTTGAAACATGAACTATTCATGGCTTTCAATCTTCGATCTAAGGTCCTATCTTATGTGTGTTTATGTGAATTAAATGCTGTCAGTTCTATAATGGAATCACCTCAACAGTTTTTTAAGTTTGTATCGTTCTTTTTGTAAACATTTGATGTTGCAGGTAATTACAGATTTGTTAGTCTGTAAAATTTATTCAAAACATGGCTGCACTGGGTTAGTAGGTCTTGACATATGGTATGGACAACCATCACGTTAACCTTTAGATGTCAAATGGTTTAATTGTTGGTTGTTGTTTTCATATCTCCCCATTTATTATCAGTGATGTTCATGATACCCTATTTTGCTGAAGACATTCTCTATAGATTAGGAACTCTGATAAACAAACTTGTTTGTACATACCCATTTTAAGTCAGGAGCCTGTAATTCAGTGGGTGTTGTTTGTAGCTGTATATCATATTTGTTTTTTCGTTTATTGTTGTTTATTGTGAACATAAATCAGGCTGTTAATTTTCTCATTTGAGTTTTTTTACATTTTTCTTGTCCGAGCCTTGTATAGCTTGCTATGCAGTATGGGTTTTGCTCATTGTTGTAGGCTGTATAGTGACCTGTAGTTACTAAGTTGTACACCATTTGATCTCTAGTTGAAAGTTGTCTCATTTACAATCATACCACATCTCCTGATTTCTGTGGGCATGATATGTATTGAATGACATCATTAGGTATGCTCGAAACTAAATCTAGAAGCCAGATACAAAAGCATGACACCTGCTACACAGCTTTACATTTATGTACATGCATGAAAACATCAGTTAATGATACAAGATTTTTGTCTTGCCTTTGATGAATGATGTAGGTTGTGAGATGTTGGGATGCTAATCCTGTGGCACAGTGGCATTATCTCTTTGCATGAAGCTTTGATTTCAACAGGTAGAAAAGAGGCAGAAGATACCAAAGGGAAATTCAAAATGGATACGAGTCGAAGAGAAACTGACTAAAGCCATGACAAAAAACAAAACATAAAATAACAAAAAGACAAAACACTACCGGTACATAGAAATCAAGACTGACCAAATGGACCCCATAAAAAAGGTCGTTATCTCAGGAGCTCTAGAAGAAGCCCTGGATACTTCATATCTTGAATATAGATGCCTTATTTTAAGAAGTTTCTGTCTGGAAATATCTCCATTGTCCATTTACCATGACTTCATTTTCATGCTTAAGTTTTTGTCTCCCCTTGACGGAGTCAAAAAGCGAGACATAGGTATGCTGTTTCCGGCGTCAACAATGTATTAGTTTGTGATTAGGTCTAGTTCATGGTGAACCACTAGTGGTAGGTCAATGATATTTGGTATGCAGTTGTATAAGCATTGGCATATCTCATTACCATGGAGATTATTTGGCCCTGCCCCCTCAGTCAAGGTCTATTGACTTTGAAACTTTGCTTAGTTTACATGTATTAGTTTGTGATTAGGTCAGTTTATGGGGAACCACTATTGGTAGGTCAATGATATTTGGTATGCAGTTGTATTAACATTGGCACATCTCATTACCATGGAAATTATTTAACCCTGCCCCTCAGTCAAGGTCTTTTGACTTTGAAACTTTGCTTAGTTTACATGTATTAGTTTGTGATTAGGTCAGTTTATGGGGAACCACTAGTGGTAGGTCAATGATATTTGGTATGCAGTTGTATAAGCATTGGCATATCTTATTTCCATGGAGATTATTTGGCCCCGCCCCCTCATTCATGGTCTATTGACTTTGAAACTTTTGCTTAGTTTTCATGTATTAGTTTGTGATTAGGTCAGTTTAAGGGTAACTGTTAGTGGTAGGTCAATGATAATTGGTATGCAGTTGTATAAGCATTAGCACATCTCATTTCCATGGAGAATATTTGGTCCTTACCCCTCAGTCATGGTCTATTGACTTTGAAACTTTTGCTTAGTTTACATGTATTGGTTTGTGATTAGGTCAGTTTAAGATGAACCACTAATGTTAAGTCAATGATATTCGGTATGCAAATGTATTGGCATTTGCAAGTTTCATTTCCATGGAGATTATATAACCCCACCCCCTAATTATGGTTCATTGACTTTGAAACTTTTACATAGTTTACAAGTTAATGTTTGTGTTAAGGTTTGCTTAAAGGGAACGACTTATGAAAAGTCAATGGTAGTTGTATTAGCATTGGCACATCTCATTTCCATGGAGATTGTTTTACCTTCAGTCATGGTTCATTGACTTTGAAATATTTGCATAACTTACATGTTTAAGTATTGCTATTTTAATTTCAACATTTGCATTATCAAAATAACAAATAGGCGAGACATATCTCTGTGTTAACAGTTTATTCTTTAAACCAGATGTGTCAGAACGATATGAATAGCCCTGCTCGGAAAAAAAAGCCTGAAGCCATTTTAGGAGTGGAAAAAGTCCAAGGCCCTTAATTTCAGCAAATTCAGCAGAGCTGAACCAAACGTTAACTCAACCTGTAACTCATCATAGTAGACTCACATAATAAAAATCAGCTCAATATGTGAAGGCATTTACAAAAAAAGTCTGTATACCTGTTATTTTCACGAAATTTTCAGTCCAAAGCCTTTAATTTCGGCAAAAAACAGCAGAGCCGAACCAAACTTCAACTCAATCTGTAACTCATCATAGTAGAATCATTATACTTAAAATCAGCTCAATATGTTATGGCATTTAGAAAAAAGTCTGTATAACTGTTATTTTCACAAAATTTTCAAAGTCAAAGGCCCATAATTACAGCAAAAATCAGCAGAGCGGTACCAAACTTAAACTGGAACTTTAATTCATCATAAATGACTCACATCCTAAGAATCACCTTAATGGCATTTAGATAAAAAGTCTGTATAACTGTTATTTTCATGAAATTTTCAAAGTCCAAAGCCCATAATTTCGGCATAAAATCAGCGGAGCGGAACCAAAAGTATACTCAGTTTACAACTCATCATAGTAGACTCACATCCTAAAATCAGCTCAATATGTGAAGGCGTTTAGAAAAAAAAGTCTGTATAACTGTTATTTTCACTAAATTTCAATGTCCAAAGCCTGTAATTTTGGCAAAAAATCAGCGGAGCGGTACCAAAGGTAAATTTGATCTGTAACTCATCATAGTAGACTCATATACAAAAAATCAGCTCAATTTGTGATGCATTTAGAAAAAAAGTCTGTATAACTGTTCGTTACGGAATGACGGATAAGGGTAACGCTATATGGTCCTGACCTAAGTCGCTAGGGGCCAGTCAGCGGGACCATAATTAGAATGCGCTGAAAATCCATTAATCAACTAATTTTATGCACACTACCCTTCTTTCATCATTTAAAAGTGAAAAATGAGACAGAGCTCACATTCCAAATAAATCATTTCAGAATTAATGAGTATTGTTAACCCTGAGTGGTCCTTGTGTGCAGTTGATATTTTTATTACACAACACTCTGTGCACTTTGCATTATACCAAAGACAAAATAATAATATAATTGCAGAATTGAGAGGCAAGAAAGATATGTAAAAAAATGCATTGCGAAAAGCCACAAGAACCTATATTTTTATTTACTAAAAAATACTGTATAAATAAATTTTCCTTTACTCTAGCAAGATTTCATTCGAAAAATCAACTTTCTAAAGTCTGTATCTCACCAAGAGGCTCCTAAGAGCCTCACACGCTCAGCAGGAATTTTTTATGTAGATCTTGCATCATTGATTACTTTGCTGTTTAATGTATATTAATGCATGTTTAAACATGCCATTCAAAATTTCTCTCTATTTGTCTTAATTTCTGCTACAAACTAAAAATAAAATGCTCTGCGTGTGCAGCCTGATACGACCGCAGAGGTCAAACCCTGAACATTTGGGGTAAGTATGGACAATACATTCAAGCTTGATACAGCTCTGCATTTGCATTGTGATTAAATATTTGACACAGCATAAGATTTCTGACAAAGACTGAATGTGGTCAAAGAACTGAAAAATTTGAAATTGGACTTTTACCTATTATGGTCAAAATCTAAATACATGGTTAGATTTAGCATATCACCAAATACAACAAGAATTTAATTAATTTATTTATTAATGAACAATATAAGCTAAGTTTTTAAAGGGGTTCGCTTCATCTAAAAAAAAAAAATATGTATATAGCATTCTGAAAATTAATTTATACAGAATAACAAACAAACATACCACGAAGTTCATCAAAAATTTTTACAAAAACTTGATGTGTCAAAAAGACACAAATGCGTAATAGGACAACTGCATGTGGTTTATATAAATATACCTGCATTTAAGCACCTAGGAATTTATGCTGTAACCACCTCTAATGCCTCAGTTTATTAAAAAACTTAAAAAAGCTATTTCACTTTTACATTTTATTCTTACTCCAGATTGTGTTTTGTTTTACATAGCAACCATTTTAGTGAAAAGCAATAAGAGTAAAATCATACTTTTTCATTGCCAATCTTTTTTTTTTATGGAGAATGGAAATAAAAATAATTAATTTAGTAAAATCCAATAAATTCACTTCTGTAAGTCAGGGTGATAAGCTATTGACATGTTACCCTTATCTTGTAGTGCAGTAAAAATAAATCAAACTATACAACTATATATAAAACAGTTTCTGAGAAATGGGTATGGATGGGGCACATGCAGAACACTTAGACATAGATGTTCCTACATAACTTCTCTTTAAGTTAAGACATCAGCCTCCACAAAATTTTTGAAATTAAAGGAAGGAAAAAAATATGGAATGTTCAATATTCTTTCATCTTTATTGAACTCCATCAACTGTTACTAAATTCTAACGACACTCTCATCTCCTCCATACACTGGTCTAATAATTCTTGTAAATCTCTGTATAAACGATGGTCTTGTCCATGTGTTATCTGTATTATCTCCCCTGATTGCTGTAAAGATGTCAGAGCTTCCTTTAACAGTTTTAAAAACAGCTGTATTTTTCCTTGCTTCATTAACAGTAGACCAATCTGAGGGCTATGATGTGGATAATACAATCTGAAAATCCAAACAACCAGAATTGAACTGTAAAAAGAAGACTGATTAAGGGGGGACTATCACCATGCTGGATGCATATTCTGGAGGCCTTAAAAACATACTTTAAATTCAGAAATGTTTGCGTACATTTATTATCGCAATCGATGAACAACAATCAAAACTGTGATAAATTAAATGAATAAATTATTAAAATTTCAGGAAATGCTGCATAATAATAATGATATCAAATCTTAAAGACAACTTTTTTTTTTGAGAAACCATGTTGCAATTTTTGCAATAATAAAAATAATGAGAAAATTTTTGAGTATTCTTGTCTGTAATGAACTGTACACTTAATCAAATGTTGAAAGTGTAAGCTCACATGGTATTCACAAGCTGGAAGGCATGTAACCCTACAGAACAAATAACTACCACTTTCAGCCCATTGTTAATCTAGTGAAGAATCAGCATACACCAATTTTCAAATTCTTTGTGTTGAACAAACCACTGATGGCACCTTTCCAACCCAGCTATCAAAGTGAGCATGCTACATAGAGGACAAAGGAGTGTTCAAAAAAGGAATAAATTACATGTATCAAAGAGACCATATAAAAAAATATATGGTGGCCATGGTGGCTTAGTGTTCTATTAAAGTTGTCCTTCAGTTCATCACCACAACAATAAGACATGAATGCTCAATCCAGGTACTGACCCATTAATCATGATGCAATTTCTCCCTGAGTTTTTGTAACTCAGTTTTTCCATTGAAAAATAAAATGCTTCGCTGGGGCGCAGCTTGATACGACCGCAGAGGTCGAACCCTGAACAATTGGGGCAAGTATGGACACAAAATTCAAGCTTGATACAGCTATGACTTTGGATTGTCATTAAATATTTGACACAGCATAGGTTTCTGACACAGGATGAATGTGGTGTAAGAACTGGAAAAAATTTAATTTACCTATTATGGTGGAATATCCATAAACTAAATTGTTTGTTAATTTCAATATATCAAAGAATATGTAGAATTCAATGTTTGATGTAATGTAATAAAGTTGAAATTTGGACCGTTTTTGTTCAATGCGGACCAATTTGGTAACATGTATAAATAATCAAAAATCTAAATACATGGGAGCCCATTTAAATACATCATAAAGGTATTAAAATAGAAAGTGACATCATAGTCATGGCTAAAAATAAACAAAAATCCTTAATCAGCAACATTTAAAGTAATATCTAAAAATAAAATTCCTTTGTAACCATAAAAGCCCATTTAAATACATCATAAAGATATTAAAATAGAAAATGACATCATAGTCATGGCTAAACATAGCAAAAAACCCTTAATCAGCATCATTTAACAGTAATATCTAAAAATGGAAATTACATCATAAAGGTATTAAAATAGAAAATGACATCATAGTCATGGCTAAAAATAAACAAAATCCTTAATCAGCATCAGCAACATTTTATAGTAATATCTAAAAATAAAATTCCTTTGTAACCATTAAAGCCCATTTAAATACATCATAACAGATATTAAAATAGAAAATGACATCATAGTCATGGCTAAACATAGCAAAAACCTTAATCAGCATCATTTAACAGTAATATCTAAAAATAAAAATTTCTTTGCAACCATAAAAGTAAAATAGAAAATGACATCATAATCATAGCTAAAAATAAACAAAAATTTTTTTTATTGGTAAATCTTAAATGGAGTTTATTATACTAAAACAATAAATTTGCAACCATAAACATGATAAAACCCCATTTAAACACATCATAAAAGTATTAAATAATTCAACTACATCATAAGGCTATAAAAATAGAAAATGACTTCATAGTCAAGGCTAAAGGTAAACAAAAAACCTTCATCAGCAAAATTTTATATTGGCAAATTTCCAATGAAGTTTATTACACTAAAATTGTTGGCAAATTTCCAATGCATTTATTAACAATAAAGTTATTGGCAAATTTCCAATTTACATAATTTAAAAGCAGTGTAGATGAGATATTTAAATGAGTTTGAATTACCAACCTTACACTTCTTTTAAATAATGTTCTTTACTCAATTATTTGTCTATTAAAATGGAAACCCTTGTTTTTTAACCTTTTTTCCCCTTATTCCTTAATATTTGGACCCTTATTCATAAATTTTTGAGCAATTAACCCCAAAACTCAATTCCTACTTTCTCTTCGTGATAAAAAATAACTAACTTAAAATGTAAATTTTAAACAAAAAAAAAAGGAAAAAAAAAAATTACCCCTTTTTTGACCCCCGCCCCCCTTATGATTCATCACCCCCACCCCCCTTTCCCCCCAAACCAAGCTCAATAACAGCCTTGCCTTTGTGGTATGGTACCTTGTAATACAATTTTAGAGAGATCCATACACTTGAACACAAGTTATTGTCTAGAAACTAAAAAATGCTTATTTTAAACCCCTTTTTAGGCCCCTTATTACTTAACGTTTTGGGCAATTACCACAACACTCAATTCCAGCTTTCCCTTTGTAAAATGGAACCTTGTAGTAAAATTTCAGAAAGATCCATACACTTACACACAAGTTATTGTCATGAAACTAGATAAATGCTTGTTTTTTGCCCCCTTTTGGCCCCTTATTCCTAAAATTTTGAGGCAATTAACCCCAAAATCAATCCCAGCATTGACCCTTTGTGATATGGAATCTTGTGGTACAATGTCAAAGAGATCCATATGCTAACACACAAGTTATGTCTGGAAGTTACAAAAATGCTTATTTTCGGCCCCTTTTTGGCCCCTAATTCCTTAACTGTTGGTACCATAACCCCCAAAATCAATCCCCACCTTCCTATTGTGGTATTGAACCTTATGGTAAAATTTCATAGAGATCCATTCACTTAAACTAAAGTTAGAGTGCGAAAACCATTGTGTATTCGGACGACGACGACGACGACGACAACGACGACGACGACGACGCCAACGTCATACCAATATACGACCTCAAAATTTTTTTGCGGTCGTATAAAAACAACAGACAAATATAAAAATAATCGTAATGATGGACATGAACTTGTCTGAGTCTAAACTTGTCTAAGACTCTTTATGACGTCTTTATACTAAACCTGTTGGATGTGTACTGATTGATACTGTAGTCTGGGAGAACATAATTCAATTTTAGTTGTAATTGGCTTTAAATTAACTGCGAGCACCCTTATATCACTGCTTTGTGTCTTTATGTTCCTTGCTGTTGTTTTTTTTTGTGCTTCTTATCAATCTATTTTTGTGCTTCTTATCAATCTATTTTAAGCCATCTGTAACTGATTATCACAGTTGGCTCTTATGCTGTGCCATTTCACCACTCTCCCAGGTAAGGGGAGGATTGAGCACTCACAAAACATCTTTACCCCACAAGATTCATCATGTGCCTGTCGCAAACAGGAGCCAACAATTCAGTGGTTGTCATAAGTTCATGTCTGTCATATTTGTTTTTTGTTTTGTTATAAATTTGGCCATTAGTTTTCTTGTTTTGTATTAATTTTTTATGTCAGGGCCTTTTATAGCCAAATTTACGGTTTGGGTTTTTCTCATTGTTGAAGGCAGTACAGTTCCAAAACTGTCATATATTCCGGACATTTATAAATTTACTGGACTTTGTCTGGCTGGGAAAAGCATGAAACGGTCATCTACTTTTAGTTTTCAAGGCTTTCTGAAGAGACAGTCATTTTAACATAATTAAAAAAATAATTGGAAGTTTGTGCTTTCTTTTTGACCCGACCTTTTGCCAGACATTTCCGGTCATAAAAGTGACATGATGAATAAATACTATCAAAACAAACCCTACTTTAATACCTTCTCATTTTAAAGGTTAATTAGTTGTCGGACAGCTGAAATTTACCTGTTCTGGTGACAGGTAAACTATTTTGTACCGGACATTGATCGGTCTATTCAAAGTTATTTTCTTACATTTCAGCGGTTTGCATCTAATTAATTTAGTCAAAATGATTGAAATTACCTGAAATACGTTTCTAAATATGATTTGATGAAAAATTTTAAAAGGTTTTTAAACAAAAAATCGTCAGATCCACGTTTTTTGAACTAGTACATGCGCATGTGTGACGGTGGGAAATTTAATTATGCATCCTAATTCTCACCACTAAAATTATCATTGATCTCTTTATCTAACGTTCATTTCGAGTATTTTCTTGAAGAAATAACGTGGAAAGAGCTGTTTTAACTCAATCGTGCTTTGTAAATGTACACAGATTTCATGTATCCGTCTCTGGTCCGTGTTTTACCATTGTCAAGTCAATATCCGGTATATGGAAAATGTGCTTTTTAAAAATGAGAGTAAAGTTTTTGACAACGTTATTTTGTACAAATAAAGAGTTTAAGGCAGATATTAGTACGCTGATGTTGCACACTTCGAATGATGCACTGTCAATTTAACAGTTTACGTCAGATCATCGAATTTATATCAAAGTAAAGTTTAATATCGTTTTAATGTCAATCATTGGTTACATGATGGCCAACTGATTACCATAATTGCCTTTTGTTACTAAGTCTAAAGGGATTAAAATCGGAATAAGACACAAAATGTCCAGCTGTCTCAAATATTTTTTGGAAGCCCTTTTCTGAGTCTAAACTTGTTTCTATGGTGTGAGAAATTAACTGGACCTACCTGTATGGTGCAAAAAGTAAACTAGTGTAAGACAAAGCCTGGGACCAGTTTTCAGAATCTAAACTGGCATCTAGTCCGAGATCTAATATCTGTAAGCAGTAGATGTTGTAGGAACAAAAATAATCTTTTTGTTTATGCTGGCAGGCAATACAACTCTGGAGCAGTTTTGTGGCATCTTGAGAAAAAAATAAGAGATTCATGTTTGATTTTATTGACAACTTTAAATATATCAATTTTCTTTTCTTTGTACTTTTCTTATACTTACTTCTTGGTTTAACTAATTAAGATTATAAAATGTTGACACATATATATGTGTTGCCTGTGTGTAATTCTGATAGAAAATGCAAATATTGAAAATAAAATGGCAATAATTTAACATGTTAACTATACAAATCAATGAACCATGACTGAAGGTTCAGGGCCAATAATCTCTGTGGAAATGAGATGTTCTAATAACAATACAACTAGATACAAATATAATTGACTCATCATTAGTAGTTCCCCTCAAGTTAACCTAATCACAAACTTTAACATGTAAACTATGCTAAAGTTTTAAAGTAAATAGACCATGACTGAAGGGGATGGGCCCAAATAATCTTCATGGCTATGAGATGTGCTAATGCTGATACAACTACACACCAAATATCACTGAATTAATGTTAGTGGTTCCCATCAAACTGACTCAATCAGAAGCTTAAACATTCAAACTTAGCAAAAGTTTCAAAATCAATAGACCAAGACAGTGGAGGCAGGCCATATAATCCCATAATAATGAAAACAAGATGTACTAATGCTACTTCCATTGCATACCAAATATCATTGAAATATCATGAGTGGTTCCCCTTTAAGTATCCTAATCCAAACTTTAACAAATTGCATTGTAGCTGATGCCGCTGAAACCTAAAACAGCAAGCCTAAGTTTTCTCCTTTGTGAATTAATAGCTGAGGCAAGACAAAAATCTACGTAGCTGGAATTCCCTCTTTAATCATTTCCTGAATCGGAATCACAAATTAATATCCTTTCATTTGTGACATAATTTAGTCTTATTTTTTTTAACAATACCTATATCCTTGTTGAAAGAGCTTATCAGTTATGTTTACCTTGGACCTTTTTCTCCAACTTTAAACTTTCTAATGACCTGCATATATAATTTTCATATTTGTGTATTCTATGTAAATCTGTACTGTTCACAGAACAACCACATTCTTTACAGGGAAGAAAACCTAGAAAAAAAACACAGAAAGAATCTTATACAATCTATCACTGCATCAAGTGTGATACAATATTCTCCTATATAGATATAGGAAGATGTGGTATGAGTGCCAATGAGCCAACTCTCCATCCAAGTAACAATTTATAAAAGTAAACCATTATAGATCAAGGTACGGCCTTCAACACGGAGCATTGGCTCACACCAAACAGCAAGCTATAAAGGGCCCCAAAAAATTACTAGTGTAAAACCATTCAAACGGGAAATAGACAGTTAAATTTTAAGATCTTATGAGAATGTTGAAATATTGTATCACACAAAATACAAATGTTTAATGAAGATCTGTAGGCAAACTTAATTCTTCTTTTTCAATGAGGTGCAAAAGTTCATGTTCTTTCTCTGTGGTGTCATCAAACATGATCACTTTTTGTTTTCTTTATAAAACAACAGCAAAATCAGAGGAACAAACGTAAAAATTGACATCATAATTGAATATTGACCTATGAAGATCAAGCAAACCAAAAGCTGATTACAAACACAAATAAAAAACAGTTCAGGCCAAAGACGTAGATCATATATGTGTTTTTATATGGTTTTATTTTAATCACATTTTAAGTTAAAGATTATAGATGGTCCCACAAACCTTCATCATATAAATGTGACCTATTACTAAACATCAATTTCATAAGGATTTATCTTTTAATATATCAAACAAGACCATTTGCAGATGAAATAATAAATATGTTATTTTTATCCCCCAACATTTTTTTATTTTTTTATGTGTTTTAAGTATGTTTAACTTATATTATTTAATGTTTCATATTACAATCCTATGAAAATAATGTAAAATTTCAATCCATTCAATGCTACTAACCATTCTCATCCTTTTCCATGTTACCAAGGGAACAATTCTGACATTTAACACATCTCATTTTCTTATCCTAGATTAAAACAGATTCAGAAGCTACAAGAATTAGATATGAACTCATCTCATCCAATTGCATTTAACAATTAACTTGGCTGCTTGAAGAATGTACTGTCATTTTATAGGAATATAACACATACAGTTGATCAGGAAAATAATATATCTCATAGAACATGTTTACATAGTATTGTGGATTCATTGATTTTTCTTGGATTGAGGAAACATTGTATTTTCATTGATACTTAATTTCCTGGGTTTGCTAAAGTCTGCATACAATCCTATAGAAAATTTGTACTTCGTTGAACATTTGAATGTGATTAACCTACACCCACGAAATCAACAAAAATTGGTATCTCACGAATAATAATGAATCTACAGTGTTGTCCATTATAATTAAACAATCATTATTTTTCAATGAAAGCAGCATCTATAACATTATTACATTGTTAATAATTTAGAAGGCATAATTATGTCAATAATGTTTTTTTGTGAAATGAAGTCGTCTAAAAAAGAAAGCAATTAAAAGTATTTCCAAAATGTTTTATCATGTTTTTGCTGCAAAGCATGTTTACCTTTTCTTCATCAGAACACATTGTACAAACACAGGTAAAATAATACTGTTTATAAAGCTGATCCTGTCTGTCTGAGGTCAAGGCCAATTGATCTATGTAACTTATTCTAATCTGAAAGAACAAGATAATAGAACATTACATGAGAAGATCAATATTATGACACAATGTCACTGTGCATCAACATTTCACCATGTAATCAATCATGCATGTGTTCTTCAATGCACAGATGTAACCTGATCAATGTCTAACCAAGAATTCCATTCAGACCAGTGCTAGCTATAGGGGCTGTCTTCAACCTGCATTGAGTTTTGTCCCATGTTGAAGGCCTAACTAAGTGTTTAAATGAAGAACAATCCTACAAGTGCTGTTCCTTTTGGATTTTCATGTGCCTGTAGTGATTCGTGTCATGAATTAATACCATATACCTGCCAACCCTCCCTCAACATCATTTGAAGTTGTCAAAGATATTTGGTTCCATGCAGCAAAATGCACCAATTGCTTTATAAAAGTAAGTTAATATGAACAAGGATATGTATCTGAACTCAGACATAACAAGAATATTTGACCATAGGACACCATTACCCACTTGGACAGTCACATTTACATGTTCAGTGAACCTTAAAATATAGGTCAAAACCATAATTTGGCATATATACCAGTACTGTAAATTCAGAAATTAATGCGTTCATTTATTATTGTGAATCCTTGACCACTGGCAATAATGTGAAATCTAATTAATGAGATTACAAAAATATTATGAAGGAAAATCACTACTGAAATAATGAATGGAAGTTTTTATTTTTGTGAACCTGCTACTGCCACATTTTTCGCATTAATATAAATATCGCAATAATTTCTGAATTTACAGTACTTAAAAATTAAAAAATTAAAAATTCGCATCATAATGAATATATTTACCAAGTTTCATGCTGATGTAACCATAGCTTCATGGTAAAATACCTTAAACTATGGTGACCTGAAATGGGAAGAATGGAGGAACAAACAGACAAACTGGAACATCCCCCCACAGTGGCACTAGGTGTATAAAAACTTACATTTTCTGGAGTTGGATCTTTTATCTCCTCTAATGCCCTCAGGTATAATGTCTTCCCAGAGAATGTTATAACAGCATTAGGTTCACAGCTATGGTCAATCAAAGATGGGCTACAGTAAAAAAAACATAAAAATTTTTTCATAATAGAAATGTGTCAATATATTGAGAGGCTCTAACATGCTGGAAAGGAAAGGATATGGTGCATCAATTTATGACACGTCACTACTGGTACATGAAAAAAAAAGCAAAGAAACATCACAATTACACTGGGTCTTCTTTTATATGAAAAAAAAATTGTTTAGATTTATTTGCACAGAAGGGTAAATATTGCATTAATTTTGCAATGTCAAATTAAAATTAATTTTTAATTGTTTTAAGCAATAAAAAACATTAATGCAAATAATTCATTTTAAATGGGAGTTAAAATCATCATTTACGGCAATAATTCCTTAAGTGTCCCCCATTGGGTTCAGACATTCTGCCACTTTTTTAGATCATGTATTGCTGATCTTTTTTGTCTAAACAGTTTCTACCTATTTCATATAGTTTTTGAGATTATAAGCACTTTTTAAGGAGTCACCTGATAAATTGTGAAAATAGGAAGTAGGTAGATCTTGACATTCTATTTAAAGCATTTTTTGCACCATCAGGCTTTCTCTATCTTTTATTGTTTTCAAGATATGATATTTAATGCCTTTTACCCTAATGTTCTATTCTTAGCCCTGTTGCCATGTTTGTTAATGACAGAAGCCAAGTGATTGCAATAGCTCACATGGCCATATCAGGCCCAGGTAAGCTAAAAATATTTATATGTTATTTTACAGTTTTTCATTGTTTCAAGTACATTTTGAACAACAAATAATGTATGTTCCTCTTTTATTCATTAGCTATATCATAGTCATGGACATATTATTCAATAACGTAGTCATATATCCCAAAGTTCACATTTATAAGTGCTTTGAAAATGGAAAAATTGGGATATCTAGGTTGATTACCCATACAAGTTTCTTAAAATCAAAGCACCAAGGGCACTATAGGCAGTTAATTAAAAAAAAAACAAAGGCAAACATGGCAGAAGCTTAAGTTAAGATGAATATTGTGGAAGAATTGGTTTAATTATTTATCTCAGCTATTTCAAGTTAAAAAAATGTTTGTACCTTAATGTTTCCGCTATCCAATCCTACCATTTTCAAAAGTTATTTCTAATTTATCTTAAATATGTTTCCTTTAAAATGAACCTTAAATGAAAAATTTTATAGGCCCAGAAATAACTCAAAAAATAATTAAAGTAAATTCAACCTAGACTAATTTCTTGCATCAATTAAATTCTATAATAAACAAGAAATAATTTTAACAGAATACTGTTACGAAGTCTCCCAAACAAAGTTCCTATAATTCGTCATTCCCATGGTCGCCTGACATTGGGCCGAGTCCAGTACAAATTGGTTTGGTCAAGTAAAGTGATATACACATGTGACGCCTAGGAGATTGACCCTGTATGTCATTCAAACATTCTTGAGTTCACAAACAGGAATAAATATGGTTTAGGGGTATGGGATCTCGACAGTTTTCAAGTTCTAAAAAGGTGGGGGTTGATCCCCAGGGGACTCTCCCTTTATTTCATTTGATTTGTTTTAATGTCCCATACAAGAATATATATGGTTTCGGGGTGGGGATCTCGATCGTTTGCAAATTTTCAAAAAGAAGAAGGGTGGGATGACCCCCATGGACTAATCCTCTATATTTTATTTTATTTGTTTTATTGTCCCATACAAGAATATATATGGTTTAGGGGTGGGGATTTCGACCGTTAACAAGTTCTCAAACAGGAGGGGATGGGGTTGACCCCCTGTGGACTCCTATATTTCATTTTATTTGTTTTATTGTACCATACAGGAATATGTATGGTTTAGGGGTGGGGATCTCAACCATTAACAAGTTCTCAAACAGGAGGGGGTGGGGTTGACCCCCTGTGGATTCCTCCTATATTTTATTATTTGTTTTATTGTACCATACAAGACTATGTATGGTTTAGGGGTGGGGATCTCAACCGTTAACAAGTTCTTAACAGAAGGGGATGGGGTTGACCCCCAGGGAATCCACCTATATTTCATTTGATTTGTTATATTGTCCCATACATGAATATATATGGTTTAGGGGTGGGGATCTCGACCATTAACAAGTTCTCAAACAGGAGGGGGTGGGGTTGACCCCCTGTGGACTCCTATATTTCATTTTATTTGTTTTATTGTACCATACAAGACTATGTATGGTTTAGGGGTGGGGATATCAACCGTTAACAAGTTCTTAACAGAAGGGGATGGGGTTGACCCCCAGGGAATCCACCTATATTTCATTTGATTTGTTATATTGTCCCATACATGAATATATATGGTTAAGGGGTGGAGATCTCAACCATTTACAAGTTCTCAAACAGAAGGGGTTGGGGTGACACCTGGGACTACCCCAAATTATTTTCATTTGATTTGTTTTATTGTTCCATACAAGTATATATATGGTTTAGGGGTGGGGATCACGACCATTTACAAGATAAAAACACATTTATAAATTGAAGGGGGTGGGATGACCCCCAGGGACTCACCCTATATTTTATTTGATTTGTTCTATTGTCCTGTTATCATTACTGAAGATCGTGTGTGTGTCTATCACTTACTGTTTTCAACTAATAGTCATTTGAAAATTGAAAAAAATAAAATTCCATAGGGTTCTATAGTAAACCCCTCCCTTATTTAGGCCCCTCAAAATACCCCAATGCACAAACGAAAGATTTATAACTCCGCTAGACATGTTAGTCTAACATTTTATTAAACCCTAAGTAAATCTGACAAGCGGTCCAAGTTGTCTTCTAAGACGGTCAGGGTGGACTCGGTCCGACTTGTCTCGGGACAAGTTGTCAACATTTCTTCAAACATCCCATCAACGTCGATTTTCGGATCTTTTTCATTCATAAAAACAACAACTGCCAAGGTCAGTGATAAACGGGATAATATAATAAAAGAAAGGAATTTAAATTTGCATACATTTAATTGAAATAAATAAAATAATCACAATCTTCTTAAACGAAAAGAACATCATTATTAAAAAAACTTACTTTAAAACATCAGTTAAAATTACCGCCAACTTAGACTACTACATATAACTTTATTTCCTCTATCATAGAGATTTGGTGTACATGAACAATATTCCTGCGCCTTTGGCCATTTGCGAAATCTAAACAACTTGTAATTAGAGATTTTCGGCAATGAAATATTTCATACAATTGTTCTTTGACATCTTAGCCAAAAGCACATGGGATGACAAACTACGTACGGATTTCTATTGAGCACTACTTCCTATGTGCAACTTCAAAAGATTTGGGTAGTTCGACAATCATTTAAGGTTTATCTGGTCATATTTTTTGTATTCCAGAATTGAAAGTATGAAAAAAGTGCCCAATTAGTTATTAATAACATAATAGCCAGCTAGATAATAACAACAGCACTTTTTACACCATTCAGTGGGATGAACACAACTCTAAGGTGGTAGCATAAGGCAGCTTAACTGCCTAATAACTATTTTAAAATAAGGACTACAATGGTTTTAGTCAGCATTCATTGTTATGTTTATGTTTAAGTGATTTAAATGTTTTCTTTAGGAAAATACTTTAACAAGGCCAAGATCATCAGTCTCAACAGTGTTTATGTTTTGGCCGACAGCAAGAATTGAGCTGCATCCCTTGCCAATTATAAAAGAGAACTAAGAAGCAGCACTATGGATTATTTATGCAAGATACCATTATAGCTTGCTTTGCGGTATGCATTTTGCTCATTGTTGAACGCTGTACAGAACCGTATAGTTGCTAATCTTCTATGTCATTTGGTCTCATTGGCAATCATACCACATCCTCATATTTTTATACCAATGCTTGCTGCATTTTTTCAAATTATACAAACATTGCAAAACAAAACATTTCTGAATATATAACTAAATAGTGTTAATAAATTCTTAAAATTCTTCACAATTTTGTTACTTTACCTTATATAAATACCAACACCAACAGGATTTAATTCTCCATCACAAATAGTAAAACTGTTAACTGTCATCTGGAATATAAAATGTCACTATTATAAACCAACAGAATTAAATTCTTCATCACAAATAGTAAAACTATTAACTGACATCTGGAATATAAAATGACAAATAGGATTAAATTCTCCATCACAAATATAAGAACTGTTACTGTCATCTGGAACACACATTTTTTTATAAAAGAATCTTTGCAAAGCCAGCTGTCTAGGCATATGTATAATTATGTACTTATTCTGAAAATACCTGTATGTCTCCTGATCAGATGAAAAAAAACATAGCAATATGTGCTGTATGTATTGCCAATACTGTCAATATAGTGGACTGAATAGAAGCACTTATGGTGTAGCTCCATGCCATTTTTAGTTAAATACACAAGTTATTTGAGCCTTACCTAGAGACAGAACTTCCCGATTACATATGAAGTCGAGAACCATTGATCGTATTGAACCTGCATTCCAAACATAACTTGCCAATCCCCAAATACTTACCCAGAAAAAGACATGCCTTCTTATTAACAATTATATGTGTCAATAGGACACCATGATAGACACACACTATCATATTTCCATTTCAGGCAAAAGGTGAAATATGTGTCAAAACCCTAATTTGGCTTTTATATTAAACTGTTCACTTCATAATGAACATGTGAACTAAGTTTTATGTTGATGTGACCACAAACTACCTTAAACCAAAATATAAACCTCATACAAGAGGGATAGGTATATAGACACACTGACCAGAAAACATTATGCCCCTCTACTATAATAGACAGCATATAAAAATACAACAATATATATTATACTTCAGAAAAATGCCAGATTTTGATAGGTTAATACAAGGGAGACAATTTACTCTATCCCATGGCAAATACTCTATTACCCTTCATGGAGACGCTTGCTCAAGTGTGCGCTTTAATGAATACGGATGATTGTTATGTACAAGACGACATAGTTTATTACTTTGAATTTGAAATTTAAGACAGTAATAACAGAACATTCAGTATAATAAATTAAATAACACATATCTGAGAGAGTGATAGAGCAGATTGTTACCCCTCGAAAAGACATCGTCAACCTTGGCTTCGCCTCTGTTGACAATGTTTTCTCTTGGTAACAATCTGCTCTATCACCCTCTCAGCTATGTGTTATTTATATATTGTTGATACTATCAGTAATGTGATCTGAATAGAAATAGTTATGTATTGCTCCACATTTTAGTTATAAACCTGACAGATCCTACCTTGCAAAAGATATCAAATATCTCAGTGGCTGGTGGTAAGCTATTCCCTACAACCTTTTGTAAGGTGAACATTATCTGTGAAAACTGTGATATCCTTTCAGGGTCTTGTTCTATCTCCTTCTTATCTGTAATTAAAACATTTAAATGTTATCAATCAATGAGAAACTCTTGAATTTTGCCCTCTCCAAGAGTTACCTCTCTTTGTATTGTCTTTCATACCATGTTGTTATTTGGTTGCTACTTGATGCTATGGAATGAGATGTTCCCCTGTCACCAGTTTTTTTGGTAAAAAGGAAGGACTTGTCCTTGGCCCAACAGTTTGCTTAAATGTATTACATGTATAATCTATTTTAATGTAAGAATAAGAACAAAACAGTGGGCATGTGGGAAATCACTAGACAGCCTCTGGTTAGATTTCTTTTATCTCTGCATTGGACAAGTCTTGTAAAGCGACAGAAAGATTTATCTTTGGACTTGCAATTTGCACTTGTTCCTGTGTTTGGATCTTTGGAGAGAAAGTACTCTAAAGAGTCTGTATCAGACACAAATGTGTATTTGTATTTTTTGTGCAAGTGTTCAATTTCAAGAATATCTGAAAAGATGTATTAATTATATGATAGTAAAATCTGGTATCCGGGAATGGCAAGGTTTGGTACTGAATTAATCAGAGAAAATAAAAATTATGAAAACTGTACGTAAATAATATAATTAAACAATTGCTGCTTAACATATACAATGCTGACTGACACTAAATGTCATTTTAAATGTTTGTTATTCGATGAAAATATCAAAAATTGCACATTTTTTCATGGAGTATACATAAAGGTATATACTGTAATATTCAACTTACGAGTTTTAAAATCTACAAAACTTCTTTTCCAAGTCTCATTAGATTTATCAGGTTTTCCAAAATCTCTTTGCTGGAAAGTAGAAAATAGTACAAGTTATTCAAAAATAAATGGAGAATATGCCCCCACTTGCATATAACGTTATAAAGGGACATAACACAAGATTGGTAAAAGTGATGACACCCAAATTCGATCTTGATCTGAGTTTTATGGTAATAAGCATTGTGTATAAGTTTCATAACATTTGGTTGATGCAAACTTAAGTAAGAGAATGGAAACAAAAAATTCAGCAATTTTTCCATTTGTAAAGGGCATAACTCTAGAACTGTTAAAGTGACGCCACCAAAATCCAAACTTGATCTGTGTTTTGTGGTAATAAGCATTGTGTATAAGTTTCATAACATTTGGTTGAGGCAAACTAAAGTTAGAGAACAGAAACCAATTTTGGGATGTACGTACGTACAGACGGATAGGGGTAAAACTTAATTCCCCTACCGCTACGGCGGGGACATAATAAAAAGGACCATAAATACATTACAATACATGTATTGACATTAATGTTACAGAGACAGGATGAAATAGGATTACCTGCAGCATTCAATGAAACCCGGTTCCATCAGGAATTCCATTAGAACAACATATAACTAGAAAATTCACAGGTCAGGAAGGACCCCGCTTGCACATTTTTGTGTGAGGCACGAATACAAATAATTTGTGTTACAAATTTCTTGGAATATCATAATTTTCCTATATCAATTAACAAGTTTTTTTCACAAATAAAAAATTTAAGTTTCACAAAAATCAACTTGGAATAGGCATAGTAGTAATTCTACCTATATTTCAATTTTAGTTGAAATCCCAGCACAATAAGATGTTTTTCTTAATTTGAAATAGCATATTATACTTACACAGCAATTTTTTTGCAATCCTACCACAGAAAGATGTTTCTCAAAATTTGTGATATTTAAACAAAAAGTCAGTTTTTGGACTTCAGAAAACTCTTCATTTTTACCAAAAAATAATAAGCACATCAAAATATTGTGTTCAACAGCTGTGCAAAATTTCTTCAGCTTCCAATCCATCTTTTTAAGCTTTTTTTTGTTTACAAAAAAGTATTTCTCAAATTTGTGATTAAAAACAAAATGTTTTTTTTTTTAAATTTGCTAATTTTCACCCAAAAAATAATATGCACATCTACATATCATGTACAACAACTATGAAAATTTCCATCAGCTTCATGCTAAAGAGTATTTAACTGCATATTTTACAAAACGTCAAAATACAGTTAAATTCTCTGAACTTATGTCAAGTACAAGAAAACCAGATCTGAAAAAACTTTCTTTTATAAAAAATATAAGTATTTGTGTTTGTACTCTTGGCTTGTAACTTTTGTAACCTCTCTCGCTTGTTTTGTACATATTGTAAGTATTTATTTTTGTATTTGTTATCTCTGTACCGATGTAATGCATTGGCTTTATGAGAATAAAGATATATATGTGCTATATACTTTTGGAGTTTTTGCATTTACCGGTACAAAAGTATTTCTCAAAATTTCGCTGTAATTTGTGATTTTTAAAAAAAAACTTGGTTTATTTCCAAAATCAATTTGTCCATATTCACAAAAAAATTAATATGCACATCTATATATTATGTACAACAACTGTGCAAAATTTTATTGGCATCCAGCATCCTTGAGGCCCTAATTAGTAATCAAGAAATCTAAGCATTCCCAAATCATCTGCCAGTGACTTCTATTTTTGGAGTTTTTTTAGAAGAATTAGGAAAAATTTACAATCTAGAATGTAGAATTAATTTGTGCTATTTTTCAACGAATAAAAGAACATAAGTTTTATAGCTACTTATTGAAAAAATTATAGTTAGCGGGAATCAATTGCTAATAACATGTACACTGTTATTTCTCAAGAATTTGAACATCAATCCTTAATTTTTGCCAAGAAAGAGTGGTTCTTGTAAGCAGAAGTGTGTTTATAAATATAAAACATCAGGGCTTTAGCTAATTTGCCACTGGAAAATGTTTGACCACAGTTTTATTTCAGTTAATATTACCTTGTGTTTAATGATAAGTCTTAACATCAACATTACACTATCCACTGGAATATTAGGAGATACATGCTGTAAGTAGCTACATTCTTCTTTGTGAACAGACCAGTCTTCTCTCTTTTAAATATATGTATATAAACAATTAACGTGTAAAAAATCAAAATCACATGCTAAAAGCCAACTGGACATGCTGGACATTTAGAACTATTTTTCAGGTGTTTTTGTGGAATTTCCTTTTTTTTTATAAAAGATGATATCATCCTTGGTTTAATGCAGTTGGGTTAAATTCATCAACTCAGATGTAAAAAGTATGCTATATATTTTATATAAAAACACATTTTCATTTTTAATTTTCCTTTAAAAATTATTTCTTGTCTGATTTGAGTGAATTCAGCCATTAAATACAGAAATATCTGCAGTTTCTTGTAAATGTTTTAAAAGATTTATTTGAATTTATCTTAATGTAATGAAATCCCTACTTGAAGACAGATCTGAATTTTTGCTTGAAAAATATATATAACAAATTTACATTTCGAAAGTGCCTTCCTCCAATACAAGTAGTTGACAAGCTCAAATTCTCAAACTTGTCCAGAAGTGGACCATGTGGACCAAGACATTGCATATATACATATATATTTCTCATGAAATCAGACAAGAAATGTAGGCATGAGAGCACATACACTAAAATGTTCCATGTAATTCAAATTTCCAAGGGAAGTAACTCCTGTAATTTGAAAATAGTTGATCAACACTGATTTTTGAACTAGTTTAAGACATTGTTGATGTTAACATTTGTTATAAATTTCATATAAATGTGACAAGAAATGTAAGCATTGCAGCAGGTGACAACAAAACACTGATTTAATCAGTGGAAATATTGTTTACATGAAAATACACTAAAATTCTCACCTGACATGAGACACTACAGTATTTCAACACACCACATTTAGAACATTTCTTTAAACCATCACAGCTGAAATATTTTTTAAAATAATAAGTACAATTACTGAATATTAATATGTAAATAAAAAGTTAAAATCCCAAAATCATGTTAACTATAATAACAAGTAAAACTGCGAACTACTGCTCACTGATGATACCCCCGACGCAACTGGATAATTTTAATAGTGTAAAAATATGTAAGTGTTCGGTAAACAGGAAGTTGTTGTGTTGAATCTGAAAACGCATCACACGGTATAGCTGACTTATTTAAACCCTGAAACCAAATTTCAGAAATCCTTATGATGTAGTTCCTGAGAAAGATGCGACGAAAAATATTCATGGGACGGACTGACCGATGGACAGACAGACAGACAGATGGACAGAAAGACAGATGGATGGACAGACAGAGATAAAACAGAGTGAAAGCGTACTTTCATTCCGCCGTGTATTTATTCTGGGTAACTGTTTTTCACTAGAGAATATTGGATGTAAATAGTGTGAAAGCGTCGATCTAAATATCGATGTATTGTTTATATTAGACCGGTTTATTGTTTACATAAATAAATGGATTAAAATTAGAATGATTTTCAAGGAACCAGTTTAATTAATCTGAGTCAATCCAGTAAATAATATTGATGATGATGAGAAGGATATTTTAATAACTCAAAATACTTTATCAATGATCAGGACATTGAACTTGATATAAACCAAATTTAAAGAGCAGATTTGTTCTTACATAAAGTTTCAATATTATAGAAGCATCCTTTGGTATTGACATAGAAGATATGATTTTATATCTAAGTCGACCGAAAAGCAAATACACAAAAAAACTTCAGCAATCGAATAAATATAAATATTACAATTAGTGACAATTTAAAAGCATATGATTTTATAGATTTGCATAGAAAAATTATTTAAATCTTATTCGTTAATAAGCATTATTGTGTTATAGTGTGTTCAAAATGAGTATTAATCACTTCATCAATGTATGGATCTAAAGCACTAGTGTAATTAATTCCGGTATTAAATAACTAGCGCAATCGCCCCGGTACAAAAACACTAGTGTGAACATTCCTTGGATGAAAACTCTCCACTTTTTACATAAATCAACTATGCAAGTTTCAAATACACTAAAAACTACTAAGCCACATTTTATATATATTTCCCCTTCAAAAAACTCTTTTTAGAACCTTATAATGACTGGTGGATGTTTTACACTGGACCCAGATAGAAAAACCTAGTGAATTGTTGTTGGTGGATAAAAATCACTGGGGATTTTCTTCCTCCGGATAAAGTACACTGGCAGAATCAAACCACTGTAACATATACCCCCACTTTTTTAAAGCAGGGGTATAATTACTTTCACAACAGATTTGGTAAGAACATAAAGATATATTATAAAGACTACATGAAAGGAAAGCAATAATTACTTTTACATGCTTGGGTAAAAAAGTTGGTAAAAGGGGTTAGGTTAGGCATTAAAATCAGGTATTTCAGAAACCCTAGCCAGATATATATTGTTTCTTGCAAAATTAACATAAATTTTTTTTTTTATATACAATGCTGTTTCACTAAAACTGACATAGAGAATTTTTCAAATACATGTAATTCATATTTACAAAAAGCATTAAAAAACATACAATAATAAAAAATTAATTTATCCTTCATTTCATACATGTCATACATCAACAAAGATAACTTCATAAAATACATGGATAAGGTCACTTTATAATTTTCTCATACATTTTCTAATATCACAGTACTAATGTAATCACTTTACAGAAAGAGTTGATTGTTCAATGATGTAATTTAAGCCAACTGACCTTGGGTCAACAGGTGTAACTCATTCATAAAAAAGAGCTGGAAATTGGTCTAAACATGATCAATGTTAACATGGTTAATATTTTTATAATGTTTCCTAGTTTTATGGTGTGTGTTAAATTGTTCTATACTGGCAAATTACTGGGAGGGCTCTACAGCCTAGCCACAATCAGATGTACATATTGTGTTTCACATGAAGTCAAAAATGAAGATCACATCAGGAAAAAACCCTTTTGATATTTTGGTACAGAAATGGTTTAAATAATGAAAAATAGCCGTCATAAGGCTAACACTTGAAGCATTTATATAATATCATGCAGTTTTTGGAAGAAATATTTAATATTTTTATTTAATAAATGGTGTTTAAAAACTGTCTAATTTTCTTTAATGGTTGCCTTTAAGACATGGTCACCAGTTTCAGATTTTTGGCCAATGACAAGGACAACAAAACATGTTTAGAATTATTGAATATAAAACATTTTAATCGAAAAAAAATATGACAAGAACATGTTTAACTCACAATTATTTCAAACAACAGTAGCTTTCTTTGATCATAACTCTGATCTGATCAAACTATATCTAAAGTAATCTAAAAATAACAAAACTTAGAAAAAACACCTTTCTTTTGGTGTATAATAGAACATTAAAATAACTTGATGCATATTCTTACAATAAACAATCAAACTTAGCAATACAATTTATATGTTTTGTCTACGGACAAGACATTTTATTGATATATAATTAAATGCATTATTAAAACTAAATTTTGACATAGTTGAATGTGTTCTCTTGAAAAAATAACATACATTTTATCATGTTTATCTATCAAATGATGCTGAACTTCGAGGAAATTGGAAACAAATACATTGTGATAATGTCTACGGACAAGACATTTTATTGATATTTAATTAAATGCATTAAAAAATAATTGTTAAAGTTAAGATTAAAAGTTACCCATTAAATATTAAGCTGTGTTTTTTAATTTTTGGAAAATATAAAAATGTACCCATGATTCTTTACATATATCTCAAAATTTTATTGATTAAGCAAAAATGAAGACACATTCTTTCAACTGAAATCCATAAATCTGACTGTTTAACAATTAAACTATTATTAAAATTTAATTTTGACATAGTTGAATGTGTTCTCTTGAAAAAATAACATGTATACATTTTTTATCAAATGAGGCTGAACTCGAGGAAATTGGAAACAAATACATTGTGGTAATGTCTACAGACAAGACAATTTCAGTTGAATAAATAATCTGTTAGAAATCATTGTGATTATATTTATGCTGAAAATACTGAGTTTTAATTTATACAAAGAACTTTCATCACCTAAAAATAAGATTTAAGTTCCAAAGCAGACAAATAATTGAATTTAATACTTGTTATATACAAGTGTCTTGTCCGTAGACACTTCCTAATCTACTTGTAAACCTGAAATGCAAAAGATAAAGACAGAGTTAGAGAAATACTATTTCTTCATTTGATTAAGTTAACCTTTTAAGTTATGCAGCAACTGGAATAAAAATATAGAAGTAAAATAAGGTATGCTTTTTATGACTGACAATTTGCCACTTTTTAAAATCCACTCCTGTGAAGTAATTTTACAAAAAATTAGAACAGTTAAATTACCATAGATTAATTAATAATAATATATTTCTAAGTTTAAACAACACATAGGAACAATTTAGATCCATAAAGCCAAGCAATATTGATATAAAGCCATGCAAACAAGCAAGCAAAACAGTGATCCAATAATGTAGTTCAAATCAGGTTCACTTATTAACCATTAATTGATCAAAACCGTGTAATTCTAAATGAAACAACATAACGTGAAATTTTGCCCATTTTTAGCTTGTATTTTTGTTGTTTTTTTCAAAACGATCACACATAATACATGATATTTGATATGCATTGTGAAGCCCTATATTCGCTCCTTCAGTTCAAAGATGTATTACTTAAATTAAGTTCATCTTCTTGTCTATAGAAGCCTTTAACATAGACCTATTATGAAATGTACATCTGATTGTGGCTAGGCTGATTAGGGGAACAGTTTGTCGGGCAGACCTAGAAAAGAGAATCCAAATCATGTTCCCTCCCATTCATGTTCGCCCCCCTTTCACATTCACTTTTTAAAGGTTTTGTTTTGAATAATTTTTTATTCGTGTTTTAGTTAGTGTATCTTAATATATATATGCTATTGTAAAAAGTAGAATGACAAATGTAAATAAAATGGACAAAACATTAGAGAAAGAGAGACCAATCGAAAGATATGAAACCAGAACTAATGCGAACTGGGACAACAACCAAAAGAGTAGTGCAAAGGTTTTTTTACTTCTAATTTCAAATGAATTGTATAAAGACTCGATGATTTTAAGACAAATTTAAGAACATATTTCACCTTTTTATGTGTTTTCTATAAAAGTGTTTACCTATTTTGAAAGAATTCAATCTGTAATATTTGAGATAAAGAAGAGATAAATGCCTTTTCTACCATCCACCTTTTACATTTAATTACCGGTATTATAAAATTCATAGACATTCATCTTTTACAATTCATGCATCGGCACTAAACACATTTATTTAAAAACCAGTTGTTGGCATAACACAGGTTATGTTCTTCTCATATATGTTATGATGGTATGATACTAAACCCCTAACGGGAAGGATTGTGCCTGATATTCATATGATGAAGATATAATCTTTCAATCAGTTTAATTGAAGTCTGGAGTTGGCATGTCAGTTAACTGCTAGTAGTCTGTTGTTATTTATGTATTATTGTCATTTTGTTTATTTTCTTTGGTTACATCTTCTGACATCAGACTCGGACTTCTCTTGAACTGAATTTTAATGTGCGTATTGTTATGCGTTTACTTTTCTACATTGGCTAGAGGTATAGGGGGAGGGTTGAGATCTCATAAACAAGTTTAACCCTGCCGCATTTTTGCGCCTGTCCCAAGTCAGGAGCCTCAAGCCTTTGTTAGTCTTGTATTATTTTTAATTTTAGTTTCTTGTGTACAATTTGGAGTTTAGTATGGCGTTCATTATCACTGAACTAGTATATATATTTGTTTAGGGGCCAGCTGAAGGACGCCTCCGGGTGCGGGAATTTCTCGCTGCATTGAAGACCTGTTGGTCACCTTCTGCTGTTGTCTGTTCTATGGTCGGGTTGTTGTCTCTTTGACACATTCCCCATTTCCATTCTCAATTTTATGTCATATATAAATATATTTTTATCTCTTATAAATATCTTATTAAATTGGGGCTTGATCAACTTGGGACGAAACGTCTTGGGACGAAACAACTTGGGACGGATCAACTTAGGGCCGGATCGACATGAGAGCGATGGATTAATACAAATATAATTAGTTGAATCATTGTTTACAATTTTTAAGTTAACCTGCTCTAACAAATGGGTTTGTTTGCATAAAATAGTGTATCAAACATATACATGATATATATGTATTTGAAATTATGATTAATTGAGAATATCCAAGGGAAGTTAGACCTCATTAAGACATACAAAAATACACTTTACCTGAATCCATGACAAGTCGCCCCACTGCCAAATCGCCCCACACCAAATAGCCCCACTTTTTCACCAACTCGCCCCACTTTCTGAAAAATCGCCCCACTCTTGTTTACCAACTATCCCAACTTTTGAAAAAGGGTAAAATCACGTTGAATATAGGTCTGCCAACTCGCCCCACTTATGAAAAAGGGTACAATCCCGATGAATTAAGGTCTGCCAACTAGCCCCACTTTTGAAAAAGGGTAAAATCCCGTTGAATATAGGTCTGCCCCATTTACGAAAAATAGTAAAATCCCAATGAATTGAGTCCTGCCAACTCACCCCACTCATGAAAAAGGGTAAGATCCCCTTGAATATAGGTCTGCCAACTCGCCCCACTTATGAAAAATAGTAAAATCTTACTGCATTAATGACAACCAACTCGCCCCACTTATGAAAAAGGGTTAAATCCCATTGAATAAATGTCTGCCAACTCGCCCCACTAATGATAAAAAGAACTAAACTGTACTGAATTAAGGCCTTCCAACTCGGGTAATGCGGGCTTACTTGCGCTGGTACAGAGTAAGCTTACCCTAGGACACTAACTTAATCTGGATGGGTAGTAGACTTGTTGCGACTCTTCGTGCAGTTTCTGGATGAGGTCATAGAAGGCTGGCTTTAAGTCGTTGTTCTTTTTGTTGAGGCGTCTGTGCCAGCCTTCTTCGTCGTTGTTTGTCTTTGTATGTTGGTTGAAGACACACCATGTAGTAATCTGGTAGAAAGAGCTGGCGATCCATATTTTGCGGACATAACGGACGAACTTCTGCAGAACTGTGGCACGAGTTGGCAGACCTTTACTATATATTCATCGGGATTTTACCCTTTTTCATAAGTGCAGTGAGTTAACAGGAGTTAATTTAACGGGATTTAACCCTTTTTACAAGTGGGGCGAGCTGGTAAACAAGAGTGGGCGGTTTTTTAGAAAGTGGGGCGAGTTGTTGAAAAAGTGGGGCGATTTGGTGTGGGGCGATTTGGCAGTGGGGCGACTTGTCTTGCTTCCCTTTAGGCTTTACCTTTTTACACATGAACTACAGTTTACTGTCCGATTACTTTGACTTAAAGTGTGAACATAAGGCTTTGCAGACATAATAATATCACCGAGTTGAGTTGCCATTTTTAAATATCGTTGCTTTTACAGCCACCTGATCTGCTGAACACAGTCACACTATGCACAACGCAATGCAGACGAAATTAGTTCGCTTACAACGTTGAAAAATTATAACATAAGTAAAAACCGATGACGGTAAGCATGTTAATTTTATTTTTAAGATTGTTTATATCTAAATCTTCGTACTGTGTTTGATATCTGACTGCTAATATTTAAAATTCTGTTGTAAGGGCTTGCAATATTTTCTATAAAAGTATGATTACTTCAAATCAAACATATGATATTTTATCATGCTCGTATGGAACAGAGAGATATCGCCAATGTTACCGTTTCTGTCCCCTATCTGTTGGTCCCTTTAATTAGGAATAGTGAAATTTAATTTGATTTGATTGTTGGTCTTGTTGTCTTTGAGAGAGTCGAAATGAATCACTTATTTGAACAGAAACGTCAACGTGTTCCTTATGGGGATGTTTGGAATAAGCCTTTTATTTATCTTGGACTAAATTATTGCAATGCCCATTTGAATAAATCTTTTTCGAAAAACCTAATTTTAGCATTGCACATTCAGTCTGATAAACTTCAAAATAACCTTTATGTCGGAGACCCTTTCTTTGACATTTACCAAGGAACATCTGAAGTACTAATGAAATCAAATGGTGATGTGAGATCTATTGTTAATGTAGGTCAAAGAAAAGCAGTAGAAAAACTTAATGAATATGTCAACAACTTAGAGGAGGGTAGGCTACAGTCTTTAATCACTTAACAAGATCCTCGGGGGGGGGGGGGGGGGGGGGGGGGGGGGGGCACTTCAATCTTTCTTTGGTAGGGGTGAGCAGCTGAGACATCAAGTAACCCCACCCTTTTCATATATTTGATTTATCAAAAATATATACCCTGTCATACATGTATATCAATTAACAAAAAACAGATCTATAGATACATTTGGATATTTTTTCATCTTCGGGTACATTAGTATAGCTATTTTTTTTTGGTCCAGCTTATCATCACATGCATGTTAAGTAGCAACACAGTCACAATAATCACACCTTGCTTTTCCAATACATTCCTCACATCCTAAACACTTTCCTCTTTTATGTCTTTCATTATGAAGAAAATTCAATTTCAATAGACAATTCTTATAAAATATGCTTGGTCAGATAATAACACCCCAGAGGGTAACACTTTCAGTTTAATATAAATGAAAAACTGATAAAAAGTTCCATTGCTGTTCCCTCTTGAAGGTCGCTGACACTATGGAATTTCTTTAAATAATTGTTATCATGTTTCATGTATACAAACCTTTGAATGTTAATTAGGTGCAAATGTCAAAATAATCAGATTTATAGCATCTATAACTAGCATCAGTGGAAATACCACATTGGAAGATAAATAGAGATTAATTGGTTTGACAAATAGCTGATGCATTTACGACTGTGTTTAACCGCATCAAAAATATATACTGACGTCTGATTAGTTTCAGATACTTATGATATAATCAAGAAAGTGATATTATCAACCTAATGATATATTTAATCTGAATTTCTTACCCTTTTCATATATCATGGAGCATGAAAAAGTGACCTATTCCAGCGGCTCATCCCTACCACTCATTACATAGCAAGTGAAACCCACCCCCCCCCCCCCTCCCCCCGAGACAAGATCAGAAACATTTAAAATAATATCTGATCACATGTTCATGATGTTGTCAACCTAACACCAATCTCAAGTTTCTTTTTTTATGAGTTACACGGTTGATATGGGGTAAATCAGCAAAAATGACATCATTGAAGAATTTAACTTGCTAGAATATTCATCATGTTGAATGTGGGCAGTATTTGGAAGAAGAAGAAGAAGAATCAATTATTACTTGTGATGTAATAACATAAGCATTGTGACATCAGAAATGTACAGTAAAATACATGAATGTGAAAGTCATCTTATGATACCATAAACAACTTGAACAAGTAAAATCTGTACTTGAAAAAAAAGACAAATGTGGCTCCTGGTCAACTAGACATCTAAACATTTGGCAACAATTTTTGCTTATTTCCGCACCTATAGATTTTTTTTAATCTTTATTGAACTTTGTATAACAGGTTGGGGACAACCTGCCAATTGGGAAATAGTTCCCCAAATAAGTAAATATCCCTGATAACTAAAAACTTTTAGCAGAATACATACAAATTGTATATGGTCAGCAGTAAAAGCTCTGCAAAAGCTGCAGTATCAGGTGGTTATTCTTGGTTTTTTAAAGGGGTGTGTAATTCTAGAAAAGGCTCTAGATTTTGAGGAGTGGAGCATGGCGAAATATATTTGTGACAATTATATATATATTTGCTAAAAAATGATACATTTACCAATCGGGGGAAGGAACATTCCTCCCGGGCCACCACCTGAGTATCACCGAATTGTTTAATTTATACTGGCGTATAGGCATGTTAGGGGTGATTGGCCTTAAGTGTTAATTTTTTTTTAAATTTAGCTCTTTGCTTATTAATTATCTTTAAAACTTAAATAGATTGACAGAAATTGTAAACAACAAAAATGGTCATCAAGCAAGGCTACAATGTAGATATACAAAAAATATTACTTGTAAACATGGTAAATTTATCTACTTATTTTTCAGGTAAAAAACATGTACAATGTCTTGGTGAATTGGATCATCAAGAAAAAGAAACCATTCAGGCAGTTTTGGCATGTCATCTTTTTGCTCCTCTGTTATCTGAGGGCAAAGTATTTGTCGATGATAAAAACTGGAACTTAAAGGACACTTCCAATGAAACTACTACTTGTAATGATGATGCTTCCAGATCAGGGTCAGAAAGCAGTGTATTAGAAGTTTATTGTCCAATCTGTAAAAAGAATAGCATAAAAGCAGACAACACTAATTTTGGTAATTACATGCATATATGCATCTAATATAATGTTTTTGTATGACTTATTAAACTTAATTTTCTAGAGGGAGATATTCAATATAGAAACTATTTCAGGTGTTTTTCTCTAAAAATTTTAACTTTAATACATTCACTGTGTACGCCTGTACTCTGGATATTGTGAGTTGTTTACCATAGATTTAAACTGGTTTACCAGCAATTTGGATAGCTGAAGTGAGTGGCAAAGGAATGCACAAGGATATCTGTCTATATATGACATTAAATATTACAAACTACATGTATATCAAAAAATTATATCCCATATGTGCAAGTTTCTTGTAACACCTTTGTAACTAATATGTGCATGAATGAATAAGCATTGACATTCGTACTTATCATCATGATCATGCTTATTATATACTGTGAAAGTACTTTTATTCATGGGGTACCAATTTTCGTGGTTTTCGTGGATGGCTCTATCCACGAATTTAAATGTCCAACAAAATTTATTACAACTGTTGTCCAAATCAAGACATGAAAAGATCCCCATGTAAGTTAGACTACACTGATACGAAGTAAGAGAATACATCGAATATCAGCAAACGCACTATGAACTATATATACAACTTCAGACAGGATTTTATCCATTTAATCTTTAAAAAAGTTGTTCTCCTCATTACTCATGAGAAAAAACAAATTCATATTGAGCTTGCTTTTTTGTTTCATAAGAATTAATTGTACCACAAGGTTCCATACATGTACCACACACAGAAGGTTGGGGTCGATTTTGTGGGTTGTGGCTTTAATCGTTAAGAAACTAGAGGCCAAATATGGGCCAAAAACAAGACTTTTCTAATACTGGCTAAGCTGGTTCTAACATGAATTATTTCTGATCTATATAAAGAAACAACAAATACTGATATGGCAGGAGATACACACCAAACAGGGTGTGTAAATTATTATATTTAGTTTGTAAACAGATTTACTAAGATTTACTAAGTATTGCACAACAGCATAGTATTGCACAATAGCAAGAAATCTTCAATTGAAAATAAATACAAATCTTTTAACCAATTTCAATGAGGATTAATTTAATTTAAAGTCTTGAATAGCATGTATTACTATATTGGATATTTGGACATTTTTAAATAGGTCTACATTGAGGTCCAAAGGGTCCAAAATTAGACTGTTTGATTTCATCAAAATCTGAATTCTTGTGGTTCTATGATATGCTGAATCTAACTGTGCATTCAGATTTTTAATTTTGGGCCCTGTTTTCAAATTAGTCCATATTAAGGTTCAAAGGGTCCAAAATTAAACTTTGTTTGAATTCATGGGTTTTTTATATGCTGAATCTAACCATGGAATTAGATTTTGGATATTGGACCATTAAGTAGAATAAATGTCCCATTTCAAATTTTTAAGTTGTATGACCACATTTATTCTGTGTCAGAAATCTATAATGTGTCAAATATTTAATCACTATCCAAATTCAGAGCGGTATCAAGCTTGAATATTGTGTCCATACTTGCCCCAACTGTTCAGAGTTCAACATCTGGGGTTGTATCCAGCTGCTCCAGGCGGAGCACATTTTTTGAACATGCAGTATTAGTTTGAAACACTGAAATTTGGGACACTTTTAAAAAGTTGCAAATAGATTTAATATTTTTGAAGAAGTTAGAAATTCAAAATGGCTTTAAATAAGGAATTATTGAAATATCATTTTGATACAATAAAAAGATATCCCTTCTGACAACAAGATCATCTCTCCTCCATTTGAAAAGCTATAAGTAATTATTAGAATGCATGATTTCATATCAGCAGGGTAAATACTGTACTTTGAACATGGTTTCAGTAACTGCTAGCATTTTTTGATACAGTATTGTTTTCTTATGTGCTCGCACCAGTGGGATATGTTGATGGTCTCCGTCTGTCATTCAGAAACACATAAAATACCTTGACAGAAAGCCGGCTTACATAGTCATTATTGTAGGATTTATTGTTGTCAAATTCTTTTGACATTACATACTGTACCATCATTTTGATTTGGAGTTTTGGAACTTTGATCATTTTTCTTTAATACTTTAACAGTGACACCTTGTGAATGCAACTCCTGAAACAATTTTACAAAAAGCTTTATACTTGGTAGGTTGGTTTGCCATCATGACTGTGTAGTTGAGTATAACATATCACCATTTGATTTGGCCGTTTTTTAACAGAATTATTGGACTTTTACCATATTTTGGACAATTGTGCCACAATGAGACCTTGTGGAAAGCTCTCATATTTATTAGGAGTGTTTGCCATCACATGAAGTTGACCACATTATACTGTCATTTTGATTTGACCATTTTACTGTCCTCATTGTTATAAGACTTTGACCATTTTTATACTAATTTACCACAATGACACTTTGTGAATGCACATAGTTTTGCAGAAATTTAAAGCTGTCATGCTTGTTAGGATTGTTTGCAATCATTTGTAGTTGACCATATCATGGTAACACAATGATATTTGGTATGCAGTTGTTTTAGCATTTGCATATCTCATTTCCATGGAGATAACATGGCCCTTCCCCTCAATCTTGGTTCATTGATTTTGAAACTTTAGCGTAGTTTACATGTTAAAGTTTGTGATTAGGTCAGTTTAAGGGGGGCCAAAAGTTTATGATAAGCCAATGATATTTGATAAGCAGTTCTATCAGCATTAGCATATCTTATATCCATGGAGATCATTTAGCTCCATGGTCTATTGACTTTGAAAGTTTTGCATAGTTTGAATGTTAAAGTTTTTGATTAGGTCAATTAAAGATGAACCAATACTGCTAATGATATATTTTGTCAGTCAATGATATTTGGTATGCATTTGTATAAGCATTTGCACATAAAGACTTGGCATTGCACCTTCAGTCATGGTTCAATGACTTTGAATATTTTGCATAGTTTACATGGTAAATAAACTCATCACAGATACCAGGATTGAAATTTTTTATTTGGCCAGACACGCGTTTCATCTACAAAAGACTCATCAGTGAAGCTCGAGTAAAAAAAAGTTAAAAAGGCCAAATAAAGTACGAAGTTGAAGAGCATTGAAGACCAAAAATTCCTAAAAGTTTTGCCAAATACAGCTAAGGTAATCTATTCCTGAGTTAGAAAAGCTTTAGTATTTCAAAAATGTAAAGTTTTGTAAACAGTTAATTTATAATTACGACCATATCAATGATAATTCATGTCAACACAGAAGTGCTGACTACTGGGCTGGTGATACCCTTGGGGAATAAAAGTATTGCCATTTTGATTTTGTCATTTGAATTTAACTACGTGTATAAAAATTACACACAGGCAAGACATATGTTTATAAATTTGTGTAGATAGTTTATAAGTTGAATTCTATTGACTGTTTATTTATACTATCCTACCACAGTGAGCCTTGAAAACGCAACTCCTCTGAGACTCTTTGACAGAAATCTCTCATACTTGGTAGGATTGTTTGCAATCATTTGTAATTGACAATATTGTACCATCATTACCCTTCCACCATTTTATGAGAGATATGGGACTTTGACTATTTTTTCAACTGCTGTACCACAAATGTTCAGCCATTTGATTAACTGAAATAAATATGAAAGCTAAAGATACACTTAATGTTTTCTATGTTCCTGTATTTCAATTCTATAGCTGTACACACTATTTTGTTCCTCATATACACACCACAGGGGACATTTTGCTACATCCTAGCAATCTTGTTTTCTTTGTACTATGTTTTCCATTCCACATGCTTCCATCCAGTCTTGTAATCATTAGTCCATCCTGTGTCAGGTTTAAGTTTTAATTTAAGGTATCTTACCATAAAGTTGTGGTCTCATCAACTTGAAACTTAGTACCCATGTTCATTATGATGTGATATACATTGTATATGCCAAATAAGGGATTTACCCTAAACTTAAAGGTTCACTGATCATTGAAATGTGATAACACAAGTGGAGCAAGTTCAATTGACAAATGTATTTGTTGTTTTGCTTGTTCCTGTGTTTTTGATATCTATCTCTTACTGGTTGTATAGAGTGAAGTGATATTTCTAATCTTATTGTTTTTTTGCATGCTTGTATGTTTTGTTATTCAGCTGAATGGGAATAAGAGAGGAAGATTTGATGCAATACTCTTCTATATACATTTTTGTACCATTTGTTATTCTGTTGATTTGGGAATAAAGGCAAGAGGGTTGTGTGCTATAAAAGCTTGCTTAACCCTGTCATATATTCATGTATCTCTTTTGTGATCCCTTTTGGTTTTTTTTTGTTCTTAAGAGATAAAATTAAATTAAAAAAAAATACCGGAAAAAGCAAAAATATAGGACAGTTCAACAGAGCAAATCAAAAACCAAATCCTGAATCCACCAATAGAATAGACTTACAATTCAAAGTCTCTGTTAGATTTGTTCACAGATCTTCCACACTTTAAGCAATTAAGAGCTGAACAATTGTGTAGGCACTTGGTATAAGGAATAACAAAAAAAAAAAAAAAAATTTCAGATTCCTTATTAAACAGTTTGTAGTTATTATACCATGCAATGCATAGGAAAGTAATTTTCTTTCTTATAATGTTCTTTTCTGGTTCCAGGATGTGCAGATTTGTGGCATGGAAGGGCAGATATTGTCATTGAAGGGGATAATGGTTCTATGCGGGAAATAGTTAAAATTATTACTGAAGATGTTGAAGAAGATGAAGATGAACCCGTATCAAAAAGATCAAAATTGATGAATGAAGATAATCTTGAAGACATAAAACCTGAAATGGAGATTTCAGTAACCTCTGATCTTCTTGAGACTAATATTTATGTACAAGCAATAAGTCAGACAATTTTAAATTCATTTTTGGCAGTGAAACTGAACAAAGACTTAAGAAATTGTTATGTTCCATCTTTTTTTGTATCTTCCATGCATCTGTATGTAAATTTTTATAATGTTGAAAAGGATATATTACTTGTCCAGGATCAACCAATTAGTATTTTTGATATAAATGGTCAGATGAACTATTGGGCAATTCTATCTGTGTGGATGGCTCTAAATTTTGAAAAATTTCCATGCAAGTTTCATGGAGATAATTCTAAAAAGTCGGGTTTCCAAAGTTGGCTTCAAAAACATGGTGTTCTTCAAAAATATAAAAGTGATATTACAAGTAAGTTAACTTCTACAAAGAAGCCAGAACATAAAATAAGTAACAGCATAGTGAATCCTATGAGAGTTGCTGAACTTTTTATGAAATTAATCCAGGATGAAAATGGTGCAGACAATGAATGAACATAAGAGTTAATTTTATTTTCAGGTATTTTGTTTTCAAATGACAGCAGCTGGCCTCAGACCAGAGTTATTTTTACAAGGCTGTAAAATTATTATTGTTTCAAAGAATCGACATGGGAAAGATATATCTTTGTGAAGAACATCATTGTTGTAATAAAATATAAATCTCAAAGGAGATTCTATTGCTTTTATTTTCAAAAGAAAAAAAAACAAAAAACAAGTGATAGCTGGTTCTATGCTACCTTCATTATACAAATATGGATATTTGGTATAATTGCCACCGCATGAGACATCTATCCACCAAAGGCTAAGTGATGAAGATGTAAGCAACTATAGGTCACTACACAGCCTTAAAGAATGAGCAATACTTCTATTGTATATGCTAGAACCCTTAAATAAGACCACGGTCAGATATTGTTGGCATTTTTATAGTCAAAGAGACTGATAAGAATGACAAAACACTGAAATTTTCAGTCATTGTCAATGCACCATAGGAATTATTCTATAGACCAAATATAGTTGACCTACTTCTTATTCTCACTGAGAAACTGTTAAATAATAAACTATGAAAAGAGGTCGAGGTCAGGTGAACACTGTCAGCTGGACCTGTACACATTAAAATGATCCTATAGACCAAACAAGTTTTGAAAAATACACATTTGTCATGAATGATTTCAACCGACTTACTTTTCATGGTTCATCGGTAAACATAAAGTTTTCATGATTTGTACCGATATTGAAATCTCATGAATCTATTAAGAAGACAAATCAAGGTAACAAACAAAAACTGTGAATCACATGAACTCCCATTTTATTATGACCGGGTGTGTCAAAAGGGAGAGCGCCCCATCTATTAATGCGTTGCCGGCCATGCGAATTTTAAACACTACATTAAAATTTCACAATGGGTAAAATAAATGCATTACCTGCCATGCGTATTTTAAACACTACATGAAAATTTCGCAATCAGTAAAATATATGCATTATCTGCCATGCAAATTTTAAACACTACATGAAAATTTCACAATCGGTAAAATTATGGATAATACGGCTTTTCTAGTAGCTAAAGATCTAAGACTATGAAAACATGAAGTAGTGGGATTAGACACATATATATCTTATCCGACAACCAATTTGTGTTGATGACCGTAAAACTTGTTAAGTGTAAGATATCTCATATACTTAATAAGATATCCTCTAAAGTGTATAAGATATCTGATAAAGTATATAAGATATCTTATTAAGCATATAAGAAATCTTATAAAGTATAAAAGATATCTTATAACGTATATAAGATATCTCATAAATATTTTTATATAAGATATCTTATATACTTTGTAAGATATCTTATATAGTTTATAATATATCTCATATAGTTTATAAGATATCTCATATAATTTATAAGATATCTTATAATGAAAATTATATAAGATATCTTTTAAATTATATAAGATATCTTATAAATTAAATAAGATATCTTATATGGAATATAAGATATCTTATAAACTAAAATCTTATAAAGTTTATAAGAAAATTTATAAGATATCTTATAAACTCTACAAGATATTTTACATAATATATTCTCTTTTCGGTAGTATTTGCAAGATGTTTTTAATTGTCTTTTATAAAGGTTTGGATGAATTCTGCTTCTTATGAGTACAAGAACAATCTTCTATGTCGGTTTCTTAGCTTTAAGTATTAGAAAATTAAATTACTTTGGTTTTCATGTCCATCTGACATAAATTCATTTGATATTGACCATCATGTGTATGCTTAATCTAATACAAGTTTTAATGATACGATAAGTTTCTAAACTACTCTTATTTTGGATAATATATATGCAATCATAAGATATATTGAATCAGGAAAATTACGACATAAAAAAGTCGGTATTGATCAAACTGTAAATACATGTTCTGGCAAAAAATGTTTTTCATATATTTTGATGGGTATTTATATTATTATACCCCTACATTTAGGAATAAGGGGTATAATGCAATCACATTGACCGTTCGTTCGTCTAACAAATGTTATTTGTCACACTTTCACCAGAAACAATCAACCAGAATGGGGACATCATATTTGGTCAGCAGCTTGAAAGTGATGAATTGTAACGTGTGGCTTTCTTTTAATATGTTGAATGAACTGAAAAATGTTTGCCACACTTTTTTTCCAATACTACTACACAGAATGACTTCCTCTGTATTTTGGTCAGTAGCTCAACAATTATTGTTTCAACGTGTGTGCACTTTTCGGATCTGTAAAACACCTACATGTTTTCCCGATACGTTAAATTACGATTGGGAGTATCACACGATAACACATGCATTTTCTTTGTAAATTTTTATTGAGAACAAAGAAAAATATAAAATAAGGAGATACAGTACTGACAAATTTAAAAGTAAAATCACGATAATTTATATTATTGAATTGAAAAAAAATGTATATAGAAAAAGATGTATTTAGTCAATGAAAGAGTATTGCAGAGTCATGATATTAATGCATAGTGATATTAACTTGCTGGTAAGAATAATATCATATTTTGATGTGATAAGTCAATTGTACATAGTGAATGATACTTTGAATCCTGATGTAAGCCGATTCACGGTCTCCTCTTGAATCGTTGATGATTTGAAGCTGTTGATCTTGTGCTAAACTTAATGATATACTATCATGATGTCCGAAGAAAAACAACATAAGTATAAATTTATGATTAAAATTGATGAATTATTGATACGCACATTTACTAAATTTTATCAACGGTATAAGGACATCATTCGTGAATATAACTCAACATGCAGACATCTTATACGTTCGGGTATTTCACATCCAATCTTTTATGGTAATATACTTTACAAAGCACAAAAATGTCAGTATTCACCTCAAAAGCTAATAAAACCTTTAAACAGACTTATTGAGAAGGGATATAGTTACGATACTGTTGTCAGGTCATTAAAGATTGCATATTTTGGCTTTAATATTGATTCACTTATAGGGTCTTTGCATCGGAATTAAACATATTTATTCTAAAACCAGTTGTAGGCATGACACGGGTTATGTTCTTCTCATATATTTTATGATGGTATAATACTAAACCCCTAACAGGAGGGATTGTGCCTGATATTCATATGATGAAGACATAATCTTTCAATCAGTTTAATTGAGGTCTGGAGCTGGCATGCCAGTAACTGCTAGTAGTCTGTTGTTATTTATGTATTATTGTCATTTTGTTTATTTTCTTTTGTTTCCTATTCTGACATCGGACTCGGACTTCTCTAAAACTGAGTTTTACTGTGCGTACTGTTGTACGTTTGTTTTTTCTACGTTGGCTAGAGGTATAGGGCGAGGGTTGAGATCTCAAAAAACATGTTTAACCCCGCCGCATTTTTGCGCCTGTCCCAAGTCAGGAGCCTCTGGCCTTTGTTAGTCTTGTATCATTTTTAATTTTAGTTTCTTGTGTATAATTTGGAGTTTAGTATGACGTCCATTATCACTGAACTAGTATACATATTTGTTTAGGGGCCAGCTGAAGGACGCCTCCGGGTGCAGGAATTTTTCGCTGCATTGAAGACTCATTGGTGGCCTTCGGCTGTTGTCTGCTCTATGATCGGGTTGTTGTCTCTTTGACACATTCCCCATTTCCATTCTGAATTTTATTTCATCAGTAAATCTGTCCAACAAAACAACGCATGTATTTTGTAAATTGTCAGGATGAAAAATATTAGTTAGTGTCAAAATTAATATAATTCTGTCGTCAACAGTAAGTATGATATTCATAAAATCATCATTATTTAGTACATCAATATGATCAAAGTGATTACTTAAAGTCATATGAAACGAGTTTCTTGAAATTATAATGTTACGGAAATTATTGAACTAATGCATATACATGTAAGATACTAAACTAAAACATCAATATAAAAATAAGAAGATGTGGTATAATTGCCAATGAGACAACTCTCCACCAGAGACCAGATGACATAGAAGTTAACCGAGGATTTACAGGTCCTCAATGCACGATTTTTACATTTATTACGAATCCATAACGTATATAATCGACAAAAAAAAAATTTCGGTGAAAACTTTGCCTGTTTATTAACTTTCAGGTTTTATTGGCGAAGTTTACTGATCATAACTCTAATTAATATATATTTTTTTTTATATTTTATATGCGTTTTCATTTGATATCTAAACATAGTCATAGCAGTTGTTCAATGGTTTGGAAATTTATTTTCCTTTCAGAATCAATTAACACTATATAACTTCCACTTTTCATCATTGGTTTTCTTTTGCTCTTGTGCTGTGCAGTTGCCGATCGAAGTGGTTTAGGTCTCTGCACACGGAAAAGCTGTTGGCGAATTATAGAATTCAATAGCACTAAATTTCTGAAGATTTTGATATGATAAATTATTTTGGAAAAGAGAGTCGATGTTCACATGTTTTATAGTAAAACTTAGCCATTCAAGTATACAAAATATATTAAACTTTGTTTTTAAATTTGAAGAATCAAATGACTTTCACCGTAGCAATGGTAGTTTTTTGGGTTTTTTTTTTGTAGGGTTATAGTTTTTCCTTCATCAATTACTTTGTCAAAATTACATGGAATTTTATGTAATTTTGTTTTGTTTTTCCATATTGTACTGACAAAAGAACTTACGTTTTTGCAGTTAACATGTAGAAACAGAATGGTTATTGTTTGTTAGACAACAATTATTTTGTCAAACCTTTATAAAATGTTATTAAACTTTGATAGAAGCTTTTTTGGGAGTTTATATGGCTCAACTACGATAAAAGGGGACACTTTTTCCCGGTGTGTGCTTCCTTCCGTTAGCACATACGTCCGTTCCGTATCAGGTTAAATTTTGGGTTCATGGTAGGTTACATGTAGTTTTTGGTTTAGGATAGTTTGTGGTCACATAAAGTTGAAACTTAGTTTAGTTAGTCAACAATTTCGTTTACATTTTCAACTCAAAACCACGAAATTTAACACTCGCGAGTAAAACCCACTTAACGATAGAGACTTTTGCAAATGGCATCAAACTAGTTACAGATGCTCACACAATGTGCGGATATTGCCCTTTTCAGTTATAGTGATGCGACTCTAAATGTTTCAATGTGATAATAAAACGGATCAAAGATACCAGGCTAAAATATTTGTACACCAGACGCGCTTTTCGTCTTCAAAAGTTTCACCAGTGACGCTCGAATAAAAAAATTTAAAAGAACAAATCAAGTACGAAGTTGAAGAGCATTGATGACCCAAAATACCGAAAGCTTTTACCGAATAAAACTAAGGTAATCCATTCCTGGGGTAGAAAATCCTTAATATTTCGAATAATTCAACGGTTTGTAAACAGTTAATTTATAAACATGACCATATCTGATTCAATGATATGTAACTTTGTTTTACTATATTGTTACCTCTATAAAAATTGATCCTTATGAAATAAACTGGTAAGTACAATACAAGCGCCGATAATGATCCATCTAATTGACAAGGGTCCGGACGAAGCCGAAGATTGACTTGAACTGTCGCATGTACCAGTCTGTCCGGATAAAATATGACGGGTTTCACCAGAACATGTGTGATCCTTTATTGCTGATATAATGGAATTGTTTAACAAAACCAATGCATGATCATATTCATCCTTGTTCGTTGATGTGATATCAATCGTAATACTTAATTCTTGGCCGTCCTTAGTATTGTTTTTGGAAATATTCATTATATCAAATTTTACTTCAGCCGTATTTTCCTGTAGACGATTCTGCAAAGACTCCAAAGGAAAGTCACAATCATACTGAGTTCCCAATAATGGAAATTTCAAGGAAAATGACCTTGAAAGTGGCCTTTCAATTTCCCTGAATAACGCCACTGGATCGACCGTAGTTTTATACCTTGGAATAACATGAAGATACGGATTGTTTCTGATGACATTGTCACTAAGTTCTATAGTCCATTCTTCTGTGGCAGTATCTGGCATCCCAGTGTCTAATATTGCACTTGGACAGCCACCAACAAGTATCATTTTGATTAGGTTTGCAATATTCATTTTGTCTTTTTTGTCCATTGTGCGAATTTTAATGGCTGTGGTATACAATGGTGATTTTGAGGTAAAATTTTGTGTGTTTGAAGTTTGCGTTCGTTCAACATTTGGAATCTGCATAAATGTTTTATTTACTTCGTTCAGATAAGCTATATTAAAATTAACTGTTGAGTCAGTTTCGATTTCGACGTACATTATGCGGACTTTTACATCGAACGAAACTGAAATACATGTGCCATCTGGATTCTCATAACGGTGGCTGATATTTGCGGCACTTGGATATATTAAGTCATCACACACTGAAAAAAATGTGTTGCAATATCATAAGGTTGACTGACATGGAAAGACTGAACTTTGATATGCATTTAAATAATTTTAAAACAGGCTTAACTGAAAACACTCCAACAGATGTCTTTGAAATATGTATCTATTCCACACTTTAACGCTACGGATATTTTAAACTTTTATATATGTAACATACATTACACATACATACAAGGAAATAACTAAGAGTCCCATGTCCTCAGCTCTAGTGACTGTTTTATAAAGGCAGTTTTTTCACTTGGTTTATATTTGAAGGATTTAGCAGGACTACTAGTTTTTCAGTATCGGAGAGATTTGAAAATAGAGGATTATCTATTGCGATGCCATTAAAAAGTTCAATACGTAATATTTTATTATTTTGACAGTAGTTTTATACATCATCTTGACATTTTATTTACAAGTGCATGGCTTTTGGTAAGCTTCTGATTCTAATCCAGATCATCGATAATTTACTTACCTTCCGGTTTGAAACTGATTATGTGTTTTTCCAAAATGTAAAGAAGTGTATTAAACCAAATCTTTTAATCTTCTATTCCATTGTAAATAAATGACATATGGAAGCAAAACGTTTACTTCTTTTTAGGTTAACAGCTCTTTAACGTTTAATAAAGGTTTGGATTTCGAGCATCATCTTATGAAGAGTGAATAATAGTCGAATGTGCATCAGTTGTAATACAATTGGTACCTTTAATGTTTTTATTATCCCCTCGCATGACAGTTTTAGATGTTATTATCCCCTCGCATGACAGTTTTAGATGTTATTACCCCCTCGCATGACAGTTTTAGATGAAATACATAGGGTTTGTTCTGATCTTCATAATGTTTTTCGTTTGTAAATTAAATCATGATATTGTTTTTGTCAGTTAACATATCATGCCTGAGACTCACTTAATTTTTATGATATTGACCTTTTGACCTAATTATATTTCAATTTAAAAAAAAGACGCTTAAAACAAAATATTTTGAAAAGCGTTATGAGTATAATTTCATATCATGTATTTTCTTTTATGAGTAACAACATATATCATAACTTACTTTGTTTGTTTCTAAAAAAGCTCGAACCCATTCACACATATCAAGCAGCAGATTCTTGTTCGTAATAAGATACCAGAGTTGGTGAGTGGGTAAAAAATTGAAAACAACACGTATAATAATTTCATGTGTCCGAAGCGCTTTTCTGGATTTACCTTCATCAGGAACGCTCAATGCCAAACATTTGAAATCAGAGGGATGTATAAGTACCGAAACAGTTGAAGAGCTATATGACAAAAATACCTAAAACAAAGAGCCAAATTCATCTAAGGTAAACTTTGTCTAAGGGAATTGAAACCTTAGTTTCTTTATAATTTCAAAATTTATAAACGGAAAATTTTAGAAACGTTTGAAGGGACGAATTAAAATCATGAGATGTAGACAGAGAACATTATTAGCTAGAATACAGAAAACGGAAACACAATGAAGTTTACTAAATATAGAGAAATTTAAAGAAAACTTAATATTGAGAGACAAGTCCATAAAAGCAGAGGTGTAATCAACCATCGGTTAATCATCATTGTTTTCATTGATGAAAATAAACATTACCTGCTGATAGTGGCATATGCGGTTTAGGTCCTATTTCCTTAATTCCAACTTCATCCATATCTTCTAAGCTAACCACATGAGTTATGGGTTGGTCCCAGAAAGACATTCGTGGCACGGAAGACAAGATATGAATAAAACCAGTATCACCAATTTGTAATGGTTGTCCTTCAAGATGAGCCATATTACTACTTAGGAAAGTAAACTGGACAGGGTATACATCTAAATCTAAAAAACGAGTTCTTTCAATCATTCTATTCGTAGTCATCAATAAACCAAAGAGATTTTATAATCAATTGCTTACTGTGGACCTATTTATATTCGTGTCTACCAATTTTCGTTGATAGACGAAAAAAGTATCTTCTTGGATATTTGATATCGTGGTATTTCAAAAGTTTGTATACAAGAATATATAAAATCTAAACTTGTTTCACATTCAAATTCGTGGTGTCCATATACCCACAATCAACGGAAATTGGTAATCCACGAAAAATAATGATTCCACAGTACTATGCAACCTGAAAAGTTTCGACAAGTAGTATGATGTGCATGGAAATGTGCACATTGCAAAAAGGATAAAAGTTCAAATCAGTTTAATCTAAATTCTATATATTCGAAATACTATGGCTTTTCTACCTCAGGAATAGATTACCTTAGCTGTATTTGGCAAAACTTTTAGGAATTTTTGGTCCTCAATGCTCTTTAACTTCGTACTTTATTTGGCCTTTTTAATAGTTTTTTATTCGAGCGTCACTGATGAGTCTTTTGTAGACGAAACGCGCGTCTGGCGTAAATATAAAATTTCAATCCTGGTATCTATGATGAGTTTATTATACTTAAACTGATTTGATAATTGTTATGAAATTTTGATAATCATGTTCAGGAATTGAAAAAAGGGATTAATTAATGCATACTTTTACATCATAGTCATCAGACTTAGAAATGCGAAACATGCAAGTTTATTTTTGTCAATTGGTCACAAGTTACTCAGTAACATTTAAGGAATGACTGTAATATTTTTTCTGTCTATGAAAAATGATAACATAAAAAATGTGGTGCACACTGAATAACCCGCGTAGCGGGTTATTTAAAAGTGTTCACCACATTTTTTAGATGATTTCAAATAGACAGAAAAAATATTACAGTCATTCCTTATAATTTGATTCTAAATTCCATTTTTAAGGAGTAAAGTTTGAAAAAAATGTTGGTGACGTCACAATCACATGACAAAATTATGTCCACAAAACACTTTCAGCTAATCAGAAGACATCCATAATTAAATTATTACAGCACAACAGAAGATATATAAAATGTTATAGTGTAAAATATTTCCCGGTTATACTATGTTTTAAACAAATAACACTTTTCATGAAACAGAAATAGATATGTAGGACTCGGAGGTGCGATGGGGACGCTGAAGTCCGATGGTCACGCTAAAGTGCGATGGTCTCCGCCGGATGGTTTATATAAGCAATTACTTGGAATATCCGTTTCACAGATGATAACGGATATGTTCCTAATGTCGTAACTACAATCCCGTCTCCTTTTCCCGAATGTGACCTACCGAATTAGACTTATTATCGGGTTTGTACCAACATGAGCAACACGTGGAGTAGGATCTGCTTACCCTTCCGGAACACCTGAGGTCACCCCCAGTTTTTGGTGGGGTTCGTGTTGCTCAGTCTTTAGTTTTCTATGTTGTGTTTTGTGTACCATTGTTTGTCTGTTGGTCTTTTTCTTTTTTAGCCATGGCGTTGTCAGTTTATTTTCGACTCATGAGTTTGAATGTCCCTTTGGTATCTTTCGCCTCTCTTTTATAGTTCCATACTAAATGATAGATTGTTCTCTTTAAATTTGCTGCATTAGGACATTATTCTGCGTTAACAGCTTATCTTTACTTTGTTCCTCTCATTTGAGATTACTGAATGTGTTAAAGTAACATCAACTCTCAGCTCTCATGAGTTTCACGTTAACCGTAATATCATAATACGGGGAGTATCTCTGCGGATCCATATGTAGTTGGAGAATTCCAAGCTCCATCGTACATAAAAAACAAAACTTCTATAGATTTCGAAAAAGAATCTCATTTACATTTTCCTTGTCTTCTAATTTTATCCCTTTTTCGGTAGTATTAAAAAAATACAAGTTGTATTCATGTTGAATATGCAAAAACATTCTATATTTTCTTCAGTTGCAGAAAAAACCACCGACGATAATAAAATAATAAGGCCCTTACCAAATTGCATCTTAAACAGCTATCACATTTTCAGTCATTGAAATTAACACTGGTTTTAATAGAAAATAATCTTGTATGTAGCGTCTTGAATGACTGTATGAACGTTGGCTTATTTTTGTCAAAAGCGAACTACAACGTTACAATTCTGACTGGAAATATTTATTATAAAATTGAGAATGGAAATGGGGAATGTGTCAAAGAGACAACAACCCGACCATAGAGCAGACAACAGCCGAAGGCCACCAATGGGTCTTCAATGCAGCGAGAAACTCCCGCACCCGGAGGCGTCCTTCAGCTGGCCCCTAAACAAATATGTATACTAGTTCAGTGATAATGGACGTCATACTAAACTCCAAATTATACACAAGAAACTAAAATTAAAAATGATACAAGACTAACAAAGGCCAGAGGCTCCTGACTTGGGACAGGCGCAAAAATGCGGCGGGGTTAAACATGTTTTTTGAGATCTCAACCCTCGCCCTATACCTCTAGCCAATGTAGAAAAAACAAACGTACAACAGTACGCACAGTAAAACTCAGTTTAACAGAAGTCCGAGTCCGATGTCAGAATAGGAAACAAAAGAAATTAAACAAAATGACAATAATACATAAATAACAACAGACTACTAGCAGTTACTGACATGCCAGCTCCAGACCTCAATTAAACTGATTGAAAGATTATGTCTTCATCATATGAATATCAGGCACAATCCCTCCTGTTAGGGGTTTAGTATTATACCGTCATAAAATATATGAGAAGAACATAACCCGTGTCATGCCAACAACTGGTTTTAGAATAAATATGTTTAATTCCGATGCAAAGACCCTATAAGTGAATCAATATTAAAGCCAAAATATGCAATCTTTAATGACCTGACAACAGTATCGTAACTATATCCCTTCTTAATAAGTCTGTTTAAAGGTTTTGTTAGCTTTTGAGGTGAGTACTGGCATTTTTGTGCTTTGTAAAGAATATTACCATAAAAGATTGGATGTGAAATACCCGAACGTATAAGATATCTGCATGTTGAGTTATATTTACGAATGATGTCCTTATACCGATGATAAAATTTAGTAAATGTTTTGACCAGTTTATGACTGTTTCTAATTAAACAGGTTACTATTCTCGATAATTTACTTAATAAACATGAAACGCTGCTTCTAGCAAACAAATTTACCTTTTCATCGACATGGGACACATTAACAATAAAGTTTAGGTAATCCATCGCACTTCAGCGTAACCACCATCGCACTTCGGCGTAGCTATCAACAAGATAGCGTCACAATGCCACCATCGAACTTCAGCGTGATCAAAAACGTACAACAGCGTCAAACCATCATACTTCAGTGTGACCATCGCGGTTCGGAGTACCATCGCGGTTCAGAGTCCTACAGATATATTTATCTAAAATATAGGACTGTTTCGAGTTGTATATCTGTATGTTGAATCTGTATTTTCCGGAACTATATTGCCTTATCTGTGATTGTTGTTATTATTACATGTATCAGCCTCTTTTTGTGTTTGAATCCAAAGTAAAATGATGTAATTTGAAAGCTCTGCGTTTGATTTATATTTTATACTTGTCTTAAGTCCCCCAAACCTAAGTCAGGTATATTATATTCGTATAACGCAATCCCTTTAGTCGTTTGTAAATGCATACCTATCTTTCTTGTCCATTTTTTCAAACTGTTTTTTATTTCATGTACACGACCTCGAGCGTGATCCCAGTCCCACGCAACCTGCCTTTTCTCTCCATTTATAACAGATTTGACCTTCAGTTCCCATATTCCATCCGTAGATACGCCATACTTTCCCTAAAACAAGATTATGTTAAAATGTGAGTTATTCTGCCGATTGTCAGTTAATATCTCACCCTAACTGAAAAAAATCAGCCTCCTGCAAATATTTGCTGCAAGTCTGTCAAAAACAATTCACCATGCAAATGAATGTTTGCTGCAGGCCTGCAACAAACGTTTATATGGAAATGAGTGTTTGCTGCAGACCTGTTCTATGCAAATCAATCTTTCTCCTGCGTGTTTGTTGCAAAACTGCTGCAAACATTTATACAGTGGATTCATCTATTTTCGTGGGTACCAATTTTAGTGGATTGAGTAAAACTTGCATTTTCGTGGATATTTAATTTCGTGGTTTTGGCAAAGTCTGCATACATTCTTTTAGAAAATTTGTAATTTGTTGAACATTTAAATTCGTGGTTCACCTGTACCCACGAAATGTACGAAAATTGGTATCCAACGAATATTAATGAATCCACAGTATGCAAATTGGCCTTTCTCCTGTGTGGTTGCAGAAACCACACAAATTATCAATGTCCTGTTCGTTTACACATCACATTATTCAATTTATACAAAACAAATTTTGAAAACCTGTTAGGTTACATACATATATACAACAATTCAAATACTTCATTATTTGCAAAATTATCTTAGTATTAGTAAATACCTTTTTAAGAAATAATATTGTTTTATTTGTTAAAGTGCTCAAATGTTATTGACGAACTTTAAAACTACAAAAGAAGTACTCATTTGAATTGCATTTTAAGCATAAAGCTAGCTTGGTTAATTTCATTTTAAAATTGACTTATTGGAACATCATATATAAGTTGATAAATCTAAACAGATTAGAGAGTACTATGCAAAAGCATGTTTGTAACTGTTTTGTAAACTTTAAGGTATTAATTTGTTGAGGTCGATCATGAATGAGTACTTTCATAAGCTTACTTTTCTATGAATAATTTGTACTTTTACAAATAATAAAACTACACATTTAATATCCAATAACTTTCGGAACCTACAATGCCTCCCTGAGCACTCATATATAACATTACTCAAATACCATCAGCATGATGAAGCACCAAAATTCAAATTTTAACTTCCAGGAAGTTACCAGTAGGCATGCTCAGTTATTTTATGTAATTTTTGAAATGTTTTTATAAACATTTAGAATGGACAAAGATTTCTGCAATCTAGCTGCGAACATTCCTTATATTTTGAATTTTCCTGCAATCTTACTGCAAACATAATTGTTTCTGCGAGCTTGCTGCAATCTTTGCAGGGGATGCAGCTAGCTGCAAACATCTGCAAACATTATTTTCAGGTTTCCCGCAAACATTTTGTTTGCAGCAAACCTGCAGCAGACCTGCTGCAGATCTGCAGCAAACATTTCAGTTCAGTAAGGCTGCAGTTAACCAAGTATAAATCATGTTAAAATGAGAAACCTGCATATAAATTCAATCGAATATATGAAAATAACACTTAATAAGTCTTACATATCTAGAAATGTATGGAGTGATTCGCAGTGCTTCGTTGTATCATATATTACGCCAGCTTTGATTTTGTGATTGTGAGAATTTTAGAGTAAAAGAGAGTGTTTTGTTTTTTCACTTGACATATTTTTTAAAATATTTATGTAAAGTATAAACTAGTATAAAGAAGGGAAACAAATAGTAAAAACAAGTAGAACTGTCAGCTTTTGCTCATTAATGATACCTTTTTTAATGTTATTCAACTTTGAATATTATTTGGACTTCTTTTTTTTATTCTAGCGTCACTGATGAGGCTTTTGTTGAAGAAAAGTACGTTGGTGTATAAAATTATAAGCCTGGTATCTTATATTTTTGAAGTATTCGGTAAACAGGAAGTTGAATAGGAATGAATCGTAATACGCATTACCCGACAAAGCATGTTCACATGAAGCCTTGTTCCAATTTTTTAGGAAATTCACCGGGATGCGAAGTCATACAATTTTGTGCGTCTAAAGCAAATTATTTGATTTACCTTCATCAGGAACGCCCAAACCCAGAAAGTTGAAAGCCTGGGATAAATAAATACGTAGACAGTTAAGGAGCTGTTCTACTTCAACAACATCTATGCATGCATCACCCGCCATGCGAATTCAAACTCAAGATGTCATAATCGGGTATTGACACAATCGGGAAAAGTACAGATCAGACGACTTTATTTGCATTAAAAGATTTAACACCGCGAAAAAATGTCGCTATTTAGTTGAGAAACCGACCGGTCGAATCGATCAACCAATTCGTAATGATGACCGTTAAACGTATGTTATTTCGATTTCAGTCGTTTTTCCTTATAACTCAGTTTTTGTATAAGTTGCACACCTCTTTTAACAATTTTTTCCACCTGTAGGAATTTATAACACATCTTTTGCCTGATCAATTATACATTATAAACCTAGCATCTTTGATGACTTTTTTTATACAACTACAAGTTGATACGAAATTAAAGGGATTGCGTTTCCTATCATGATTTTCTTGATAAAGGGTTACTGCTCACAAAGAAGCTATTGCATCAAGGGTTGCAAGTGGTTAAATTGTAGTCATCCCTTCGCAAGTTTTACGGACGCCATCATGATTTGGTTGAAAGCTATGGAATATCTGTGTCAAATACGAATGTGACCTACCGAATTAGACTTATCACCAGGTTTGTACTTACATGAGCAATACGACGGATGCCGCATCTTGAGCAGGATCTGTTTACCTTTCTGGAGCACCTGATATCACCCCGGTTTCTTAGTGTGATTCGTGAAGCTCAGTCTTTAGTTTTCCATGTTGTGTTTTGGTGTACTGTTGTTTGTCTTTTGGCCTTTTTCTTTTTTAGCCATATCAGTTTATTTTCGACTTATGAGTTTGAATGTCCCTTTAGTATCTGTCGCATATCTCCTATATGAATAGCTCCACTTTACTTTCATCTTTTCTCGATTGGACTGTGACATATCTTAATCGGATTTGTTCTTGCTTGCGTGACATGACGGGTGCTATATATGGAGTAGAAATTTCCCGCCCTTCCAAACCACGTACTGAATTCATCCCAGATTTTGATGCGTTGTTCAGTCTTTGGATATCTATGTAATGCTGTGTTAATTGTTGTTTGTACTTTCGTCGTTTTTATTTTTTCAATGGCGTTATCTGGTTTTATTAGACATTTTATATCTTCGAATTCTTTTTTGAAATTGAAATTAAAAATATTTTAATATTTAATCACATACATGTATTGTACCAGTCAAACCCATCGTTAAAAGAAAAAATAATAAATAAACCGTACATTGCTGAATTCAAAGAAAATGCATCTAACGTAGGTTTCTTTAAAAAAATAGAAATAGATTGTCGATTGTCATGCATATGGAGAATGCCGAATGTAATGCGTATGGCGAAGTTTAGTTATAATTAGAAGGAATCTTACATTAACAAAGGTCCTATGTCGGGTTTGCATGTATATTTGTATCTCAAAGTTACATACGGTTTCAACATTGTAACATTTGACAATTTTAACAAAATTAAAATACTGTTCGCCACCATTAATTCCAAGCTGGTAAGAGTGTCACGTACCGTTATTCGAACTGTGTGAATGCCTCCAATATCTTTGTTTACTACCAGGGTATGGAACCAATATGAGCCACAGAGATTCCTACCAGGACATAGACAATCGTCTATATTGCCAACGACTACAGTATTGCTTGTTGTGCCTTTTGAACCAACCATCTCTATTTGGTAATGTTTTACCTTGCCGTTATAGCAGTGCGATCGTATGGTAATTAAATACGAGCAGGCTAAGAACAAATTTTAGATGACAAATCGTAAAATTATACATTTAAATTATTCCGATATCGAACTGCCTTTATGATGAATAAAAATCCCAATTTCTTGAGGGATACATAATGTTATAAATTAACATAATCGGTATCAATTTTACTTCACCAGATGAGCATTTTGACAATTACTGTCTCTTCATTGATGCTCGAACCCAAAAATATATCATGCTTTGCAACAACAACAAAAAACAACCACAAAAAGCAACATTTATTTTATCTAACAATGTTTCTTCGAAAATTACATAATAAAACCGACTGGTTTTTGGATGACTACCATAACAATAACAATAACCCGTTAAACATAAAACGACGAACGTATATTCAAAGGACAGTATGTATTTCTAGAAATTTATTAAGGGTTTGTTAAGAAACTAACTTCTATAAATTGATATTAGATAAATTTCTGTAAAATATAATTGATACATAAGATACATAAATTGAAGAGAATGATATTAAGCTAGAACTCATTTTATTTATTTTACCGTTTTATTTGTGTTTGTCGTATCAATAAATTAAATTAATGTAATCCAAGTCCACATTCGTTTTGTGATGTATTGGTGTTGCTCAATTGGTAGTTTGCTAGTTATTTTTTAAGGACTGTTGTTTCTCTTTTCGACGTATGCATTGGTCTTGTTGTTGTCTGTTGTTGTTCGATGTATAATATTTTATTGATCCTTTGAAACCAAGTTTGACCATTCAGTCCAGTTATAGAGCTATTGTGTGCCGAACGCAACTTCTGTTCAAACAAACAAAAAGTACATTGCATCTTCTTTGTTTGCCTTTATTAAGTCCAATGATGGAGATTAAAAGGTAGTGGTTTGAAAAACTATTTTAATCTTGCCGTCCGCGTGGGGATTTTCTTGAATCTCGTAAGAATTATGGTTAAACTAAGAAGAATACAGAAAGATGTGCAAATGAATTAAAGAATACAAATTAATGGGTTGCTTTAATATAAAGAATAGAGAACAATGGTCTAAAAACTACACAAAAATGAAGACCCCAATCCTTAATCTAGACCCTTATTTGTCAACAGATATATCTAGAATACGAAAATCATGATTCACATCGGGAAGAACATCGCTTTGTTCTAAGTTACTTGTAGAAATCATTTTTACTTACCGTGTTCTTTTTTCAGAAAAACTGAGTAATCCGTAATTGGACTATGGCTAATGTTTACATTCCTATAATGCATTGTAAAGAAACCAACATTATTAATTATTAAAAGAAATAGATTATCATTTTTTCGCCCAAATGTGTAGCCAAAACAAATCAGAAAAAGAAATACAGTATACTAAAATATACATAACGCAAAAGTATTGCATAAATAAGAAGCTACAGTATTATACCGATGTTCTTATATCCTTAAATCAATAGGAATGAGAAAATAGTGAATCTATGAAGTACAAACGTCTAGAATGGATGCGACGATATGATAAGCAACTCCTGCTATACACTCATCGCTCGCCATGCATATCTTTCTGAATCATAAATACTAGGACAAGGTATAGGTAATAATCGGTAGTAAAAGATAAGAATATTTTTGTATACTTACACTTAACACAATGAAAAGATGTTTCTCATTTTGAGACACACACAAATCTTATCTGTGAGCTAATTCGTTATTCATTATCCTCATCATTGAATTACGTGTAGAATCATCAACATTGAGAGCAAAACAAAATTTGTATTGTATATTCGTAATAAGATTGCATGTAAATAAAAGGTGATGTGGGAAATATGTAAATTATTCTGCAACAAACGACAAAAAAATGCAAAACAAATGTTCAATATTATATCGATTTTATTGATAAATCAAGGCTACAGTAGTTAAACGATCTTCAAATAATAAGATAAGAACGTAGTTAGTAGTACAGGGAGATTCTTGCCTATTGTTTAGATACATAGGTGTGTCTTTACTGGTGGCACCAGGCTTTTCAGTAACCTTTTTGAAATGACAAAAAGAAGGGATAGTGTATACGTCAATCAAATGACTTTAAAAACAAACCTACAGATCCACATACGGTCTTTAATATTCCCCATTTCCATTCTCAATTTTATTAATTCATCAGGAAAGATCAATATCACTTGTTAAGCTGTTATTCAATTCGAGTCTATACAAGATCTGAGTAGATTTATCAGAAACTATAATGATCTACCATCAAATCCACAATATGCATAGAACAACAGAAAAAAACTAATGAAAACAAATATTGATATCATACACAAACACTGTGACGATCCATTTATATATCAATAATGGATCCAATTTCAAACAGATAAGAGGGAAGGAGTAGTTTGCCGATGATCTAATCTCTTAAAACAACACAAAACATACGAGTTGAGAGACAAAAAAAAACCTTAACGAATCGCATGAATTCCAAATGGAGCGAGCCCGGATGGGGCGACAGGTTAAGCGTCTCCTGTTATGCATGCATCACTTGCCATTCGAATCTACACTCAAACATTATGCAGTCTGAAAAAAATTACCCAATCATTGATCTTTAGTTTGTTTTATAACAAAACAGAACACTAAGTAAAATAAGTTAAACAAATTTATTACATTGGTAGCATTGAATTACATTGATTTCCCAGTCAAATAAAAACCGATAATTTCACATGTGAAATAAACGTGGTTATTTCACTCTCTGACGTCATACAACAATAGGCGTTGTCAAGACGTCGATAACGTCGGATCAAAACAAATTGTGAATGCGTAGAAAAAAGATATAGTTCCTTACATTTTCTACATTTATTTCATTAAAAAAAGCCATTTGCCAATATAATAAAAAGAATAACTAATCAAAGAATTCAAATATCAAAAAATATTCAACTCGTGACCGAACAACACTGATAATTAACTCATGCGCTACGCGCATTCGTGAATTAATGTGTTGTTCGGTCACTCGTTGAATATTTTTCTCTATTTGAATTCTTCGATTAGTTATTCTATAAATGATGCTTCATTACTTTGAACTAAAATACTTTAATGTACTGTCTATATAAAGAAATAGCTCCGATTTAGAAGTGGCTAGATAACACTTATCATGATAATGTTTTCCTTCTTGAAGCGTTTCAAGACTAGTTTTTTACATTTTACAGATGAAGTATTTAAACTCATAAACTCAGAAGTCATACCATTACCATCAAATGAGAGAAATGTCTGGCAGACGTTTTGCCATTTCTTTCATCGGAACAACTTACATGGCTTCATCTTGATCATTAAATAAATCCAAAAGTCTTGTTTCAACTGGTTTGTCTGTGTTCAATATTATCGATCTTCCAATATGGAGCTTATCGCCCTATTAAAATAGTCTTTACATGTATGTAATAATGATAAAGAAATAAAAGGGTATAAGTAGATCTCGACACAAGTATTAAGAGATATTTAGATGGCATCATTCAGTTATCAACAATTCACAGGTTTCTACACAGTATATTTCAATCATTAAATCGACCAGAGTCTACTAAAGTTGTTAATTAAAGCAACAGAAACATAAACAATCAAAGTTTGCAGGTGACATGCTGATACATATGACATTTGATTGAAGCGTTGGTTGTTTAAGTTATTTTGATGTAAACTGGTATCAACGTTTGTTGTATTGTTTAACAGTAGTGATCGGTTAGTTCCAATAAAAGTTGGCTCATTACTTCCCTTTATTCATATAATTCGGTTCATTTTGTCCAATCTTAAGTTTTCTGTGTGATTTTGTGTATTTTTTTTTCAACGTTTACCTTTTCTTATATCGGGCATGGTATATAATATTTATAGATATATAGATTTTGGATTGACACCAATGCAAAAGCAATTAAAAATATAAAGATATTTCATACAAATTAATTTGCATACAATACTATTAATTAGGATACTTTTACCTTAATTGTCTTTAGAAGGAATGGTTCACCATAGTGTATATTTAAGCCCAACTTATCGCTGAATCCGTCAGGTGGAAAAAGTTGAAACAGTCCATCATAATTTGTTATTTCCGATACTAAATTAAGAAGGAAAGAAATGAAAGAGATATATTTCTCTTATATATAATGCTAATGTTAATACAGAGCTAAATCAGCCACCTCTTCAGAATTTATATTGTACTACCTTATTTGGAATGGTCGATATTGATCAGGCTGGTGTCGTAAAAAGTCATTTTTTATATTTAAGATAGTATGGGGCCTTCCTCCGTTTTCAAATAGCTGAAGATCGGGTCTAAACATTTAATTTGAAGTATGAACAGTCGGAACAGGAATTTAATTCATTTGTAACGGTTTACATTCGAATGAAGAACATCAAGTGATTTCATTTAATTCATTTCGATTGATAAGACAAATTTTCTTATTGGTTCAAACATGTTTCAGCTTAAGCCTTATATAACTCAGATAATTTTATAAATGATTGTACAGTAAATTTATCTATCTTGTATTCTAGCTAGAGAAAAAAAGTACGGTAATCCAATATGTGTCACCCTTCCCGTATGTCCTTCCGTGGGTACGTGCATCCGGATGTCCATGCGCCTAGTCTTGTTAGCGCTCTCTTTCTAAATAAATTTTCAAATTTTCATATCAGCAAGGTCTCGGAGTTTGAAAATCGGTAGTGATCAATTATTTTTAAGGAACTTTGCACTGAAAAGATATCTGGAAAAGGATTTTTGAATGTTGGTTTTCTATCGCTTTTATTTTTCAAAAGCATCGGATAAGTAAAATTTGTCAGAATGCTTTTCGCTAGCATAATCTTTACAAAATTGTCAATATTTGTCAAAACCTGTAGGACGAAAACGAGCTCGGTGACTTATTTAATTGTGCTTTTGATAATAAAATATAAACTACTAGAAGTACATTTTAGAAAAAAACGAAAACATTCCTGGCAAGACAGAAGAAACTGAGAGTTTTCATTTTTCAATTCATATGGTTTTTTTCATGCAGCTGCCCAACTAGTTATTGAATGTCTTGTTCATCGGGAATTGTCTTTTAGAGTCTATATTTGCTTATTGCTATAAATGGTATGTTTTCGATGCATGTACAGAAAACAAACTGATGTATATTTTCATACTTCCTACATTTAATCTCCGGTTTTCATTTGAAGGTTATTCCAGAAATGAACGTTTGCCCACTACAATCGGTATCAGAATTTTTCGAAGCCAATGTTTCCTTTAATTGGGATATGTGCTGCTCAACGACTACTTATGTTTTTTTCTTAGAAGGAATGGTTTATTATTCAGCGTCTCCTAATATCACTCTAAGTATCTACCTGTGTTAGATAGTAATTAAGATAAGGAGAGTATGAAGGAATTGGTCTCTTGTTGTCGGTACGTCTATGTTGTTGTTTATACCCTACGTCTATGTCACTGCCATATCATTTTCGACACGTCTATATCCTCTCTCAACATAGCTGGTTAAACATTTTTGTTCAGTTATAATCAATTGAACAGATATTTACCTGTGGTCAGCGGTTTCATTGTTACGCCGGGTGATATTCCATAATGTTGTGACAATGCCAAGTATCTATGTCCATTTCGTATTTTTATGAAATCCCCATATCTGCAAAGTTAATTTCTGAAGTTTTCACATTAGTTTCTTTGTCACTGAATGAGACTTATTGATTGCAATTTATATTGAATATGAGATGCATGTAGATGAGAAAGTACAAAATATACACGTAAACCAAAATTCATTTCAGCGGATATTTTCCACCGGTTGAAACCATAATCTTTTATGCTTGTCCACATTTATGTTTCAAACACGACGACGGCTACTACCGGAATGAAAAACTGGTTACTCCTACGTACCGTATGAATTACCCTCCAGGCTTGGTAGTGGTTCGTGGTGCCAATATTTTCACTGTATAGATTTGTGAATTGTTGTTTGTATTTTTTCATAGCATCAGCTTTTTTTACTACTAGTTTTAGATTTTTATGTCCCCATAGGTTTCTTCTACGATTATTGAAAGAATTTTACATATTCTTTAACAATATGCCGGCGTCTATATTATCACCAGCTAAGAAACCAGCAGTTCTGTGTTGACATAAGATATCATTGATATGGTAATATTTATAGATTAGCTATTTACAAAACTTCAAATAGTTCGAAATCCTAAGGATTTTTTACCCCACGAATAGATTAGCTAAGCAGTATTTGGCAAAACCTTTCGGAATTTTAGGTCTTTAAAGCTCTTCAACTTTGTACTTGATCTATCCTTTTTACGTCTTGATTCGAGTGGCACTGGTGAATCTTTTGTAGACAATACGCACGTCTGGCGTACACACAAATGAAAAGCCTGGTATCTTTGATAAGTTGTCTTATATTTGAATATCTACATCGTCCCGAGTATTGGGCAATTGTGAACGAATTTATTAGAAATTATAAAACAATCTATTAGTAATTGACATTTTCTAAATGATGACAATTATGACAAAAGGAAATTACTGATCAGATCCTTATAACTTGATAAGACACATTGGCATGTAGTGGGTTTACAAAGGCACGGGATGTGGGCTCTCAACCCTCCCTTGTTCAATCTTATCTGTACTGTCATGATATCACTTTGATATAGATACGTTTTCGGGTGACCACGATATATATGTTTTATAAATGGCGAACGTTATTTTCATCACTGCACGGATGTTTCTTACTTGCCTGGTGAATATAATCTTTTGTTCTGCTAATATAACTGAAGAAGAATGTCAAATGGAGATCTTACGAAAATGAAAGGAAACGAAAAGTACGAATAGTGCTGCTCCTTATTTAAACAAAATTAGGATTTCGTATATCGGAATACAGTTATCCTTAGGAGAAATAAATATTCGATGCGTAAACGGTGCACCAATTCGATTCTATATCATGTAATTTGAATAATACACAAATATGTACGCTTTGTTGAATTATATAGTTACTTAAATGTTCCCGGAAAGCCATCAACAGAGGACTCAGACAGAAGGCTACAATGGTATGCAGGTATCATTGAAGTACAATGGTTAAAAAGGGCTTTTCTAAAACACTGTTTTTTCTCATACAATCCTGTAAAAAGATAAAATCCCAATAATCAATTACTAATAATTAGATAATTCTTAAATGTCGTACTAATTAGATATAAGAAGATGTGGTATGAGTGCCAATGAGACAATTCTCCAACTGATTATGCATGAAAACAAATCCACCTGTAGCATATACTTTGCTGCTCAACTCTTCTGCAGAATATTCAAGAAGGTTTAAAGCATGTAATGATTGATTGATGGCGGTCAAGATACAAATTATACCTTTTATAGCTATATCCATTGCTTGTGTTCAAATAATTTCATTTTGCCCTTGATATATGTCGTTGTATGAACTTCTTCAGGTAGGTGCTTTTTCGGAATCTTTATTTTCAGAGGCAAAATTGTACGATGTATATTCTAATGTGTTGCCCATTAACCATTTTTCATTATAAACCATTATGACATATTTGCGGGAAGTTATTTTTTGATATAATATTTACCTAAGATTTTCTTTTTAAAGTATTCAGGTCTAATAATTGCGTCAATTGATGCCAGTTTATATCGGATAGGTGCTGGATTTTCAGCTGCTGATCTTGCCCATTCTCGTAGAGCTTCAGTTGAACCTGCACTGTAATCCATGGATGGAGGTCTTCCACCAATGTAATACTCCCGTTGTTCCTTTTCAGTTTTTGACAGCATCTCTCTCAATTCTTCATTTGAAGTAACTCCAACACTAAATCCAGCGCCTCCAGAAAAGAAACCTAATCCAAACGACATTTCAGCAGCGACCTTTGTAAACAATAAAACTAACCGCTATATTACTATTTATTTTTTTAAATTTGGTAGGCATTGCAGACTTTGATTTGACATAGAATAGTCTTGATCGGTAAACTCTACTATTACTTTAATTCACCTCGCTTACTATTTGTGACTGAATGCAGGATATCAACAAAAATCGATGTTGTTAACAACACGATAGGGAACACTAGTTTAATCCAAATTACGCTTTTTTGACATCAAAGAAGCGGTTAACATTTTTCTCCTATTTTCTTTTATTTGTTTTTAGTGGTTTGTGTACTGTACGACTTGCAGTAATTATTTAGTCGCTTGACATCTCCTTACGCCTGAGTTCTTCCTAGGTTTGTTTTATCCCTCAAAATAACTTTTTTTTATTTGTGTGGAGCATACAATGAATTTGACTCCTCCCAGTTACTAAAATTTCTTGCGTCGATCAATGGTCATGTAACTGGAAACTGTCAAACAGTGTTCAAGTTTATATTCAAGCTGATAGGGTTGTTGGTTTTGTGTATGCTATATATAGACTTTAAAACATTGTTGCATTGATTTTCAACATTTTATTTTGTAAGTAGATATTTTAATTTGTACAAACGAATAAAAGTTATTTTAAAAACAATCAATTAATTTTTGTGACATTACTTTGACATGAAAAAAGAGTAAACGTGGCGTTTACATAATATGTTTAAAGTTAATTTTTTGCGTCCGTTTACATGTTATGCTTGGTCAGCAGCTAACGGTAAATAATACAATGTCTTATTAAACTTTCAGTTTTAATTTTCACACCTTTGTCATCTGGTATGTGGATCTTCAATTTGTCCCATTGATGGTCATACCACATCTCCTTGTTACCATGTATCAATGTCAATATCAATTTTGTTACAAAGCACCTTCAGTCATAAAGTTTTAATAATAGAAAAAATGTTTGTTTTCCTGTACAAAAATGTTCAGTTTCAAGGAAAATAATGTTTATTTTGATTTGACACGGAACTGATTTGATTCAAATGCCACTGATGCAACCTTTGTGAAGAATCACACGCCTTGCATATTATATCATGTCTGGTATCTTTATTGTGTAATGCATTTGCAGAGATATTTTGGCTTTTGTTGTATCTTAATCATTCTAACACACCTTAACAGAGACACCTAGTGACTTAAATCGGTCCAAATCAGAATTTTTAAATCGAAGTTCTTGTACTGCTTTTGCTCCCATGACAACTTCTGTTGCATAATGAGTCCCAAATTCTTCAATCACTTTTACATACAATCTTTGTATGACATCCTCTTCACACCTCTCAATTGGCAAGGCTCTGATACTGTCCTCAAACTCTTCACTCAGCTAGAATAAATATAGCATTTCGTTTTAAAATTTCACTGTTGATTTTTTAGTCAATTTTCATTTTGTATTAACGATAAATGACCTTTTTTTAATAAAGCCTTGCAATTGTGTTGAAATACAGTAATTTTGTTTTAGTTATTAACATTGGGTGAACTAGTATATAATGAAATCAATTAAAAAAAAATAAACGTTTCTATAAAACAATTTTGGTATTTTTGTCTAATGCTCAATTGAGAGTAACTCACGTTTACCTTAGATATCGTGCCCGTTGATGACAATCTTGCTTTGTAAACATTAGCTCTACCAACAATATCTACTGTTGTAGCTTCTCCTTTCGTTACTTCTTTAACAGATCTCTTGTAAGAAGTACTAGCACTGAAACTTCCACTGAATCCAAAGCCACTAGCACTTGCTTGAACCTACAAAATCAACATGTTTGGTCAGTATAAAACTTAACAAGTCTTCCAATGATAAGACAGAGCTATTAACTAAACATATATCAGTATGCATAACATACTAATGCATATCTATTTTTCCACCGTTTAGATAAGAACTAACCAAGTATTACGATTTGGTGATTAGGAGTAACCTTTCTGAGTATCTCGACCAATAAAATGAGGATTTCTAATAGCCAACGTTTAAAATTAATATGAAAGAGCAAGGGTCAACGTTTTCTTCTAGTTCGTACCGAGGTTGGTATAACTTGTTTCGAAGGTAGCACGTATATCCTGCTTCTCATACGACAGCCACTCACTGTCATACGGTCGAGACCGGTAATTGGTAATATTTGATAGAGGTTTAATATCTGCATTGGTAAAGAATACCCTTATGTCTAAAAATCTGCTTGTTATTTTTGTGGTTGTTTGGTGCTCTCTCATTGACGTTTATCCCACCTATTCTTAAACTCATACCAATGGAGTATAGTCAATCATAAAACTTCCTTTTATCAGTTTTGATTTGTCACGGTCATCTCGTGCATTTCTAATCTGCACATCAAATAATTATAATTATAGAATAAAATGTTAACCTGATCTATTGACACTCTTTAACTCGTAAATTTGAGGTTTAAAAAAATACACTTAGTAGAGAAATATAAGGCACACATTATCTAACAATTATTTAAAAATTCACACAATAGCTATTTATTCGGGTATTTTGCGGTCGTGGAATATGTATAATTATTTTTTTGTTTAGTCGACTTCAAACATCGAGGATGGATGTACCTTTTTTCAAAAATTAACCAGAAATAACTCTTTCTTGTTCTTGCATGATAAAAAATTCAAGACAAAGCTTGACTCAATAATCAACTGGGTTATAAACTGGTATCTTTGATGAGATTCAACGAGCCAATGAAATTTTTAAACAGTTTATAATTATTCCTCTATTGATGGTTATTTTGCTGAAAAAAAATGAATAAAAGTGTTCATGCGTTGATTTGGGAGATCTTTATTGTGTGTATGCGTAAAATAATATAAATTTTGTGGTGTTGTCTTAAACTGAAATTTATTTGCATTGTTTTGTAAAGATTCACTTATTGAATAGTGTATAGTTACAATACCTGTTCCACTTGTGGCACCCGTCGTTAGGATAAGTGTTCGTTCATAGAAACGAACTATTAGATAACAACTGCCATATTCCTGACTTGGTACAGGACATTTTAAGAAAAAATGGTGGGTTGAACCTGGTTTTGTGGCTAGCCAAACCTCCGCGTTTTAAGGCAATGTTAAATATACCGCTAAAATGACAACATTACATGACGGGAACAGAGTACAAATAAATGCAAAAATACCAAAGACAGAGAAATACATAAATAAATAATATAAAAGTACATTTCGACATTAACCACAGAATAACAACAAATAACTAAAATAATTTAGGACAGTACACAAAAACAGCTTAATAGAATTATGAAGTGTGTGTCTGTAGCACGAATGGATCAACGCCACATAAAGTAACGTCACAGGTAAATTTCTAAAAATTGGATATAAATCAAGATTAGGTTTCTAATTATGTTATTTGTTGTATTTTATAACAATTACAAGAATATTAATATAGAATTGTGTTAGTTATAGTGCAACTAACTATGTCGGCCTTTCTTCCAAATCAAACTGTAAAACAAATAAATCCTGTGAACATAGTTGCTTTAAACTAAAATCATACAAATGAACTGGATGATTAATTATCTTTACTTATACATATGAATAGAAAATAAAAGATAGAATCACAGCTACAAACTACAAACTGTAAAATATCCATTGTCATTCGCGACACCGATATTTCATAACGTTCGACCGAATAATGATAGCGTCCGTAAAACTTAAGAAGGGATTAAGTACTTGAATCCTCTGGTGTATATGTCTGAATAACATATCAAAATGGTGAAACATGGAATATTCTTTCTGAATAACGGAAAACATAATATTTTTAAATAATCATACCATATAAATTTAAGTACCGAACAACGATCTTTTTTGAAAATGGCGTTTTCGAGTGTAAACTATCATAATTCGCTATAGCAAATAGAATTGTTTTACTTATTAAATGATAATACGCAAGATATTGTGTATTGTATACTGCTATATTTTAGAGGTTTAACCATTCTAAACTTATTTTAAGGGAATCTCATCAATTGGTAGTTGATCAGATATGCCACGTTTATAAGAGATTTTCATAATTGGTTCCACTAATTTCCTTATGATTTCATTTATCAAAGTGAACAAACGTTTCATGAGATTTTTTTTTTCTAACATCTTGAAAACGAATATTTATTTGTTTCAGACCATACAGTCGTGATAACGGTTTTAATATAAAATACATATTATTTTGAATGGGATACTATATAATCGTGTGCTCGGTGGTTGCATTAAACAGACAATTGTATGTCTAAATATAAAAATAAGAAAATCTGGTATGGTTGCCAATGAGACATCTCTTCACCAGAAACCAAATGACATAGAAGAAAGCAACTTTATGTCTCCGTACGCCCTTCACCAATGAGCAAAACCTATACCGCACAGTAAGCTATAAAGCCCCCGATTTGAAAAATGTAAAATAATTCAAACGAGAAATCTAACGGCATGATTTATGTACAAAACAAACCCCGAAAAACAAATATGATAAACAGCAACAATCGACAACTTTTTAAATACAGGCACCTGCCTTTTGGACATACGCATACAGATTGTGGCGGGGATAAACATGTTGGCGGGCGCCCCACTTAACCTGGAACAGTGGTGCAACAGCACCACATAAGAACAAACTGTACAAAACAATAAGTAGAAAATAACCCTAAGTAAAAAATGTCATATGTGACCATACTTACAGATACATCCACTTGCAGCATACTTTGATAATCTGTTTCTGTTTTCAGCTGGTGGTAAGATGATCCAAATGATGCACTATGTTTACAGGAACAATATTATTTAAATGAATTTATGAATGAGAGTATGCAAACTAAAAGAGATCACTGAATTTGTACTTGCATTGCGTAACACGACGGGTGCCACTAATGGAGCAGGATCTGCTTACACTTCGGGATCCCCAAGTTCATGCTGAGTCTCGTGCAGTTCAGTCTTTTTTTGTGTATCATTCGGTGAACGGGTTAGTCTTTTCGTTGTCTTAAGCATTTTTGCTATGGTGTTTTCACTATGTCTCGACTTACGAGAATTTCCCCTTAATATATTACGCCTCTGATAAACATAAACCATACAAAATCAATTGTATAGTCTCATTGACGTTTATTTAAAATTCCTTTTCCAATTCAATATGTTGATTTTCTAATGCCGTTTCCTTTTCTTTATTTTTACTTATCATCGGATGTTTTATCTAAATGTAACTGAATAACTGCATCTAACGAAATAGGAACTGTTTACACTTCCTGGGCACTTGAGATCGTCATAGGTGAAAATGTTGATTAATAAAAGAGAAGGAATTACCTGTTCTATTTAAGGATCAATATCAATACACTTTGTAATTTGTTACCTCATCATCAGTTTTTTTTTGTGTGTGTAAATTTTAATGGACTATTAAGTGTTATTTCGTCTTATTCGCTTGGTTATGATGTTATCGGATATTTTGACTTGTTCTGTAATTTTTTGTACAATATTGATTGGGTTTCTTTATTGTTGGTGGTTGTTTTCCTTCAATTTTTGATTGCCCTGTTGTAATCTGTGTTAACCTTGCTTCCGGGATAACATCCACGTTGTCTGGAATACGATATTCTCCATCACTAGTAAAACGGGAGGAAAATGGTAAATCTATAACCGGAAGTCTAAAACCTTGATCTACTTCACCATCATCACTAAGGGGGTTTCCCTTATATATATCATATCCTCTCCCGATATAACCCACACCAGGAAAGGAACTTGTAGCAATAAATGGAGTTTTAGCTTCATTTTTCCTTCGGTTTGCTACAATAAAATGATTTTCTTACATTTTATTATAGAAATTGATTACACTGCCTACAATTTTCCTTTTTGGGTTGAAGTTTCAACACCTCTATTTCATTATATAGCTTTAATAAAAACACACATGGCTTTGATGTATAGATTATCGGGTTTTCTACACATTGATATCATAAAATATCAGCCGCGAGCCACACTGTGAAACTTTTTGGCGAATGAGCGCAGCCAACGAGCTAAAAAGCTTCACATTGTGTCGAGCGGCTGATATTTTACGATATCTATACGAAGAAAACCCGATAATTCATTATCTGTTTATCGTTCTATTACTGGTCATTTTACCCTCCCTAATACAGTTTTAAGTTTGACGAAAGCAAGCTTGATAACGTCTCCTCACACATTGTGACGTCGCTGATAACTTTTCCTCAGACATTGTGACGTCGCTGATAATGCCTGCTCTCGTGTCAAAGCCGTGATACGAGAATTACGGAGCGACTGAGCAGGGTGATATAGGCGTACGGAAGGACGATAATTCATGTTATCAAATTGAAAAAACAAAATGTTTATGAAAAAAAAATCAGATTGGAGAACTTTATTTAAATAGTCGATTTTCATAAAGATAATACTGTTGAAAATTAGCGTACTTGCTGTAAGTAAGAAATACGAGGCCACTAAAACATTCAGTAGAACAAATTCATGTTTCAATTCATTAGCTACTGCATTGAATGATATTCAAACATATTGTAAGAAGACAATATTTCATCAGCAAAGCAGTTGATTCTTTCTGTATCAGGAGACACTTATCTTGTAGACATATTCTGTCTGGATCCTTATAGAGTTCATACGATTCCCTCAGTTTTCGTTTGATACCTTGAATTGTATCTTTTTGTATGTACTATCAACGACAAAAACTTTTGGTTGTCGAATTTACGTCACTGGAGAGTTTTTGTTTAGACAAGGCGCATGGCTGGTGTGAAAAATTTTAATCAAGGCATCTATGATGATTTTATTACTATCTTCTACACCTTTTTTGCTGGCGTCTTTGTTACATTAATTTGTTTGTTTGTTTGAATTTTTCAGTCAGTTATGTTGTATGTCTCTTGTGTATGTTTACATAGTTTTGGTTGCTGGATCCCAATTATTATCACATTAACGTATAATGTCTGTTTGGGTTGCTTACCCAATTTTCTAGAAATACAAGTTGGAGATTAAGCTAGCTTTCAAATCAGGATTTTCTTTGGAAATGTTTGTCAGGAGTATGGCAGCTATTTTTTACTTGCTCCGTTGATTGATAGCGTTTGATTTTGTCAGTTTTTATGGACTTCCCCTTTTTAAATTTGCCTCAGAGTTCTGTATTTTTGTTATACTTTGTTAATCGATTTGTGAAATTTGATCATCGGTAATCAACTGTTGTCTAAAACGTATGCAATGCGCCTGATGTTTTTTTTGGCGATATAAGGGTATTCTTTATTTGGTGCAAAATCAGTGTACATTATGCTGAAGTAAAATATCGTGGTTAACTCTCAATTCTAATTGGTTACTTTGACATGGTATATGAGCCCATATTCCCTTCAAAGTAAAACGATGATCTGTAATTCATGTTCACTTCAGTAAAATATTGTTATTCGGGCTTCACATGGAATATTGGTCTCATATTTCCTGTGAAGTCCGTATGATGAATATCTTTAAATATGTTATTTTGATAAAAAAATATATGCCAAAACAAGATATATATTTTCAGTGATGTTTTTGTTTTTCGGCTGAAAAAAAGATTATATAAAGAAGAATCATTTTTTTTCAATTTAGTTGAGTCTGACATACCTATTGCTGCTCTTTCTTCGGCTTCGTCTACCTCCGCCTGTGCTAATCTATCGGGAAGGCCTAAATTCTGACTGGCGTTAATGAGGGATGCTGACATAGCCATTTGTTGTCGCCGAAACCCGTCAATTAAATTGTCTATTGAGTCATCTAATTCGATATCGATGAAAAATAAAAATAACAAATATACTATTACTGTTCAGTAAATCACCGTCGTCGTCGTTATAACAACAGTAAAAAAGAAAACTTGGGTACGTCCCCTTTACAAAAAACTTCTTGCGGATTTAACTTTGAGAGGATAAATATGCATTAAAGTATACAATTATGTAAGGAATATTGTAAATTCTAATACAATAAACATACCAACAGATGTATCCAGAACTTTTACGGTTGTCATTAATGATAACAATAACAATATATCATGACATTTGACCATACTTGTAGGTTCCTGTAACTGAGATAATTTCATTTTATAGTTATAATATTACATTCCACGATCTAACATATTTGTAGACTTTAGTTTAGTTTAGTTTTGAGAGCAATCACATCTTGCTCGAAATACCAAAAACAATAAACTGTATGTCATATTGATATGACTATTGATTTGTAACGATGAAGAAAAAAATAATTTATTCAAAGACTCCTTACAAAACTATTAAATTCTGTTTTGGTTTTGCTTTTCCAACATAGTACAAGCTAATAGTTTTTTAAATTACCACCGAGACATTTTACCTTTAAAAATAAAAATATACTATAGCATCACGTGATCATTATGACTTACATTATAAAATATAAGGTGTTAACGTAAAAAATGTTATTAAATACTGATCGTTTATTATTATTTGATTTACAGGTGAATAAACCGGTTTATATTTGTTAAGACATATAATGTAAACATTGCAGAGTTTAATTCGTTGAATTGAATATCGATCACATTGTTTGTTTTTGAATATTGAAGTGTATTGGCATCAACCAACAGTATCTCAATCACTCTACTTACAATTTAATAGAATTTTACGTTCTTGCTAAAATAAATGCATTCAAGGCTTTCCATCTGATTAACTGATTTGCTTGAAATCTATTGATTTGAATCAAATTGATTAAAAAACTGCTTTTTTTCATTCATGTACCGAATAGACCCTTTTGATGACAAAAATGAAAGTCAACTAAAATGAAACGTGACTTCTGAGGCAACTCTAACATATTAGGTAAACAGGTTACGTCCATGCATCGGATATATTAAATTGAGGCTCAATTTCTAAAATTAACACAAAAAAAATCATTAACGAGTATGATATATGTATCCATTTGGCATAGTGTTGAATTCCTATTAAATCACAATATGATTTAAAAAAAAAAGCAACAATTATTGTTGATAACACGAACAAAAAAAATATTATACCTAATTCATTAGATTTTAAGCAACTTTGCTTTGGAAAATGCTTGTACCAAGTCAGGAATATGACTGTTGTTTTCCAGTCGTTCCTTTGGCTGAATATAGTGTTTGATTTTGCCAAATTTTATGGGCTTTCCCTTTTTTGATTGTCATTGGAGTTCGGTATTTTTGTTATTACATTGTTTGGTATAGAGGAGTTCGTTATTAAAAGTTATATCTATAATGCTGACTTTATGTTTTCGTGTTTGCCTTATGTTAATTGTAATTGCTGTTTGTTTAAACCTGCTCTCATGTTTCAAACATTTTGATAAACTACTATTTTCATTTACTACCACTGGTCGATACAACAGCTGATGTATTTTAGTTCCCGAGAGTATCATCTGCTTAGTAGTCAGTGCTTCGGTACTGACATTTTGTATCACATTTTTTAAAAGATTTACTGTTGATAAATTTAGAGATGATTACAAAATAAAGTTCCAACTTCCTCATGCAAAGTTGACCCAAGATGAATTTGTATGTTCTTTTTATGTGCGTATTTTGGTTATAGCCTATGCAGCTACTCGCGTATTCCAGTATTTACACATCATTGGCTTTTAAATTTTTGGGGTTCGAGCGTTCCTGAAAACTGCAAATCAAAGAAACCGCTTCGATAGCAACTAAATTTATACAGGGTTATATGCGTTTTAGATATAGTATATTGAATATTTATATGGTAAACAAGACGTTTTAACGTTAGCTTATACGATATTTCTGACGAAAGAGAGGCAACAGTTGCTTATCGATAATCAAATCTTATAATAACATGTATAAACAAAAACCATGGGAAATAATATATGTATATCTTAAATTTTGCTGTTAGAACAATATATACTTATGGTAATATATGATAACTTACTGTGAAAATTTTTTATTTTGAAGATAACGGTTTCCTGTAAATGAGTTATTTGCACGTAACAATTACTTTTCAAACCCAAAGCGTTGATCAAATCGTCCTTGTGAATGGAAGGTAAATTTTACGACCTTTATATTAAAACCTTGTTCAAAAATAGGCATACAGGAAAAATGTTAATAGCTGTGATGTAATAAAGATATATTGACACTTAAAAACTGTACCTTACAAGATGAACTCGTTATTTTTACGGATATTGTCTTGCTTAAAATGTCGGTCTTAAATTTTAGCAGAATTGTTCTATAAACGTAATACTCTTTATCAAGGATATTAGAATAGGGACCATAAGGCCGTTTCCAATAGTGTATGAACAGCTGTACAATGAGAAAATTGAAATCATCTCGTTCATGGAAAGTTGATTTGTTAACCCACACCCTGCCACGTCCGGTCTGTGTTTTTGTTTGATGTTTTTCTGCTTTGTATCGGTCTGATGAGTTTATCCTTTTTCAACTGATTTTTATAGTTTGTTCTTATGTTGTCCTTTTACACCACTGTCCCAGGTTGGGGGAGGGTTGAGCGCTCACAAACATGTTTAACCCCGCCAGATTCTTAATGTGCCTGTCCTAAGTCAGGAGCCTGTAGTTCAGTTGTTGTCGTTGATTCATGTCTGTTATATTTGTTTTTCTTTAATTGTTTTGTTATAAATTAGGCCGTTAGTTTTCATAATTTTCATGTGGGGGCCTTTTATAGCCGATTAAACGATATGGGTTTTTCTAATTGTTGAAGGCCGTACGGTTGCCTATTATTGCTTACATCCACTTTCAAATTGGTGGATAGTTGTCTCATTGGCAATCATACCTCATCTCCATATTTTTATACAAACAGCCAATCTATTATTATGAAGATATGAAGCAGACCTGAATGTTTATTTTATATTCTTTATTTATTTCAATTGGAAAGATTGGCACCAAATTTCTTATTAATCAGTGTAAGGACATCATCAATGTCGGAACGTGAGATTATATGGCAAAATTTTTATCATTCATCTTAAGAAGCCGAAGTATGAGGTATAAACTGGACTTCTCTTCACTTGATTTGGTTCTCAATTTGCAATGTGTCCTTACATTTATCTTAAGATAACTGGATTCTCACATGCACCATACAATCTCTCTCTATCTACAATACTTAAATCCAATTCATCAGCAAGCCAAACCAAACTTTAAACTTATGGTGAAATTACCTACTCTAGAGACAATGTGATTCAGATGTGAATATTTTACAAAACGGTAATTAAAAACTATATCAAAATTGAAAATAACCGTATCATATCATGACCAAAAGGAAACGACGAAAAGAAAAACAACAGTATATATTGCACAGAAAACTACAGCTCAAGCAATAAAAGCTTCCTGGTAAGCAGCAGTCATTCAAAATAAATTAAAATAAGGAACGCCAGCCTGTTTTATCGTAGTAACTAGGAGATATATATTCCATATGCAGGCACCAATAACCAATAATTCCTAAAATCTGCTAGAATACAAGTCTCTCTCCTGTTTCTGCAATTAAAGAATGCGTGTTTTCTACAATTTAAGTATTTTAAATTCATAACTTAATAAATCAATTTAGATTTATTCCATATAAAAAATGGCATATTAAGATAAAAAATATACTGCAAAACTCACATCATTATTCGGCTTGTGTGTTTATTAATTAGTTTACAACCAATGAGTTACGTTTGGTGACAATTTTTTACAAAAGATTGTCGATCTTCCAATTGGGATCAAACGAGCTTTCTTTGTGATAACTGCGCATGCTTTCTTTTGTCATTTCAATCAGACTGTATACATATTGGTGCTGGTTTTATGCTATAGTTCCACAATCGGCTACATAAATATACCGTCTCGCTGTGTGTGTAAGTATATATATATTCATATGTTATCTCATCCTATTTTTTATGCATGTTTATTTTAATACATGTTTTTATTTTTATTTTAACTCCTCTGTAAGTTCATTGAATTCAATCTCTCTCTCTCTCTCTCTCTCTCTCTCTCTCTCTCTCTCTCTCTCTCTCTCTCAGCGTTCCTGATGACGATAAATCCAGAAAACCGCTTCGGACGCATGAAGTCTTGTTTTTCATTTATTTTTTTCAATATCATACACACCAAAATAACACATTGATCAAAAAGATAAAACGAGGTTCCGATAATCATTTAAACACATTATATTATAAATAACTATATGACGAGAAAAAAAAACAATCGCAAAAATTAAATTGTTTTATTAGTACTTGTATTATAAGTAGGACCAAAACATCAAATAATGTAATAGTTTAATTGATATACTGAATGCGTCATATTTGTGAATGAACTTTTGTCTAACTCGTCGACTGCAACATAAAGCAAATCCCACAAGTTCCTGATAAACATCACGTTCTGACTGACTTGACGTAGTATGTGTCCTCGTATTTTGGTCTATATGTAAATGTTAAGACATTCAAAATATTTGTTCATTACAAAAACCTTTAAATGTACATAAAATTTAGATGACAGTACACGGCTAGTAATCTACACACGCAGAACAATCGGTTCTGCAATGAAAACCGTGAAAGGATGTTCCGGTTATGCTTGAGTGGAGCAATTGTCACCACTTCAAAAAGTATGTACATTTCTAAATCGCAATCGTCTAATTCAACTGATCAAAATATAGAAAATCGAAAATGCTAGGCTGTGGTGAATACTTTAACGAAGAGACACATGTATCATTTACTGTTGTGCATGGAGTAAAACTCCTACAAAATCAATCGTCCCACGAGTAATTGCCGAAAAAAGTGACATTTAAATTTTGAAATGGTTCCATTAACAGACCTACAAGTTCAGGGGATCGGTTCTGATTGAGGACATCGTGAATGCGTGAGGGGAAGTGCAATCATATCTTTATATCGAAAAATGCAACAATCACTTCAAAGAAAGGCAAGTAACTTGCATAGGTTTTATTGAAGTTCATACTAAATATAAATTTAAAGTTAAAGTTATTGAGTCGAAAAAAAATCACAAGGCCAAAGATTAAAAAAATTTTTGCACTTCCCCTCACGCATTCACGATGTCCTCAATCAGAACCGATCCCCTCACGCATGAAATAATGAATATTGACAGTTTTTAGATTTATTAAGACGTCTATCACCTTCGGACAGCGAACACGCCGCCCAAAACGACATTCAATCCCGTTGACAGAAAAAAAAACTAAATCTGAACTTGTAGGTCTGTTATTAGAACCATTTCAAAATTTAAATGTCACTTTTTTCGGCAATTACTCGTGGGACGATTGATTTTGTAGAAGTTTTACTCCATGCTCAACAGTAAATGATACATGTGTCTCTTCGTTAAAGTATTCACCACAGCATAGCATTCTTCGATTTTCAATATTTTGATCAGTTGAGTTAGAAAATTGCGATTAAGAAATGTACATACCTTTTGAAGCGGTGACATTACTCCACTCATGCATAACCGGAAAATCCTCTCACGGTTTTCATTGCAGAACCGATTGTTCTGCGTGTGTAGATTACCAGCCGTGAGTATCTACTATATGATTAATGCATGAGGAAGAAGGTTTAACTTAAAAAATCTCTAATTGCTCCAGAAGGGTAAGCAATTCCTCATGTGACATCCGTTGTGTTGCTCATTCAAATTATTAACCATGTACTAATACGAAAGTAAACGCGTGTCATGCATATGGAATATGATATTAATAATACCAAAAATTCCCGACGGCATACACCAATATTATTTGCTACATGTCAACGAATTTCAACATGACTATTTTTTTCTATCATGATCCATCTTCGACAATTACTTCTTGATGAGACTTTGGAATTGTAAAATTGATATCGAAACGGGGATTCGTATCCTTTCGAGTAGTTTTACTACATTCTGTCAGTTTTCATTTAGTTATTTATGAGATATCATGATAGAATTGAAAATCTCTATTTATGCTGATATTTTTTTTTATTTGAACACATTACCTTTTAACACGTAAGGTCTGTAAGACTGGCCATTTCAAGACAGAAATGCTAGTGCATATTTTTCAAAGTAGGCGCTTTAGTAGATTTACGATTATTTACATGCTTTCATTTGTATGAACAAGAATTCCTTTAAAAAAAATACAAGGAAAATTAAGTGTTGGTAACACGATTCCGTCGTAAACAAAAATTGAGCGATAGGGTGATCAGCATCAGCTCGATTGGTTCAATGCTTTCCAACTTTTCACTAATGAGGTTGAATATCCATTTTGATATATTCCGCCTCCCTTTTACGCGAAACGCTCGTCTTACAAACTTAACAATAAAGTCATTTTGCAATTGTCTTATACATGCTTTTTTTTTTTAATTTTTTGCTTGAATATACTTGCTCATAGAAGGTCAAAGTCCGTTATTGAATTATATTTGTTATTTTCCAGTGCACTGCATAATTATGCCTTTTTGTGCTTCTTTGTTACATTTGTTTGTTTTTATAGTGATTAAGATGATAACACAATGTTGACTGCTGTACCCCTATTTTTGACATTTTTACCTATTGTGTCTGTTTGTTTTGTTCACGCATCGTTGTCAATATAATGGAATTTGATGCGACTGTCACACAAGTGAGAGGTTAAGCTAGCTATAAAACCAGGTTCAATCCACCATTTTCTACATAAGAAAATGCATGAACCAAGTCAGGAATATGACATTTGTTATCCATTAGTTTGATGGGTTTGAGCTTTTGATTTTGCCATTTGATTAGGGACCTTCCTTTTTGAATTTTCCTCGGAGTTCAGTATTTTTGTGATTTTACTTTTTACTACAAAAAAATATACTATTCACGCATTGTCAACTGAAATAATAACTCATTTGTCAAAACGGTACTTAATTAATACATTGCTTTCTTCATTCAGAATTGTTGATAAACTAGTACTTTCACATTCATGGACTTAAAACAAAACATAAGAAGAAACGTCAAGTTCGAAGAAAGACAAATATCGTGACGGATAGTACAACAAATAAAGATTGGGCGACAAGATTCTTAAGGTATGAATTATAAATGAAGAGATTCTCGCCAAACACTCCGATATGTATATTTATCATCGATAATCTGCATTTATAATATAAATCGTTAGGAATATAAAACAGATAACTAGACAACCATTATCAGAAATGATATATTGATGGATGATAGACAAAATCATGTCAAAAAAAGACGAAACGACAAACAATAGTCTGTAAAATAACACTTGGTTATATTCATTTTAAAGCAATAAGGAAATTTTACTGCATCCCATTTTTGAAAGTTAGGGGCAAAACTTGGCACATAGACCATTACATGAAATGCATATTTCTGAAGTAAATAAGCATAACTAAATATAAAATTAGTAAAACTTTAAACCAAAGATGGATCTTACTGACTTCCTTATTCAGTTCTACACCATGGTTACTTGTAGATTGTGTATGTACGAAATTTAAACGAGTATGGGTTATTAAATCGATTTTAAAGTTGAACCAATACTGTTTGAGTATTGTATTTGAATCACAGGTTTTTCCGAATTAGCTAAATCAATGAAATAATTTATGCATTGAATAGAATTGCCTGTCAAAAAAAAACTTTAAATAGTTTTTTATAAGAAATAAAAAAAATTATTTCATTATTTGAAGGTAAGTTTGTGTAATGTGTAATGGATTTGATTAATATGTTTAAGTAAAAGGAAGTAGACAAATTCCACCCAAGGTAAACTCTTTATATCAGTTATAATATTAATTCAGATAATGTACCAAAAGCTGAAATTATAACCTTAGAATATTATCTTTTTATGTATAGGTGTTTAGTAGTATACATTGATGTTTTACTTATCCAGATGATTTTATTGAAGTATGATCTAATTTCAATTAAGATTTTTTTCCAAAAGTCGGTTTCAAATCAAGTCTAAACTAGACCCTTTCATTCACTATTTGTTTTCGACAATAGCATTTTGACCTATTCACTTGATGTGTTTGCTCAACATTTAAAAGTAATGATTACATATTCATTTCTATTTTTATCTGTGTAAATAAAATGCTATGTGGTCAATACGTCCATCGTAATGCAACTCCAAGTCACAAAACAGGAAAGAAAACACATAGATTAAGAGGTCAACATGAAAACTGCAATACTGATATATTGACTATTACAAATCGCCCTGATCCTATATAAGTTGTAAAAAAATTAACATAGATTATCAGAGATCTTTAATGAACATGAATTTTCTTTACTGAAATAATGATATTAAACGATAACAATTTTACAGACGATATGCGCATTCCGACGGTTAATGTCAATTCACTAATGATATTGACTAACATATTAGTATTGATTGCTTTACGCCGCATCAGCACAAAAAGGGTATATTGCAGTAATTCCTCAACCTAAAACAAACAAATACAACTTATTTCCCTGATTTGTTTCTTCTTTATCGATTTATAAGATTTGAACATTTCTAGTTGCATATTCTCTTGCCGCAAATTGACATTATCAATGTATGTGTTTTACTTTTATATGTATTTTTTTCATCTTTTGGAGCAAATTTAATAAACAAACAATATTTTATATAAAAAAAAATCAATATTTTATCATAAAAACTGCACACATAAAGGAAGAAAAAAATGAAAACAATATGTTGCTTACTCAAAAGATTTACTCTCTTTATCCTATAAGTAAATAAAGGCAACAGTAGTAACTCATAAATCGATAGAGATAAAAACAAATCCGGGTTACAAACTAAAACTGAGGGAAACGACACAACAAAAACACACAGAAACGAACTATAATATAACAATGGCCATTTTCCTGACTTGGTACAGGACATTTTAAGAAAACAATGGTGGGTTGAACCTGGTTTTGTGGCATGCCAAACCTCCCGCTTTTATGGCAACGTCAAACACAACACCAAAACGACAACATCACATGACAGGACCACAATACAAATAAATGGGAGAACATATAGGACAGTAAACAGTGTTGATAACATATATTTACCTACGTTTAGTGTAAAGTCTCAATATTTTGTCGACAATGAGATGTCTACAACTTCATGACATCGTTTTAACATGAAAACTCATGTATAGTTTACATCGTTCGAAATCGCTGTCTACAACTTCACGATATCGTTTGAACATAACATCTCATGTATAGTTTACATCGTTCGACATCGCTATGCCTATAACTTCAGAACATCGTTTAAATATAACATCTCATTTATTATTAAAATCGTTTGACATCGCCATTTCTACAACTTCACGACATGGTTTTAACATGACATCTCGTTTATTGTTTACATCGTTCGACATCGCTATGTCTACAACTTCAAGACATCGTTTTGACATGACATCTCGTTTATTGTTTACATCGTTCAATATCGCTATGTTTACAACTTCACGACATCGTTTTAACATGACATCTCGTTTATTGTTTACATTGTTTACAGTGTCGTCATTGCAATACACTCACGATATCGTCCTTACATCGTTAACATTGCAATACACTCACGATGTCGACCTTACATCGTTAACATTGCAATACACTCACGATGTCGTCCTTACATCGTTAACATTGCAATACACTCACGATGTCGTCCTTACATCGTTAACATTGCAATACACTCACGATATCGTCCTTACATCGTTAACATTGCAATACACTCACGATGTCATCCTTACATCGTTAACATTGTATGAAATTTCATGCAAAGTTGATCGTAAACAATATTATTGTGAATCAATAGAAATCACAAGTAACCCACGTTTGAACTAAAACGGCCATTTTTAACGGAACAGCTCTCAAAAACTGACCAGTAAATCATTAGGTCATTTTCACTAATTTTTTTTAATAAACTGTCAGACGCATCCACTGTGATAAATTCAGTACTGTTCAATCAGTTAAGATATGTTCAGTTCATACTGTTGTTATTTAGGTGTAATACCACCATTGATTTTCCCCTATTAGTCTTTGTTAAATTTGCACTTTTCAAAAAATTGTGCAGAATTTATCTTTGTTTCAAATAAAGAAATACTTGGCATGAGTAAAGATTTATCCTGTCCAGTACTATAGAAAAAAATTCACCTAACATTTCATTGCATATAAGAAAATAACCATCACTGGAAGTTAACCAATCAAATTTTCCCCCTTTTTTAACCTGTGTACAAGCTTTAGTAACCATGTAACCTCAAGTTTCCAAAATATTCTATAGAAACTCCAAATAAAGAAATAATGGTGCTTTGAAATACCCAAGATATATGTTTATGACTCAGAAATGTTTTACTGCAATGAAATGTAGGATCAATTACCTACAACTGTCAAATTCAAGGGAATATTTTTTTTCGACCTATTTTCGTATGCAACCGGATGTGACGTACTATGATTTGGTGGTATTACACCTAAAGAAGTCTTTTTTGTTAAATAAACTGAATGTGACTTTTTTCCTTTGTAATACTGGTTATTTCAAGCATTCCTGTCAAGTTTTGTCATAATCAGTTCAATAGTTTGAGAAAAATCTAGTATAATGTAAGACGACATCTACAGCGATTCGAGCAAAATTTCTTCGAAAAATCCAAACCAAGCCGCATCATGATAGAATATAGTGTGGACCAATAAATGATCAAATATTTATCTCATCTGCCTACAAACAGTTGAATATGATACAAAAGATGACTTTAGGATGATAAATACTACTAATGGACCTCTTTGTCTTCCTTATAAGGTCTCTTTTGGTCCATTTATACCTCTCATTTCCTCAAAATTTCTACTTTTTAGGCCAACAAATAAATATTTTGGGGTAACTTTCACTCATTTATGATAGAAATGTTATTATAAATTATTAATTGAAGTATTCAAGCTGAATGAACTATCCGTATAAAAATTTACTGTCTCCAAGGAGGTTTCAATAAGTCCTTACGTAAAACTTAAATTTACGCCGCGTTCCAGAGAGGGACATAAAAAACTTCTTTTTTGGTGAATAATTTGTTGTTACTGCTTTAAAAGTAATTTCATTTACTTAAAACTATATATATATTAAAGTATTTCTTAAGAAAAATTTTCTAGTATAGCAGAATATAAGAAATAAGGAGAAAAAGCTCCCCAAAACTCTAAGTATGGCTTGTTCTGTCAACTAATATTCATGGTAAAGTCCTATTTCAAGGAAATTTTCTCATAAAATGTATTTTGGAGACTCAATCCACTCAGAATATTTCATTACTTGTAATATTTCACTTAAATAGCAAGAAATTTTAACACATGAGAGTACTCACAAGGTCAAAGGTGCATGTACAGCTTCCCATATTAGGTGTAATACCACCATTGATTTTCCCCTATTAGTCTTTGTTAAATTTGCACTTTTCAAAAAATTGTGCAGAATTTATCTTTGTTTCAAATAAAGAAATACTTGGCATGAGTAAAGATTTATCCTGTCCAGTACTATAGAAAAAAATTCACCTAACATTTCATTGCATATAAGAAAATAACCATCACTGGAAGTTAACCAATCAAATTTTCCCCCTTTTTTAACCTGTGTACAAGCTTTAGTAACCATGTAACCTCAAGTTTCCAAAATATTCTATAGAAACTCCAAATAAAGAAATAATGGTGCTTTGAAATACCCAAGATATATGTTTATGACTCAGAAATGTTTTACTGCAATGAAATGTAGGATCAATTACCTACAACTGTCAAATTCAAGGGAATATTATTTTTCGACCTATTTTCGTATGCAACCGGATGTGACGTACTATGATTTGGTGGTATTACACCTTTACCAGTATTAAACAACATCATACTTAATTGTCTGATAAGCTACTGAACAGTACTGGATTAACTGCCAGACAAACGTTTAAAATTTACAGCAGTGCTAAAAGTCTAAATAGTTTTTTAAAAGTCAATCTTTACGTTTTTCAGTGATCATTTAAGACTAAAATCATTTAGGTAGCACTCCACAGTTAGGTGTGTAGTTTCGCATTTTGGCCCCTGTGGATTTTTCAAATATGATAGCTAGTGTAGAATAAAATTCATTTTTGGATAGCTGAAGATTAAAATAGCCTTCATAGTGGGTTTATAGGAACATCACGATTATGTAATGTATGTAATATGGGCTGTTTTCTGTATGACAGTCCGTATTTTCATATCCATACCAAATATTGGTCCGGCAATTATTGTAATTTTTTTTCCAACTTTTTGTCGCACGAACTTTGCAATTAAATTTTACGAAAAAATGAGGCGAAAGACACCCATTTTTTATTTGATCATTTGGTAGATTTATATCAACAGTTTCTGAAAAGGTATCACTGAAAGGCATTGAAATTCTAGTTTGAACCAAATGTTTGGGGAATATGTGACATTTTTACCCCCCTTTTTGCAATATTTTATGGTAAATAAATGCAGAATGTTGCCATGGATACACCAAAAAGGAATTATATTTCACCATTTTAACTTTTAAAAATCATATCTATGGAAGATACTGATTACATACATATGCACATGTACAACACAAACAGTTAGGTTAATGTATTAGAAAGCCAGGAATAGAAGATGATTAAACATTTTGTGGTTCAATTTTAATGTTTTTTTCTAACTGTGGAGTGCTACCTTATGGCACATCAGAAAGCACAGAAATGCACTTTTTAAGATAAATTTTACCACAAATCTTTAGTCTGTTAGGTTCTTAATGTAGTTCTGAAGGGGTAAAAAAATGATAGGATTGCAATACATGTTAATTTTATTGTTTACTGTCCTTAGCAACCAAATATACACATTTTGACACTAAGACATGTTTCTGTCTTAAATTTGTTCTCCATTAGCTTCGCCCTTGTAACCAAAGATTGTGCTTTATATGATAGCCTCAGAATGTATCGTTTTATATTTTTTAATGTGAATAAGTCAAATAAACATTTCTAGCAGGATTTAATATAATAATTTGGTATGAATGAAATTAAATGATGCCAGTACTGTTAGATATTTATACCCTGCTTGAGAGTTTCTAAAACAAGGTTTGGTATGCTATTTACAGCAAAATTGACCTATAAATGCTTTCAAATACCTAAAAATTGTACAATTTTTCTTCTTTAAAGGTTATTTTATGATTTTAAACAGAAAAAAAAGGAAAAAGTTTGAGAAATTTACCCCAAAAATGTGACAGGCTTGAGGTTTTACGCTTTGATCAAGCATTTTTTTTTAAATGACTTTTTGTCGCGTTTTAACATCAAATGCTAACCTTCATAAAATCTTTATTACTGAACCAATTTTAAAAACTAAGGTACCATTTTAATCGTTACAGCTAGTAAAACACAGGGTTTGAATTTGGATTTGAGGCAGGGGGAAAAAAATCATATTAAGGTAGCACTCCACAGTTAGGTGTGTAGTTTCGCATTTTGGCCCCTGTGGATTTTTCAAATATGATAGCTAGTGTAGAATAAAATTCATTTTTGGATAGCTGAAGATTAAAATAGCCTTCATAGTGGGTTTAAAGGAACATCAAGATTATGTAATGTATGTAATATGGGCTGTTTTCTGTATGACAGTCCGTATTTTCATATCCATACCAAATATTGGCAATTATTGTAATGTTTTTTTCCAACTTTTTGTCGCACGAACTTTGCAATTAAATTTTACGAAAAAATGAGGCGAAAGACACCCATTTTTTATTTGATCATTTGGTAGATTTATATCAACAGTTTCTGAAAAGGTATCACTGAAAGGCATTGAAATTCTAGTTTGAACCAAATTTTTGGGGAATATGTGACATTTTTACCCCCCTTTTTGCAACATTTTATGGTAAATAAATGCAGAATGTTGCCATGGATACACAAAAAAGGAATTATATTTCACCATTTTAACTTTTAAAAATCATATCTATGGAATATACTGATTACATACATATGCACATGTACAACACAAACAGTTAGGTTAATGTATTAGAAAGCCAGGAATAGAAGATGATTAAATATTTTGTGGTTCAATTTTAATGTTTTTTTCTAACTGTGGAGTGCTACCTTACTAATGAAAGCTTTGAAAACGTAAAAATATTAATTTGTAGCTCATCATGAATTCTTAATTTGCATATTTTATTACAAGATAATGTATCCTTCATATTGTAATTTGCAAATAAAACTAATGGTTTAAACACCTTATTGAATACAAAATTGTAAATGATAAGTCTCATTCCACTTGTGTTTCGTTACTATTCGTATATCCCAATAAACTGAAAAGTGTGTTCGCATGCTTCAATGTTTATGTTTTGGAATTCTTTATTTGTTAAGGGGTGAATATTACGATAAATATTCGATGTGTAAACCGATAACGTCGACATCATACAGTCAATAATATTGTTAAACACCGGTAAGTGGACATACTCTCATATATTATGACGATTGGTTTGCTGTGAAAAATCTACCAAATCTTTTTTTACAGGCAAAATGCTGCTACTTATCTGTTTTGTATGCTGTGCAGTTGGTATGTTTCACATTTTATAGCTTTTATTTAAGGAACTTGTATGTATTTCATTCCAAATATATTACTACGTTCGCACAATGATTCTTATGCTATGCATACATTTAGTCTATTTAACAAAGGAGATACAGCATGCAATCATACTATGATTTAGATGTAAATTACACGTGGTACTGTTCTAGTTGTTTGTGAAAACTGAACCTGTACTTTGGTGAATGTGGCATGTGATCTAGTGTACAATGTATATTTAACGTGTGAACTATATGTGATCTTGTGTGCAATGTATATCTAACGTGTGATTCATATGCGGTCTTGTGCGCAATGTATATTTAATTGTATTCTGGTCATGTCTTCTAGATGCATATGACCAGTGACTCTGCATTTTAGGTTTCTGTGACGTATGCTCATGTGTTCTAGTTGTATAAGACACGTGATCATTTGTTCTAGGTATATGGGACATGTGATACTGTGTTTTATGTATATTTGACATGTGATCCTGCGTTCTAAGTTCATATGACGTGTTTATCTATGTTATATTATTATCTGACATGTTTACCTGTGTTGTGGGTATACGTTATACATGATCATGTGACTAAAACCAATCATAGATACCAGGATTAAAATTTTATACGCCAAACGCGCGTTTCATTTACAAAAGACTCAACAGTGACGCTCGAATCAAAAAAGTTAAAAAGGCCAAATAAAGTACGAAGTTGACATGTTGACATATGAGTTGTACAAAATTTATTGATGTAATAAAAAAAATAACCCTTCCTTACTGCCCCTTGCTCACCACAGGAAGGCGGTTGAAAGTGGAATTTCGATCAAAATAAGTTTACTGAATCTATGTGAATAGATGCTGGAGTCAAAACTCTTGTTTTGCTGACATAAACTGCCTATTATATTCCACTTTATACGATAACAAGCGTCTTTTTTTGCCGGCAATAGGGCATACAGGAGAGGAAAGTAGATACCATTTTTGCATCCATGTATGGTGTACATATGATAAAAGTATTCTGGGTAGCTCTTTTAATTTTCATCAATGAATATATTAATGTCATATATTTACACATACATTCCAAATTCACATGCCTTGCAAAAATAATTAATCCACTTTCAATGTCATTCACAATTTAGACATTTTCTAACTTACTTGTCTTGGGATAAGTTTTGGGTATCTTTACGTCTCTCCCTATGAAAAGCTAATGAGCATTCTTTAAAAATCATGGATGAAGGTGATTTTCTTGCATTCCCTGTAACTAGGTTTTTGCGATTTTTGCTGGTCTACTTGATATATCACCAGATTTTTTTTTCTTTTACCACGAAGCTGTTTTATCTCAGTCTTGCGGTGATCTGCAATCTGGTTATTTAAAAATTTTACAATGATCATTCCATGACTTTTCGTTGTAATCCTAGCTTTACATAACTTATTTGTACATCTATAGCAAATATTTCCGTTTTTGAGAATGTTTGATTGTCTATAAGAATGTCCATCAAAGATTATCGACTTATTTCCCCGTTTTGTTTCTGTGTGCAAAAGATCCATCTTATCATAACAGAAGTGTTTAAATTAATGAGCTCAACATGTATGTATATACACGTACATATAACCTGAATATGTACTCATTGAACACCACTTACCTGCTATGTTGGGTAAACCTAAGCAACGGTAATCATCTAAAATGTATCAGATCTTAAAATTGAGAATGGAAATGGGGAATGTGTCAAAGAGACAACAACCCGACCATAGAGCAGACAACAGCCGAAGGCCACCAATGGGTCTTCGATGCAGCGAGAAACTCCCGAACCCGGAGGCGTCTTTCAGCTGGCCCCTAAACAAATATGTATACTAGTTCAGTGATAATGGACGTCATACTAAACTCCAAATTATACACAAGAAACTAAAATTAAAAATGATACAAGACTAACAAAGGTCAGAGGCTCCTGACTTGGGACAGGCGCAAAAATGCGGCGGGGTTAAACATGTTTTTTGAGATCCCAACCCTCCCCCTATACCTCTAGCCAATGTAGAAAAAACAAACGTACAATAGTACGCACAGTAAAACTCAGTTTAAGAGAAGTCCGAGTCCGATGTCAGAATAGGAAACAAAAGAAAATAAACAAAATGACAATAATACATAAATAACAACAGACTACTAGCAGTTACTGACATGCCAGCTCCAGACCTCAATTAAACTGATTGAAAGATTATGTCTTCATCGTATGAATATCAGGCACAATCCCTCCTGTTAGGGGTTTAGTATTATACCGTCATAAAATATATGAGAAGAACACAACCCGTGTCATGCCAACAACTGGTTTTAGAATAAATATGTTTAATTCCGATGCAAAGACCCTATAAGTGAATCAATATTAAAGCCAAAATATGCAATCTTTAATGACCTGACAACAGTATCGTAACTATATCCCTTCTTAATAAGTCTGTTTAAAGGTTTTGTTAGCTTTTGAGGTGAATACTGGCATTTTTGTGCTTTGTAAAGAATATTACCATAAAAGATTGGATGTGAAATACCCGAACGTATAAGATGTCTGGATGTTGAGTTATATTTACGAATGATGATAAAATTTAGTAAATGATTTGACTAGTTTATGATATCGAAAACCCTGGTGTAATAATTTTTTAGTAATATATAAATTTCTCTCGCTAAAATCTAATACGTTGTTACATACACGAGCGAATCGTACAAGTTGAGATATATAAACACCATAAGAAGGTGACAAGGGAACGTCACCATCTAAAAATGGATAATTAACGATAGGAAATGAAAAATCATCTCTTTTATCATAAATTTTTGTATTAAGCTTCCCGTTAATGATATAGATATCAAGATCGAGGAAAGGACAGTGGTCATTGTTAGTATTAGCTTTATTTAAAGTAAGTTCAACAGGATAAATTTCTTTAGTATACATACTGAAGTTGTCATTATTGAGAGCCAATATATCATCCAAATATCTAAAAGTAGTATTAAATTTTTGTATCAGATGTTGTTTCGATGGGTGTTTGCTGATTTTAGTCCTAAATTGTAATTCATAACAATACAAAAACAGGTCCGCAATAAGTGGTGCACAGTTAGTCCCCATTGGAATTCCGATAACTTGACGATATACGGAATCTCCAAAGCGAACAAAAATGTTATCAAGTAAAAATTCAAGGACAGATTTAGTATCAAAGCATGTCCAATTGACATAGCTCTTTTGTTTGTTGCTACTAAAAAATGACTTAAAAGAGTTTGAACATATGTATTCGCATTCCGACTTTTTAAATGCCCATTTAATTAGGTGTGTGAATTTTTTCTTTATAAGAATATGAGGCAAAGTGGTATATAGGGTAGAAAAATCAAAACTTTGAACAGATTCAAAATCACCAATATATGCATGCAATTTATCAAGTACTTCCAACGAGTTTTTGACACTCCAAAAGTAGTTAATTCCACTATTTTCAAATGCCTTATTTGAACAATTTATTATCAGGTTTTTGATTGTACCAAGTGTACTAGTAAGTAGAATAGACAATTTAGTAGTGGAATAATGACTTGAAGACGAAATAAATCTATATTTGTAAGGTGATTTGTGTAGCTTCGGAAGCCAGTACATAGTTGGGACTTTCATTGTATTTGGTTCTGCTTGTAAAGAAGTAGCTAATAGTTTATGTTTGTTACAGATATCGTTTTCTGAAAATGAAGTCAGTTGGAATGTTGGTGAATTCGTGATTTCCTTTTGCAGAACTTCAATGTAACGTCAAACTATAATGATATTATTAGCAGTTTTATCAGCCGGGACAAAAACAAATTCCTTGGCTAGTTCTTTTAGTTTATGTTTGATACGAGAGATAGGATTTTTATGGTTGTTGTTAAGAGTAAAATGTTCTTTAAAATATTGTATACGTATATCAACTATCTTCATTACTGAATTAAAAAAAAGAGTCCAAAGATTTTTTGTCAGCTTTTTCCCGTTTTATCCATTTCAAACAGTAAGCACGAAGTGAGTCGTGGATGATATTACGACACTCATTCCAATTAATAATTGACGGGGGACGATATTTAGGTCCTTTACTGAGGAATGATTTTAACTCTCGGTCGCGAACGATGTTAAGGTCTCCTGTTATAACATGGGAAATGGGTCCATAAGTGTATTCGGAATTACTACAATTACATGACGGAGGTGCATTTTTACTGATATCTACATCATTACAGACTTGGCTATAATTAAACACAAATTTTCGGGTAGATTTCTTGTAAATATAACAAATAAGAGGGAGTTCAGTATTATCAAAATATCCAGGAATTTGTTCTTTAACAGGATGGTCGTTAAAAATACCGGCAATATTTACAAAATCAAAACCTTTATTGACATACTTTATTTTAATAAAATGTTTTTTATGATCTTCAGGGCGATCAATTTTGGGAAACAGTTTAGAATAACAATATGCCATTATAATTTGAACGATTTCATACTTAGGACTGCAATATGAAATTGTGTTGCAATCCTCTAAAATGTTATTTAATTTATTTATAGGTAAAGAACAGAGCTTGGTTAATAGATAATGTCTGCCGTTGTTTTTTGAAATAGAAATTAGGTCCGAAATATTTGTATGGTTGGTCCGAAATTTTCTTTGATTGCGATTTTTTCTACGCCCATGAGAACGGTTTTTACGAACAGTTTTAGAAACTATATTCAAAATGTTAACAGAATCGGTTCTTGATATATTACTAATTCCCATGATATTATCATTAAGACCGAGAGGGTAGACTGTCTGTAATTTTTTAATCCAATTTAATTCAATTATTTTCCGCGATCGTACAAACTTTGAATGAGATTCACCAGGCTGCTTATTTACTACTTCTAAAGGTTGAACTGTTAAATATTTAATAGGATGATTGTGCTTACCTGTTTCAAATCAAATCGGCACAAAATAAAAAATTAATAATTGGCACAAATGAAAACTTTGTTTTGGTGCAAATTAAACAAATGGTATTTTCAAATGTCATACGCTCACTTGATCCTGTATATGACATGTGATCCTGCAGAGTTTGTGGCATGTTTATTGTTAAAGTTTATATATAACGTTTTTAAAGGTTGTATGTATATGAACATGTTTATTGTTAAGGTTTATATATAACGTTTTTAAAGGTTGTATGTATATGAACATGTTTTCTAAATACAAACAAATCTAAATCTGGGATGATCTTAAAAGTCTCAGATATCACTACAATCACGTCAACTGAAAAATGTATATTCCAAATAAGTATCATGCAAAAACTGAACGTTGAAAAAAGCATCGAACCAGCGCATTCCTTTCGCAGACTGTTTAAGACGCCTTTGCAGTTCATTCGTTGGATACGTATTAACTGATATGTAAGCCTGAGAAGACATACTTTATCTATTAGCTGTAATGATCCCTGAACTAGATTTTAGTAAGTAACTGAGAATACTCTTAGATCGGTACAGACGTTTTATATTTCAATGAACTTCTATATGTATAACTGGTTTTTTCAGGGATTTCGTTACCACTTATTACTTTTACTAAATTTGTTCATCGATACAAAGATTTTGTTTGGTAAATATAAACTAAGTCTATAGTCTAAAATATATGATTTTTTTATTGGTTGTTTCGACTTTTAGTAATTGCGAGTAATCTCTGATGTATACTTTGTGTCTCTTGTGCTTTGTTAGATTTTTAGTGTGCTTTGTATCGATCTGATGAGTTAAGCTATTTCAACTGTTTTAACAGTGATTTTATGTTGAACTGTACTATTGAAAATTGGTGTAATCCAAATGAGTTACTCTCTCTAAATGAAGATATTATTAATTTTACCATTATTACACCACTGTCCCAGGTTAGGGGGGAGGTTTTGTGCCATCAAACATCTTTAACTGCTCCACATTCTGTATGTGCTTGTCCCAAGTCATTACCCTGTAATTCAGTGGTTGTCATTTGTTGCTTTATATCAGGGCCTTTTATGACTTACTATACATATGAGTTTTGCCTATTATTCATGGTCGTACGGTGACCTTTAGCTGTTAAAGTCTACTTCATTCGGTCTCTGGTGGAGAGTTGTTTCATTTACAATCATACCACATTTTCTTATTTTCTATATTAGTGATGTTTTGAATATATTCTAAGGAATTACAGAACTGCAGTTGAAGAGTTGCTGCTGTCAACATTGGATTTGACGATGCAGATTTTTAATGCGACGAGTATCAGAACTAGTTAAATTGATAGTAATGACAATTTAACCAATTCATGATTGATCCTAGTATAGCTACCCTTCATGCTTACCATACTTCTTTCTAATTAAAACAGATAGTTCCTAACTTACCTGAGGTAATTGAACATACCGGAATATTGAAGTCGATTGAATTAACAAAATCGATATTTAAAAGCCATAAGTGATCTTTCTAATTTTATTTCTTCGTGAAACAAATCTTTTTATTCATACCCATACTTAAATCAGTAAAAAAAACTAATGCATTTCCATATTGCCGAGACTGAGCAATGAAAATCTGAATCAGGCCATAAGAATATTGTTTAACATTTTCAGGTGGTTGGTTCTTCGTATAATACAGGATAACACCAATGTCCTAGTCTAAGTCTTCCCTATTACTAAAACTAAATCATTTGTTCATTTTAGTTCGATGCTTATCATCTCAATCCAATGATGTTTTCCGTTTCTTCTACAAATGTTGTCCTGCCTAGTTTTAGAAAGGAAAGGTTTTGCCCGTTGTAGACGGTCATATGGTGACCTACAGTCTACGTTTACGTCCATTGGTCTCTGATGGAAAGTTTTCCAATTGGCAAGCATACCATATCTTTATACATCACTTCTGGAAAGGACATTAATAAGATGTGTCTTTGAGTTCGGTATTTCTGTTTTACTTTCTTACCATCTCGCAACAATAAACAAGCAATGAAGTATGTTTTGATTGAAATATATATGCATTAAAAATTACTTTACCTTATCAATAGAAATATTTCTAATAATGTATCAAACTCTATTCTTTTTCTCAAACTTAACTAAATTGTAGGTAGTGAAATAAAGGATACTCGCCTATCAATAAATCACAGAGAAGCCAAATCATTTTTAACCAGAACGAGACGTAGTGCTTATGATTGCACTGACGAATATTGGTGTGAAGAAAACATCCAATACTGCACGGTAAATTATTTGTTAAATGTTTGATCAACTTTTTACATATCTATTGCGAATGCTGTAAAGTCCTTTTCCTGTTTATTTGGACTGTCAAAATCTATAGTGAAATGAGTATATTGTAATCTCGGAATGAACCCAAGTGATTCATAAAAGAAATACGCTATTTACGTTCACAGATTGTTATAAAAGGATAAAAAACAATCTATTCCTTTTAATCACAAACAACATAAATTCCATTACATTAGAGATGTACAATGTTGTTTATTTTGGCAGGATAAGAAATTACGTGAACAAAACGTGTCTACAGAGATATGGTCCTTCAAACTAATGTTTGTTTTGAGTACCTTAGCCCAAGAGCATTTTTTTGCATCAACTTTCAAAACTTCTTATTTTCTTTATTCACGTAATAGGTCAGATTTATTCTGAACATTTTACTCGTACACTATCTTTCGTTAAATGTCACTGACTTTTATCTTATAGAACCTTAGTAAAAATAATTTATCTGTATAAAAAAACGACTGACAGGTCGTAACTATATATCATACTTTGAAAGAGTGCATTTGGTTATTAGTGCATGAGGTGAGGAAAAACAAATGAAACATTATATTAAAAAACTTAAAAATACAACATGACCTTTACTGGCAATGCTGATGTTAATCAATAAGAATTTGGAAAGATTATTTAATTATATAAACTGACAAATCGTTAAACCTTCTATTGTTATTGTATTGCCCAAGTATAACCGATGGAATAACGAAAACAGATAGCGCTCACCGGAACTATTGTACATTCAATCTTATTCGTCAATAATAGCAGGATGCGTTAAAGATGTGTTTTATGTAATCATCTACTGAATGGTTTCTAACATGGTAAACTTTTCACAAAAACATTGAGACAGTTCAAATTCTAATCCACATACTACACTTTACACTAGTTGTAGGTAAGGAATCGATCAATGTTCTCACTGAAATATGATTGGAGAAACAAAAATAGAAACTGCATAAAGATTTCTCCGATACAGATTTAAATGTTGATTAAATAAAGATATACTTTTACGTTGTAAGAGCCCACTTGTCAGTCAAACTACATGGTGCATTTGATATATTATAGCAACACAATTTTAGTTCGAAACATTTTAACAAAAGATTGGTTTACCCTATTTTAGCAACACTTTGAGGAAGGTCGTGAAGAGTATTGTCCAAAGCGTTCTACGCCATGTGGAAATGGAACAACTTGTTACCTATTTCAACCCTGCTACAATCCAGTGCATCCTATAGTAACGAGTTGTACAGGTAAGAACATATTGAAAGTAGAGGTAGAGGAAAATATGCTTAACCTTCAACAGAAATCGTCTTCATTAGTTGTTTGTCACAATCTTATCGTAATGCTGTATATTTTCATACATCCTGAAAGTGGAAGCAATAAATACATACAAAAATGTTACTTCTATCAAATTAAAACAAATTTCAGTGGTGTTTGCAACTTATAGACAAACAATTTAAAAAACATCATTTTGTGTTTGACGGGCTACACAATTAGCATTATTGCGTGTATGTTCTTCTTGCATCATGTTAAGCATCTTTCCAAAGGGCCGTGTTAGCCTTTGCCATTACTCGGTGCCGTCGTCGTCGTCGTCGTCGTTTTAGACTTTTCGAAGATCTTCTCGTCTGAAACTATTTAACAAATCTAAGCCAAACTTGAGTGAATGGTGCTCAAGAAATAGTATAAAATTTGTGTTTTTTTCCCCGTCAGTCAACAAACATGACTGACGTGGCTAGAAATACAATATAAGGGTAAAATGCACTAACTATCAGATATTTTGAAAAGTATAAAGGATAGAGAAAATCTGACATGGGCATGAATGCTCAGAATGTCAAGATCTACCTATGTCCTGTTTCTATTATAGGAAATTTTTGTTTTCCAAGTTGAATCTATATGATCTTATTGTTTTTTTATGTTTTTTATCCACCATAGTATTATATGCAGTTCTGTTCTTTAATAAATGGTTATATGTTGAATGTTTTAATCTACTTAATCGTTGAAATCAATGTGAAAACTGGTATGGCAATACAAGATACAAGATATAAAAAATGACCGAAACCAATCGATGATCCCTTTATAAGTTATTGCTCGAAAATGACGATTTTTGACTGGTTCTAGTCTTTTATTTCAAAAACTATAATAGATTGGTAGAAACTGAAAACATAAAACATAATCAGAAATACAAGATCTACAAACATACCAACAACTGAAATAATTTGATGACCCCTTTAGGAATTATAGCCGTAAACAACGACTTTTGACTAAATAACTTGCTTATAAAATGTTATATGATATATGTTATGATTTTGTTTTAGTCAACAAATATGGACCCAATGGCTTAAAACAGAACATAAGGGTAAAATGCAATAATTGTTTTATCACTCGAAAACTTTGATAAATAGAAAATCTAATGGAGGGCTAAAAATGCTCAAAATTCAGTACCTGTGGGCACCAATATTATCAGATGATTCTCATTATTGGAGTTATTGCCCCAAAATGATGTTTTTGACTAGTTTTTAAGTTTTTGCCTATTAACTTAAAACTGTAACAGATAGGTAATAGAAACTGCAAATGGCAAAAATAATCAGCAATGCAAGATTTAAAAGATGCCGATACGTCTGAATTCATTGGAAGACTCCTTATATAGGAATCATTACCCTTAAATGAAAAACACAACTGGTTGAGGACAAGTTACTGTCAGTAAGTGACAATTTTCAAGATAGTTTTTCGTCTTTTCTGGTAAAAATATGAATTTAACGTCACTTGAAATATACTACAAATGCTGTATTGAAGACACGTATAGAGTTTAATTCTGCAATTTATAAACAAGATAATTCTTTTGTAAGAAATCGTTTATTCGAAAGTAATGTTAGATATTTCTTTGTCTTAAAATGCTAAGTTTTCCAAAATCGAGGACGTCATAAAGCGATGATGCAATGTCCCCACACGTGTATCCTCCTACGATTTGTTCATGAAACTCGGCATTTCCCTATATCAATTGGCTCAAGCAAAACGGAGTTTTTACAAATGAAGTAAAAAGATTAATCTGAAAATATCACGTGAGGTTGTTTTTATACTATGCTTCCATTATTGAATACAATGACGTGAATGTCAGATAAAGGTAACTGATAACTGATGATAATTAAAATCAATCAATTGCCGTGCATTCCAGTACAGAACTACCAACTATTCCGCAAGTGATAACCTCGGGACGAAACTTGTACAAGCATTAGAATCGACCCACAGGTTGAAAATGTTCATCAAAGACACCAGGCTCATATTTTAGCCGCCAGACTCAAATTTTGTACGCCAGGGGAAAATTTCTTTTACACATGACTTATAAAAAATGCTGATTAAAGCTTTATCACATTTGATAGTCAGAATCTTCATTCTGTTAGGTACGTGAGTACATGTAAAACATTAAATTCAGTAATTGACATGATTGAATTCTCTATCTTTGCAGAAGATCTTTGTATGTCATTTCCTTGTGAAAATGGTGGAAATTGCAGTGTTATCAATGCAACCCATATATCATATACTTGCGCATGTGTATCTGGATATAATCAGTCAACAGACTGTGCTACTGGTAAGTTCAATACTTCTACATATAAATCCCGTTGTGAGGCTGAAAAGAATCAATTTGAATGAAAACTGTACTTGTTATATTCAGTTAACATTCGCAGTATCGAGATTGAATTAAGTTGAGAAAAACGTAAAAAATTAGAATAAAAAAAAATATATCAAAGTCAAATATAAATAGATACCACAGTAGCCAACAAGGAAGGACACATATACAACTGAGGGTGAACCAATATGCTCTAGAGGGGTAAGCAGTTCCTGACCAATGACATGTTCTCATGAAAGTACAAAACCGGTGTTTAATTGCATTCAGTAATGTCACAATAAATAAGAGGAAGTAATTGTTGTAACGCCAAGATGAACATATTCGTGGTGAGTAGGCTGGTTCATTAGCTATAAAGGTAGCTTTAGACTCATTATGGTTTCCAAAATGACCGTAATGACGTTTGATAATAACAAATTCTTTGGCATTCCAAGCAATCATTTAAAAAATAGAACAAATGAATTGTAAATGGTGGTGATATTGAATTACTATTTAACTGCAAAAACAAAATTATTGTGAATTCTTTGGCATACCGTTTTGTGTATACCTAAGTGATCGAAACTATGAAAGTTAAAATCGACAATGCTTTCACCTATAATTATTATTACGTATAATGTTTAAATATATCATAAAGGTCAAATGTGAGGTAATGGACGAACTTGATAAACAGAAAGTTTTAGTAGAACATACAATATGTTGAATATATATCCATTTTCTATTTTCATACTTCATTTTGGGGTAAAAAAAAATCAAAGAAGCAGCATATTCTAATGCCAACAGAAACAGCGACGAAAAGACAATCACCACCGAACTATGTTATAACTGATTGTTTGACAACTTCATTAAGAATAATAGGTGACCAATTGATTGGTAATATATTCATTTTGGTTTTTTGATAAATTGAAATTACCCATAATCATAATCCCTATGCAAACCCTACTTTTATTCTTTTTTTTTTTTTTTCCTCCGTCGCTAAATCATATGCTTTTCGTAAACAATTATGCACAGACTAATGTCGAGAAAATGAATAAATGTTGCACCAAAAGACCTGTGGACCTCCCATTAACTGTTAAAATAAATACAATTGACAGTTTTGAATATAATGAACAGTAAATAAAACAAACAGTTTGGTAAGTTATGAACTCATTTTGTCAACATTAACCTTATTTTGACTATGTTTATGTCTTGTAGATTATAATGAATGTGCATCAAATCCATGTTTAAACGGTGGTCCATGTGGTAATAATTTTAACCAATTCACATGTCATTGCACCAACCGTTTTGAAGGAGTCATATGTGAAAAAGGTAAGCATATTTTAGATGAATGCACTCATATCATGTTCCAATTAGAAACTTAGGTCATCCTCTGTTTTTTATTTTGATTCGTGTTGCTCAATTTTAAGTTTTCTGTGTAATGCGTTATTATTGCTTATCGTTGCGCCAATTTTATTCTGGCCATGTTATTGTCAGATTTTATAAGATTTATGCGTTTCGATTGGGCCATTAAATCTGGTCCATCTTTAAAATGTGTCTGATTTCTTGCGGTCATGATTTCAGATGTCATTGTATTGTGATTTTTATTGACTATCGGTTTCTTCTTAATTTTCAAAGGATTTATGTAGCCCAGTATCAAAACAAAAAAGAGGCGGAAGGTACAAAGGTACAAAAGGAACAATTAAAATTCAGAAGACTAAAAAAAACCGACATTCCGATGCAAACACAAAAACAAAGTGCCAAGAAAAGACATACTACAAAGTTGTTACTCATGTATACAACTGCTACACTGACAAGGCTAATTGAATTGAATATTTTCATTATTACAGTTGAGGGAATGCAACAAATATACAACATCTGCTTACATCCACTTCATTAGAACTCTTGGTGTAGATAGTTGTCTCATTGGCAATCACACCACATCTCCTTAGTTTTATTTTTAAGTTAATGAAAGTCCAATTAGGTTATGCATTCCGTTAAATATTTAAATGCATTTATTCTCTTTGTATCATACGGATTCAGATTTTGGAATTAAAATAAAGAATAAACCAAGGTGGTACTCGACATCCATAAGTTAAAAATGACTGCCAAAACAATGGCAAAAAAAACCCTTGTCAAGCAAACACTAGCTATACTTACATCCCCGTCATTTGAACAGTGATGGATAGTTGTCTAATTAGCAATCATACCACATCTCCTTATTTTTATACTAGTCAAAACGCTTAGGATACGGCAATACGAATGATAAGCTACTGAAAGGTAAGCGGTTCCATCTCCACTAGTGAAACATGTTGCGTTACTCATGTAAATATTTCAACATGTAACGGTTGTTATTTAGGCTCTATACTATTCTGACTAGTCGGTAGCTCTTGTCTTATCCAGACATCACCAAATTCATTATACAACAATACGTTTTACAAAAAGAAAATTAGGTCAAGGTCAAAGGTCAAGGTTATGCTCTTAATTTTTACATTAAGTTCATATCGCTTCTTCCCAGAAAGAGTTATAGACATCGACAAAAAACTTTAACCAAAATGTTTGTCGCGACATGTCCTAATTGGAAATGTTTATGTCAAAATGGTAAGCGTCATTTGGTTGCAGGTCAATGCCCCTGAAATGGTCAAATCAACAAATTACTAATTAAAACTTCAAACTTTGCAGCTGACATGTTGTAAATGTATCGGTAACATGACCGAATGTAGCTTGAAATGAAAATGATATCAGAACCAAGGGTCTCAAGACAAGTGATATATAGCAGTCACATAGACATTGCACAATAAAATCTTGCAATAAACATTACAATAGTGTAGACGTTTATGTAACGTGGTTTCCTTCAGCTATAAGCAAAGTTTCCGGATATCTTTAAGCCATTATTCTATGTTCAAATTCTGGAGTGAATTCAATAAAATAACAAAGCCGAAGAAATTAAAAGTTAATTGAATAACAAATATAAGGTATTTAAGGCACTATGGAACTAGTTTTATTTCAGACTGTAGGCCTGGTCCTGCCGATATAGTGTTTGTTATTGACACATCAAGCAGTTTAAAAGAGGACTTAAATCGTTCCATTACCTTCATACGTGAGTTTGTAGACAAACTTCCCATTGGTGTTGATGACTTTCAAATTGCGGTAATTACCTTTGGAAGAGAACCCAATGTTTTGTTTGACTTAGATGACTATACGAATACAGCTGATATTATTCATGCCATAGACTTTATTGAAGGGAGAGAAGAGGAGACACTCACTGTGCCAGCTTTGCAAAAGGCAGTAGAGGTAAGAAGAACTGCAGATATGGTTGTTAATCTACAATTTGCATGGAATTTCTACGCAACAGTTTTTTTAATTGGCTTTCTAAAACTTATATTCACCAAAATCCAATGTTGTCCTCAATATGTTTGCTTATGTTGTACTGTTGGTGTATCATTAGAATAAGAACAGCACATTTTTATAAATATAACTAAAAAAATATATGGCATTTGATGCAGGCTTGAAACGATTAATCGAGTGATAAAGATATTTTGTACATAAATCAGGCCGTTAGTTTTCTCGTTTGAATTGTTTTACATTTGTCATTTCGGGGCTTTTTATAGCTGACTATGCGGTATTGGTTTTACTCATTGTTGAAAGCCGCACGGGGACCTATAGTTGTTAATTTCTGTGTCATTTGGTCTCTTGTGGAGAGTTGTCTCATTGGCAATCATACCACACCTTCTTATTTTTATAAATACTATCCCTGTGGCAATTGATCAAAATGGTTGATATATGAGTCATTTTCAATCTATTTTACAGAAGTTTCATGACGATTTTATAAGAACTGTTTTTATACATATTTTAGCGATTTCGAGAACTTGCTTTTATTTGTAGGGTGAAAACATTATTAGATCGCTTTCGATTATTTGGGGTTTTTTTGTTTTTTTTTTCTTTGGTTTGCTGTCGAGTTGACTTGTCCTTTTTTATATACAAAGACAATCATTTTGCTTATAATGAAACATTGTATTCATCATACTGATTTTAAATTGTATGTTGCTTCTAGATATCGATGAGTTCTTCATCAGGGTCTCGTTTATCGTCTGCCTACCATTACATAGTGTTATTGTATGACGGACTCTCTTCTGATCCGAATGATGTATCAACCTTCGTACAGACATCCAGTGTACCTATATTTACGGTCGGAATTGGGCACTCTATTCTTCACAATGAGCTGTTAACCGTTTCTGGACGTGCAGAACATATCTCTAGTCCTTCTCATTTCAACGACCTCTACAACAGATTTCTACGGGAGATAATCCATACAAATTGTAACGGTATCTATATATGTATATTTTAAGATGTGATTTATCTGATGTATTCAAAATAAAATACAAATTAAAATGTATTAATATGTTCTTATGAAATTATCACAAAACATATATAGATTTAAATATTTTATAATTCATCTTCATTTTCAGGGAAATTGTTTAAAAAATCGAAACATTGTGAATTTAAAAAACGGAGTCGCAAACCTAAACAAAACTCAAATTTGTTCGTGTGTGAAGGATAGTGCAGTGAGAAGTTACAAAGGGGAATATGAAAAAATCTTTAGTCCCATAAAAACCGACAGCACCATGGATAAAAAGCAAACCCACGATAAAAACAAATAAACTAAAACAGAGCAATACAGAAAAACAAACAATTGAGCAACCCGAACATCACAAATACCAATGGTAAACTCATATGCTTTAGAAGGGTAAGCAGTTTCTTCTCAATAAGAGGTACCTGTCGTGTTATAATTTCAAGTCAGCGTGTGGTCCTGGTTTTATCTTTTCTCATCTTACCTACGGTGTCACTTTTTGTATGGTGGTATTCATATAAGAAAAGATTTCGGATTTACATTTTTGTAACCAAGTATATTCTCGTTATTTGTCTTGTACTTTTATCATCTAAACACATGCGATGATAAATTGTTGGATTTGATCTATCCCGATGAAGGTAAGTCTAGTGAAGCCAATCGGTTTATTTTGATAATAGTGAGGTTTTATGTGCGATCATACTATTTTGCACATTGTATTTAAACTCAAAGGAAACGTTAAGTTTCTTCACAACTCAGTTGTTATCATAATTATATTTTGTGTATAAATTAAAATTAGAAACTACAAAATTAATATTGTGTCAAATAATATGATTAAAATGAAATGTGGTGAAGACGTCAGAGAGACGACATGCAAACGACACAAATAATATTTAATGCGAAAAATAACAAGTCATTAATGCGACAAATAACACGTTTTTAATGCGACAAATAACAAGTCTTTAATGCGACAAATAACAAGTTTTTAATGCGACAAATAACAAGTCTTTAATGCGACAGATAACAAGTCTTTAATGCACCATTCTATTTTTTTGCAGATTGCACACTACATACAGAAGCAGATGTTATTATTTTACTTGATATTAATAATAATCAAACCAATTCGAACTTCATTTCAAGGCAAACGTATGGCACTCGTGCACTGATTGATGCCATTGTTAATTATAACAGTGATGTAAACATAAGTATGTATTCCTATACAGAGGAACCAGATATTGTATTTAATTTCACAAAAGACAAAGATGGCATGATAGCTAAAGCTTTCGGTATAGGGAAGGATGTGTCATCAGATTCATCAAATACTACTCATGCATTAGTACACATCAGAGAGAGTGGGTTTTATCCTTTCAATGGCGGGAGATCTTCTGCGAGGAAATTTGTTGTCCTGATTTCTGATGGTAACTGGATGAGCACTGATGCCATTAAAATGGAAATAATCAAAATGAAAAATAGTTCAATCGAGGTTCATGCAATTTTTGCCGGAGAAGATAGTAACATGGATAATCTTATTTACGTTATGGATGATCCAACCCACGTTTATTATGTGCATGATGCAAACTATGTGGACACAACAAGCTTAAATGTGTTAGCATCTCTTACATCTTACTATACCTGTGGCAATGATATATTTACTAATCGCCAGTAAATCAAACGAAAAAATGTACAGTATATGTGTATGATGAACGAAGCCTTGCGTGTGTCATGGATTATGTACGAGTTGATAAACATTATTCATATTTAGGGAAATTTCTTAGAAAATCAATCGGCACCTTTAAAAAATGCACTGTCATTGTGAATTCTTTTCAAATTCACTTTTATGACCATATTAGCACTTATATCTTATCTTATTAGCATATATATAATTCAAAATTTCATACTTTGTCGTCATCGTGGTTACATAACAGCCGTTGCATATTTTACTTTAATTGAAGTCATGGTAGTAAGACAATCATTTCATGTTTGTTATTACATTTGGTATGTGCATTGTGAGAATTTTCAACGTAGTTTTCACATAGATGACTGTTGAATATATCGTTGAGTTTCTGTCTGATTTACGTGAACACTTATTTCCTTTTACTCAGATCGCAATTTTGTAGTGTTCATTGTTTCATTTTTGATAACAGATAAATTTCCTTTCTCTCTTTTGTATTCAAATTAACTCTCTTGATAAATAAAACAGACAAAACGTAGATTATATCTGTAAGCCTCAAATCTATGTCCAGCCTCAAATCTATGTCCTTTCCGCAAATCTATGTCCTTTTTAATATTGCGTCATAGACGTTCCAAATTTATGTCCTTTGTTGTCTCAAATCTATGTCTTTTATTGTCTCAAATCTATGTCTTTTATTGTCTCAAATCTATGTCATGCATTGTCTCAAATCTATGTCCTTTATCGAAATGTGGTGACGTAAGACATAGCAAGACGTAATCAAGTAAAAAAAAATGTGTAGTTTCAATCTTGAAAGTAACATGTATGCTCGTTATGCCAATAATTTGTACACTGAATTATGTTGTGGTTGTTGAATGTTGATGTCATGGTACACAATGGATTTTAAAAAATACATAGATTTGAAACTGGAATAGTTTCACCAGAAAAAAACACAAAACGTTTTTAATAATTAAGATAGTGGCACAAAATGTCGTTGTTAAACACAATAAATTATACCCTAAACATTTTATGTGACATCTATACATTGAAACATTGAACAAAACGTTTGTAAATAGGTGTATGTGTTTATAGCTTACGATACAGAATGGGTTTAATTCATTGTTGACGGCCGTACATGTATACAGATGTCATTTTGTCTCAGGTTGTTTATTAATTTAGATTTCAAGACGTAATGAGTAAAGGGAAGTAACGATAATTTCTACAGAACAATTAACGGGATCAGGAAAAGCAAACAATTTGAATATGTTGTAGTTTTACAGTAAAATGTAAATCATACAATAATTACACACGCATGTAAAAATTTTAAGCACACACCCCAACTTAACATTGAATTATTGGAAATGACTTAATAAAACAAAAATCCTATAAGGCCGTACTTATTAGACGGGCATAAATTTGTGCATGGCGAAACAAACTGGAAAAAGATTTAAGGAAAGGACACAGATTTGAGGCCGTATCTTTTTTAACGGACATAGATTAGCGATTGACGTCACGATGTGGCACAGATTTGAGAAACGGACACAGATTTGAGGCCGTACACAGATCTGAGGCTTACATATCTATACATTAGAGTTAGTTTACTCAGGTTGTTATAGACAAGAGGTGAAAATTACTTTGGACTGGTAACCATCTCGCAGTTTTGTTTTATCTGCACATAGATTATTTATTGAATAAGACGTTGAACTATTCTATATGGACTTTCTTGTAGTTTCTGGTGTTTTGTAGACTAGAATCTTTTTTTCTGTTGTGTGACAAACTGATTCGAAAAAAACGTATGTACCCTAACGAACTTAAAAACGTCTGAAATATTCAGTTTAAACTAAATGCACTATATATACCATTTTAAATTAGTACGCGTTTTAGAATTTTGCTCTGGGAGAACGTTAATCTTTTTGGCGTAAAGAAAAATTTTGGCCAAATAGATTTAATCTCATTTAAAACTGCAACCAATGTCCATTGTTTTGTTAAGATCCATCTTTTGAATAATACACCTATACAGACCTGCTCCACTTGTGACAGCACATTATCTTTTTCCATGCAAAACAGTAAAAAGCATTTATTCTTTTTAACTTTTCATTCTAAACAAAGCCAACATATAGCTATCATCGAGGACATTGGCTAGCAACAAGTAAAATCACAAAAATACTTAACTCCGAGGAAAATTCAAAAAGGAAAGTCCCTACTCAAATGGCAAAATAAAAAGCTCAAACACATCAAACGAATGAATGACAACTGTCATATTCCTGACTTGGTACAGGCATTTTCTTATGTAGAAAATGGTGGATTGAACCTGGAACAAATTCCTTAGCAAAGTTGTGGATGCCATCTATTTATTAATAATAAATCAGTGAAATAGAAATACCTCATTTTTCTTAGCATAAGTTTGTTCCAATCTTCCTGTGAAATTGACAGTTTGACCTCTGATTATAGAAGATCTGTCATAATATCTATTGATGAAGAATTGAAATATAAATACTATTATATCAATATATAACTATACTAAAAGGGTACAACATCACCAAAAAAAAAATAAAATCATGAACAAATGTTAAATATTTCGGATAACTAATATCCTTCATCAGTAAGATGTAAAATGATTCTTATCTTGACATGTGGTTGTCAAACTGCAATTATAATATTGATCGTTAAACAAATTATCAAGAATCAATACGCTGGTAATTTTTTTTTTTCAATATTGATGTTTGGGAGGAGTAATAAATTCCTTAAAACTGTAAGCGTCCTGTACTAAAGTCTGAATTACTGGAACAAGTGATGGTAGGGACTCATTCTATGTTTTTTTCATTAATGCCCTCTGGAATAAACCGTCCTTAATTTTCTTATCCAAAATTTTTCCCGAGCAAGTCTCGTTGTGGTCTATGATGGTAAGGTTTTTGAAATCAGCTTGGGCGACATACGGGGAGATCGGGCTTGCAGGTGTAGTCACTTCGATGACCATTCATGCGTTTGTTGAATGGCTGTTCTGTCTCGCCAATATACCGCATGCCACATCGACACTGAAGAAGGTATACAACATTCTGGGTTTTGCAAGTTACATAGCAAAATATACCTGTACCCTTTTAGACTTGTTATATATTATATTTTGTAGTGTACTGTATCATAATTATATGATCCTTTGCCCCGTAAGATTTATCGTTGGCTATTATTCAGACCTTTAATGTATCAATATATGCATAAATACTTTCAAATATTTGATTATATTAAAGTAATGCATCTTAAGATGACCATCATAAGCTTTAACTGCCGACACACTAAAATAGTGACAGGTCCTATCAGGCATGATGGGATACGTGGTTGTATGGATGTTTTATAATAACAAAATCCACGGAGTCAATTTCAACTGATTTTTACAATTTGTCATTAAGTTGTGCTGTTACACCACTGTCCTAGGTTAGGAGAGGGCTGAGCGCTCACAAACCTGTTTAATCCCGCTGCAATATTTATGTGCCTGTTCCAAGTCAGTTAGTGGTTGTCGTTGGTTCATATCTGTCATATTTGGTTTTAGACTAATATTACAAATATTTTGGATTGAACCATGTTTCTGTGTCTTCGCCTGACCAACCTTTGTTTCAATAACTTTAATCTCTCCAAATTGCCTTACCTCTTTCATCAATGAATTGATAACATGATGTATCTCTAATTTCATACTGGTATCCGTATGAAATCTTATATCTTCTTTAAGTGATCCAATCTTTTCAGTTATTGCTTTGTTGAATTGGTGTGTTCCTAAAAATACTTGAAGGTCAGATGCAGAGTGTTTCATTTGAATCATTTGCTCTCTTATGTTCTCTATTTCTTTCCTTTTTCGATTCAGTTAGTTAAGACTTTTAGTGTATTGTGATTTGCATGCTTTGATCTTAAATCTAATAGCAGTTTTCTATCGAGTTCATCTAGATTCAGTCGTGTATCTTCTATCGTTTTTCTAATTGTTTGTTCATCTTTATCCACATTTTCCAAGGCAATTTCTCTGTCGTTTATATAATGCTTGACGTTTTCCAAAGTTCCTGAGATGTTCTTCTAAGTCTAAGAATGCAGTGAACTGTTTTGCAAGTTTTGATGCTTCTTCGATGGAGATAAGATTTATGTTCAGAATCAATACAGATTACGCATACTGCAATTTCGTGCTTCTTACAGTAAAGATCTAGCTTTTTACCATGAACCCCACAGTTCATATCTATTGTAATGTCCTCAATTTTACGATAATCGTCAATCGAAATTATCTTGTGATGTGTCGAAACTTTCATAGATTTGTGGGCCTTCTCACATTCTTCACAAAACCCTTCTTCACAATTGGTACACCATATGTTTGCGTTCTTTGTTCTACCCTCATATTCACACGTTCTACACTGTACGTTCAATATAGGTGCCATACTCCTTTTCTATTCTCCTGTTAAAATATACACTTAACAAATAAGCAGATAATTTTACAGTTTTACTAACAAAACGGTGATATCGGTTCACATTTATGTTTCAAGTTATAAGAACTATCAGAACCATTTATTACTCACCTCACAACCACCAACTACAGTTTCATCATGAGCGTCTATACTAACAGGTCAAGTTTTGTTTTAACAGATACATTTACGAGGTTTCAAAGGCGCCGACAACATTTTTTCTTATAGTTTACCCAACTCAAAGAATGATTTGAAATAAGAATTTAACAAACAAAACTTCTTTTTTGCTACCAATGAGACATAGAAATGAAATAAATATTAATTTAGATCCAATTTATGAAAATAGCATGCTATTTTGAACATCGTATTCTATGCATTTTTTCATATCTCTTTGGGTTCTCGTCATGTTGTGTAGACGCTTGTGTATTTTTCCAGACCAACTTTACATACTTTTTGGTTTTTGTTTCTTGTTTTAGTTATTTTATCAAAAAATGCGATGCTCATTTCCCTTTAGGACATATGAAAAACTATGTTAACACTTTAACAAGAGAAACCTGAGGGACTGTCCTATCCGTTTGAGATGAACAATGGCTACTCAACTAGTATAATACCAATATAATCAAAGTTAGTGTAAATATAAACAACATGTATGCAGTTATGGAAGGGACATGTAAGGCACTGACAGAAGGAGAATGAAATATGATCTCCAAAAGCTTTTATTTCAAAGAATTAGACGATTCCTGGTTTCTTTCTCATAAGGAGAAGTATAGGTAAATGGGATTTTTATGAAATTTTGTATGTTGAACTGCGACTGAATATCTAGATGCACTTAAATATTGGCGATATAATTCATTTTATCAATATAAATTTCTATTTCTCGAAAACCTTCCACAAAATTTTGTGCAAAACGATGTGATTTTGATGTAAACGTTTCCGTTTAATGATAGTAAGATAATAAGGGAACCCAGGACAAATCAATAAGTATCCATATGATGCACCATTTTTTATTTTAGTAACATAAAGGTGTAATACCACCATTGATTTTCCCCTATTAGTCTTTGTGAAATTTGCACTTTTCAAAAAATTGTGCAGAATTTATCTTTGTTTCAAATAAAGAAATACTTGGCATGAGTAAAGATTTATCCTGTCCAGTACTATAGACAAAATTTCACATAACATTTCATTGCATATAAGAAAATAACCGTCACTGGAAGTTAACCAATCAAAGTTTCACCTCTGTTTAACCTGTGTCCATGTAACCTCACGTTTCCAAAATATTCTATAGAAACACCAAATAAAAAAATAATGGTGCTAAGAAACACCTAAGATATATGTTTATGACCCAGAATTGTTTTACTGCAATGAAATGTAGGATTAATTTCCTACAACTGTCAAATTCAATGGTATTTTTTTTCGACACTTTTTCGTATGCAATCGGATGTGACGTACTATGATTTGGTGGTATGACAACCTGAAATAAGCCGAACATTTAACCAATATTTGACATAAATGGTATGATAATAACTTTTTCCTACATAATTGTTTACTTTCATTTATTACTTGAATGTGTTTTTATGTAAATGATGTCTTTTTTTAGCTGTTCAAAAAACAAATTTAGGTAAAATATATGTTCATATAAATGAGAATTATTTTGTAAATATGTGCTTAAATGTACATTGCGAGAGGTTAGAAACGCATATTGGGTGTATGTATGTAGATAGGCGGGATTGACATATTCACATGTTAGTATCGATAACCAATTTATAAATTTTAATATTTTCATATAAGATAAAAGGAGCAGTCCTTCACTTAAGAGGTTCTTATTTAAAAGATTCTTAAATATTTATCTAATTAAATTTCAAAAATATCAAGTAAATCAATAATATTTTACAAGTATTAATACGTATCAAATTCTGATAAATTCAAATGCCAGACGAAAACTTAAGACCACAAGGCAACTATATATCAGATACTGCTTATCCAGCTATTCTACAATCTGAAATGTGAATGCGAAGAGTTAACGCCCGTCGCCGCCGTCGGAATAACACTCCCCTATGCCTATCACTGTGTGACATTCGTTGCATTCAGGACAAATAAAACTCTAAAGAGTTGATATTTAACTGTCATGTTTAGAATTAAATTAAATTTTTATGTTATGGCTGATTTTACACAGACAACTCACACGATTCAGTATCTTAAAAAACATATGTGATTTTGATATCATACTGTCAGATGATAAAACTGTAGCATACAAAAAAATGAAAGAGATACAAATATCCTTGTCCGTCGGTGCATTGTTCTACTGACGACTTCAACAAGGAAATGTATTATCTGATTTTCATTTGGTGTGTTTATATTTGCACTTAGTATGCAGATAACTTATAAAGTTTAATACATCTAGTACTCATTTGCCTATGAAGATAACCCGCAACAGGATAACGGTTGAAAATATCTTTTTTAACTTTTGTTTCTGACTTTGTTGTGACCGTCGCCAGAATATATCCACGTAACTCATGACGTATTCGTGCATTCATTTTTGTGAAGGAAGCGGGTAAATTTGAAAATGGAAATTGGTAATGTTTGTATCGGTTTATATTGAATCGGGTTTCCAGACGTAAATTCGGTCATTGTTTCTGAGTCTACGTAGTACGGCTGTTGAAAATGGCACTTGTTGTCGACTCGATGTGATTTCTTGAGAATGCTACATCCAATCCTTTTCAAATTTTGATATGTTGTTCTGATGACAAAATTTAGTGCAGGATTGTAATTGGTTGAATATTTTCAATTTACGTTCAGGAATTATACAGGAAGGGTCACAATGCATTTTAAACACGTTTGTTAGAGCAACGCATAGCTGTTTGTTCGTTTACGCTAGAGCAACGCGTGGCTATTTGTTTGCATTCGCTAGAGCAACACGTTACAGTTTACTCACGTACCGATTTAGCAACACGGTATACATTGTGTGCGCCGTATGTTAAAGCAATGCATTGCAATTTATACGGGAACATGGTTCGTCTTTCTCTAGGAAACTTGAACGAATTCCCCTTTTATAAACTAATGTGTAATTACTATGAGCAACATAACGGGTGACACGAGTGGAGAGGATGTGCTTACACTTCAGGAGCACCAATAAACAACCCCAGTGGGTGGGGTTTATGTTGATCAGTTTAATATTTTTTGTGGACTTTGCTATAACTCATATTAAGCCTCCTACAAAAGGATATACTTACTGGAAGTGTGATGAGATGTTTAAAGCTGTAAATGTTCTCCTTGACAACATCTATGTTAGTTTCATCAATAAAGTTTATCGAGGTTGTACGTATTCATGTGGGTTCAAATTACACCCCTTTAATAGCAGACATGGTCATGTACTGTAATGAATCACAGTTTTTGGCCAAACTCAGTAAAGACCCTTCTAAATTCCTTTTATTGATTAACAATTGCCGTTATCTTGATTATATTATTTCGTTAAATAATCAAGAATTATGTAAATATAGTTCCGAAATTTACCAAAAGGACACTACTTTAAATAAATCAAATACAAATAGCAATAACTGTCCTTTCTCAGATTAAGATATTTCAGTTTCCGACGGGAAACTATACGAAAGTTCACGACAAAAGGAACATTTTACGCTCATATTGTCAATTTTCCTTTCTTGAACGGTAATGTTATGTTGATCCCTCTTACGCTGTTTATACATCCCACTCGTGCGTTATGTCCGTGTCTGTAGTGACGTTATAGATTTAAATGAAAGTAATTTAAGTATTATTGGTAAATGATCAAGTCAGGGATTTCGTTACGACAAATCACGCCAAACATTTAGTAAATTCTTTCATTGATACAAATATTTGGGTAATCGAGAACTAAGAGCAATGCGTTGTTTTATAGTTGAGTGACATTGACCATAAAAATGACTGCTGTACCCCTATTTTTGACATTTTTACCTATTATGTCTGTTTGTTTTGTTCACACATTCTTGTCAATATAATGGAATTTTATGCAACTGTCATACAAGTGAGAGGTTTAGCTAGCTATTCAACCAGGTTTAACCCACCATTTTCTAAATGAGGAAAAGTCTTTACCAAGTCAGGAATATGACAGTTGTTTTCCATTCGTTTGATGTGTTTGATCTTTTGATTTTGCCATTTGATAAGGGACTTTCCGTTTTGAATTTTCCTTGGATTTCGGTATTTTTGTTATTTTACTTTTTTCTGTAATTCACCCACTTAAAAAACGGCTATTTTATATATTATTCAAAGCATCTTATCTGTACTTTCTGTTTTGGTCCGTCGTAAAAAAAAAAGAACCGCACAGTACAATTTCAGATCAAAGGTCATTTTTTTTATATTTCAAGATGTCAGCATTTTTAATATTCAGCCATCTAAATAATCAGATAATGCATGAGAATACGGAAACTTTTAGAAAACAGATTAACAGTCACTTATCAGGCGCACTTTGAAATATATATTGGTGACTATACGGTATGATTTTTTTTCTCATTGTTGAAGGTCGTATGGTGACCTATAATTGCTTTTATCTTCGTCGTTTGAACTCTGGTGGCTCATTGGCAATCATACCACATCTCCTTATTTTTATAATGACACGTTTTAATAAACAGAACCTTTTCCAGAAATTCAAGTGAAAATGATTAAAACGAGTGAAAACCAAAATATGTCTTTGTGATCATTGAAAAAGACTTTGATATTTCATTATATTCGTAACTGCCAGACTATCCAAAGAAAATTCTTTAGACTTTTTTCGTATTATTAGTTTTTTTGCAATTTCTTAAAAACATTCATATGATTATAGAAATTTTTATTCATGTAATGCTAGAAAAGGAAAGAAATGAAAACAAATATTCACAAATGTAAAAATATGTAATTTTCAAGCAAAGGTTTATTGACATGTTGCCGTACACACACTATTCCGTTCTCTTTTATCGATTGTGACATCACTGAATGAGACTTATCCTCCACCTTTTACCTACCATGAGCAACATGAAGGGTGATACTTGTCGAGCAGGGTCTGCTTGTCCTTCAAGAACACATGAGATCACCTCCAGCTTTGGTGAGGTTTTTGTTGCTTAATCTTTAAATTTTATCTGTAGTGTTTTGTGAAACTATTTATCTTTTCGTTGTTTTTCAGGGTTTTTTGCCATGGCGTTGTTCTCTTCGACCTATCATTTTAGAATGTTCTCTTCAATGGTATCCTTTTTGCAGTTACATTGACTTTCCTTCTATATCTTATTTGCCTTAAATTTTTAGAGACTTAACCTTAAGTCCCAGCTCCCTCAGGCAAAATTGACGTCGTTAGATGGATTTATTATTCTTTTGGTCATACAGCTTCTCAAATATTGAAGTACATATACATATTTTGCTTTCTATTGTTTGAGTTTTCTTGATGAAGGTAAACCAATGAGAGCACTTTGGACTCAATAAATTGATTAAGTGTTATTTTCATTAATTTGGTTTAAAAATTCTGGCAATTAGAAAAAGTTCTAGTTATTATTAGACTTCATAAATAGTTAGCATATAAGTAGTACAAAGTGAAACCGAAAATAACTGTGAAGTGTCACACCACCCATTCTACCAATCAGTATCAAGACCATTTTGTATAGAATTCTACTCTGACAGAACAAAGCACTTTAAATGTAACTGTTTACCGGTTAAACTGCATGTAAAAAATAATTTTGCATAATAAAATTATATTTTGAAAGATCAAATATATTTGGACTACCTTGAGTACAAATAAGCCTGGCTATGTTACAGTAAAAACATTCTATGTTAGATGTGCTACATAATTTTATCATCAAAGAGATTCAGAAAGCTTGTGATGTGTTAGAAGAAGGTGACCCGTCACTCACTGACTAAAAATTGGCACATCTAAAGGTCAGGATAATAAGCACGGTTGCAATTGATAGTTCAACATAGGTTAAAATCTTTAGAAAGTTGTGAAAAAATTTCAAATTGTGGTTGAATTCATCATGATTTCGAAGAAGTTGCGTGTCACCATAACCTACTTATTTTTTCGGACATTATGTTTGCGTTTAGACCTCCCTGAATAACTTCACGTGGATATTATGGAGATTTTTTTTATTTTACTCTCATATTAGAGAAGATTGGAGTTTATTATATTGGTGTTATTTTTTAACTCATAAAAGTCGCGTACATTAAAGCAAAACTTAGATGTTTCGAGGTATTATCTTTTCTGAAAATGATATTCAAAAAATCTCAAAGAAAAAATAACATAATGGTATAAACATTAGTTCACAAAAAAAGCAGAAACAACTCTTAAATATTTGCATTCCATAATACAGTGACAGATGCCGAGATCTGTATATTGCTTCAATATCCTATTTTCAAGCTTAATGTATATACTAGTATACAATAATCCTATTTAGTGTATTCAATATAGTTAGGATTGATCACAAATAGATTTATGCCCATGTACTATCACCTTTTTCCTGATATGATTTCAGAAGACATTGGAGTTGTTGATAGATAAATTTATCTTAAGCCGGTCTACCTATCCACGAGGTTTACATTTGGAGATTTATATTCAATTTCATTTAAAATGGCACATCTAATATCTTTCTGCGTTTACCTTCAGCAGGAAAGCCCAAAGCCGAATATTTGAAAGCCAAGGATGTATAAAAACCGAAACAGTTGAAAAGCTTTATAACAAAAAAAGGACCTAAAAAATAGCCAAATCCATATGGTCAACTTAGCATGAAGGAGATGAAACCTTTGTTTCTATGAACGTTTTTTTTTTACATTCGGTAGGTTTTAAGATTATTTTCTCCAACCGTAATCTATTTTTGTTATAAATAAAAAAACAGGAAAAGTGGGGTATACATTGATGTGATAGAAACCCAATGACAAAAGGTACCAAAGAGAGCAGCAGAGACAGGTATCTGTACATTATATCACAAACATAACAGTTGTGAACAAAATTAACAGAAACTATCAAAGGTCTACCCTCGACACACAATTCTCAAAATAACAAAAAAACACTCAGATAATTATGAGACACACAATTCTCAAAATAACTAAAAACACTCAGATAATTATGAGACACACAATTCTCAAAATAACAAAAAACACTCAGATAATTATGAGACACACAATTCTCAAAATAACAAAAAACACTCAGATAATTATGAGAAACGACAACTATTGACCAGATTCCTGACTTGGGATAGGCACATGCAAATGTGGAGGGGTTAATCTGTTGTGTTTTTTTTTTTGTTCATCAGATCTCAATCCTCCTCCTTTTTATCTCGAACAGTTGATTAACAAAACTTATTTAAAAGAATATATAAATATATTTACAAGTACAAGAAAAGTACTTTACTCTAAAGAACGGTATAATTATATAACAAAACACAAAATAAATAACGAAAATTGTTCAGACATAAACAGTACAGAAGTACTACATGATCTGGTGCAATACCTAAACCAAACTATTTTGTCATAAAATATATGACAATAATGGAATTGATTATGTTTGGAGTGTAAAAAAAGCCTTTGTATGGTTTAGATGAATTACGTGCTTTTGATGGCCCTTTCAGTTCAGTCGACAGTTTACACTATACTCCTACCTCGGGGTGCGGTGTTGAGGAGGGGAGGGGGCACTTCAATTCTTAATTGATAGGAGGTGCCGCTTGGGTTTTGTCATCCCACCCTATTCATATGATAAAGATTTTAAATATGTATTCCTACACAACCTTATCAAACCGAAGTTTTCTTAATTTAATCAAATTGTCTTTTTTTAGTAACTGAGGACTTTTAAGGTTTTTTTTTTCTTTAAAATATTTACAAAGTTTTCTATTCGACTTAATTTCAGTAAGGCAATATTTAAACTATAATTGTTCACGTTAAACAAATGTTTCGTGAAGAGACGGTAAAATAACAGAAGTCGTAGTTTTCGTTGGGCGTCACACCAGATCAATGCTTTTCTTTGTATTGTGTCCGCGTCCCCGATAAAAACAAACATAAAAATTAAATAATTTTTGAATGTTTCTGTATCATTTGTCCACTTTTATAGACTTGGGACGATTTCGAGCTTGACATTTTGTATAGATTATATCTGTCAAAAATTGTTTAAAAAACTCAAAAATGGCGTCTAACTATTTTTTATAATGACGGAACCTCAACCTATATATATATATATATATCTACACTAAAATATCTACCACTAGAAGCGTCTATGGCGGCGGCTAATTGTGACATTTCCAATCAAAACTTTGTTCAGTCGCACTGTTTTTGGTGTTATGTTAACATTGTTTACTAAAATGATCAGCTATGGTAAATCTTCTGTTTGCTTACGACTTGATGTTTTGAAACCCAAATCATAAACAAACCATGTTGATGCCTTGATGAGGACATTTCATCAAACAGGATTACAGTACATAAACCACACCGGTATTTACTGAGTGACTCCTACTGTCACTCACGATGAATCTGCATCCCCGACAGAATCCGTAACCGACATAAAGATGTATTTGTAGGAGAACGAGAATTCTTCGAAGGGCAGCGAAAATGTCAATTATATTATTAACAGCTGTTATATGTTTTGGATACCAACTATAAGTAAGATTGCTCCATGTACACTTCACCGATTTGACCCATCAAATTAGTAAAAAAGGTTACTTGTCTTATTATTGATTTGGTACATTGAGTGATTGCGTCTTTTTAACGTCATCTTCAAACAATAACTTAAGATTTTTGTATGACCTGAAAAATACATATATGCAAAATGAAAATGTTTTTATTGTTGTAGATTGCTTATGCGCTAATTACCCGCAACGGCCTACACGCATATTTTTTGTTGAACACATTAGATTCTTTTGAGTTTAATTAAAATAAAGCTTTGCTGCCACTGTTAGGCGAGCTGATCCAATATATCGGTGTATTTTGTAAATAATTTTTAGTGTACATAATGCCTTGCAATCAATTACAAACTGTAAGTACAAGTTCTGCTTTGTTTAAAATTTTCACGACACTGTGTATAATGCAAAGCTTCCTTTCTTGCATTTACGACACTATGTATAATGCAACGCTTCCTGTCTTGTATCCTAAACAGACAATTTTATAGTCTTTACTGAAATACACTGCTGTGGGGTTAACTAATCCATTATCATCAGTAAGTAAGACCTTTCTGTCTTTCCCGTTCCGTTTTATCAGTGTCAGTTTGTCGGACAATCCTCCAACAACAAATACGTTCTGATGACTGTCCACTGATATACCCCTCGGACAAGAAATAGAAAAATCCTTGATTGCCCAGATTTCTTGTCCTGTCAAGCTACAGCAATGAACTGTACTGTTTCTCTAATTTGTATAGTATATCTTGTCTCTGCTTGTTGTAATATTAAACACACCTGAAACATCAATATCGATTGTATCTAATATCTGTAGATTCAAGTCCATCACCACTATGCCTTTTGCCTCTACAACCACATACAGTTTCTGGTTCTGGTAAGATATTCCCCAGCAGTTGTTTCTACATTGTACCGTCTTCCTTTCACTATCATAGTCAGTGTTGATGATTTCGATGTATCCAGAACATCTATATGTTACAGCAATACGTCTGATATCTACTGCTGTTAGATAGTATGATTTACCATAGACAGGAATGTCACGAATATGTTTTCCGTTTTATTGTATTCCATTAATTTTCCAGTTCCATCACCGTCTGCAATTATAATTCTGTCTTCAGGTAAAATGATGCAGCCAGAGATTTGTGCTACTGAACCTTTGATATCAAACTTCTGTTTCAGCTGCAGATCTATATTATGAATATTTTGCCATGATTCATGTATCGGTATCTGAGCCTGGTCGATCTTTGCATCTTTTAATTGTAGACTGGACATGGTTTCAATAACTTTAACTGCCTTACCTCCTTCATCAGGGAAGCGATCACATGGTGTATCTCTAATTCCATACTGGTATTAGTGTGATCTCTTATCTCTTCTTTGAGGGATTCAATATTTTCAGTTATTGTTTTATATAATCTACGCGTTCCAAGAAACACTTGTAGGTCTGACGCAAAGCATTTCATTTGAAGTATTTGCTTTCTCATGTTCTCTATCTCTTTCTCTTGTTCCTTCATTCGATTGAGAAATTTGATATATTTTGATTTAAAGCATCCATGTTTAGATTTTAAATCTATAATCAGTTTTCTCTCGAGTTCATCAAGGTACTTTTTTAGATTCATTCGCGTGTCTGCAATCGTTTTTCTAATTATTTGTTCATCTTTGTCAACATTTTCCATGGCAATTTCCCTGTCGTTTATACAATGTTTGGCGTTTTCCAAAGTTCTTAAGATCGTCCCTTCTAGGTCTGAGAGAGCAGTTGATTGCTTTGCGTTTCTAGATGCTTCATCAATGGATATGACATCAGAAGCTGCACACGATTTATGTTCAGAGGAAACACAGACTACGCATACTGCAATATCGTGCTTCTTACAGTATAGATCTAGCGTTTTTTCATGAAACATACAGTTCAGATTTACTGTAATGTCTTGTATTTGAAAATAGTCTTCAATCGAAATCATCTGATGATCTCTAGAATATTTCATAGATATATGGGATTTCTCACATTCTCGACAAAATCCTTCTTCACAATTGGAACACCATTTCTTTGCGTTCTTCCTTATGCTCTCATATCCACATGGACCACACTGTATGTTTAATATAGATGCCATACTCTTATCCTTTTCTCCTGTTAAAATATAGATTTAACAAATAAGCAGACAATTTTACCGTTTAACTAAAGAAACGGTAATACCGGACTTGTCCGCATTTATATATCAACTAGACTTCATATCAGAACCATAAATTGCTCCCTTTACTACAATCAACTACAGTTTTGATCATGACGTTTTGTATAAACAGATATATGAATGATGTTTCAAGGAAGCTGACAGAAATTTCTCCTATGATTTACCCAAACTTACAGGATGATAGCACCACATAAAATACTTCTTATTTGCTACCGCATCGTAATATATAACGGTAAAGACTGTTTTTGTTAAATCGGAATAGATTGATTCCATACATTTTACATCATCATGATTATACTGATGAAGGATATCTGTTATCCGATACTTATAGTTATTGTTTCCTTTCTTAATATCGGGGTTGTTTTGTACACATTTTAGGCGTTTAAATAACTTACTTATTGCGTACTAGTATCGTTACTCATAACGATCAGACGCCCTCGTAAGAAAAAATTGACTAATATCTAGACGTTTTATATATACACATATATATATATATATTTTCACATCTTGTCACACTGTGTAGACACTTGTCAATTCTACAATACCTGGGGGGAACTGTACATTTTTTTTTTTGTGTTTCTATAGTTTGTAAAAAGGCGATGTTTCGCCCCTTATGGCATAATTATGAAAAAAACACCTTATCAAGAGTAACACGAGGGAGTGTCCCATCTATTTTGGTATCATTCCACTAGCCGTACACAATTTTATTCCTGGTATCTATGATGAGTGTATTTCTTATCATAAATATTTGCTAATTAAAATCAATAATTTAAGTATCAGTACATATTAAGATCCGGTTAAGAATAGTTATATTTAATAGAGTATAAGTGGTCAAGTGTGACAATTTGAGTTTAAATTAGGTGAAACAATATGGAAAAAGACAACGATAATAGATATTAATCACAGAAAAAATAACTTGTATATTAATACATTATAACTTTTCAACATAATACAGTTTGCTAAGTATGACATTAGAATGTTGAACAAAAGTGCACATACTGAATTGTCTCACCTGCTTTACTGATCATGATTGGATTATGTGTTTAATTCTTTATGGTTAAGTTTATAAGACAGGTATACAAGAAATGGTATCATGAGAAAGGAACCTAATAACAACAACCTAACATTGGCCAATGCACAATTTAAATGTCCTCAATGTTAGCTGCCAGATGTAAATATCAATAAAAACGTCTGAAAGGCCAAATAAAGTACAAAGTTGAAGAGCGCTGAGGACCGAAAAAGGTGACCTGATATTCTAATTGCTCCTATCCATCACCAAAAATTGAATACAGTTTGGCTAATCACTTAAATTTAACGTTGACAACTGAGCCATGATATGAGGCCAATGTCAGATGCACCCAGTCTGACTGACATGTTCGCCAACTATAATTGTCCTATTGCTAGTACTGTGATAAAAATTGTAATTTTTAGTGGTCATGGAGCCATGGAAATGGTATCAAGGACATACACGGACAAATGCCAGACGGAAATTTTATACCATAATTAAGGAATTTATATATCAGATACTTATTAGCCAGCTATTCTACCTCCTGGAATATGAAACTCTATCTATCTAATAACTTAACAGGGAAAACTTATACAAAATCTTTTGAGCCTCTGGACTGTTCCACGGACAATTTTGTTTACGGAATTGCATGTACTTTGTGTGGGCTACTTTATGTTGGTGAAACTCATCAAACTTTGCGTAAAAGGATGAACCAACACCGGTCTGATAATAAAGATCCACAATTCAGGGTTCTTTATAACCATTTTAATCAACCGTACTCTGATCCTTCTTTATCTATGAAAGTACGCATCATCGCGAAAATTTATCACCACACCAATAGACGTATACTCCTTTCCGAAAAGATAGAGAAAATTTCTGGATAAGGGAACTAGGCACTGCTATGTCATAATTATGGTTGCAATGATAACATCAAAGGAGTAGGAAATTTGTCAAGTCCAGCCTGCAGTGATGTAAATGTAATGAGTTTATTTAATACTACCTTAAGACGCCAGCGTAGTCATGGGCAAAAACATTACCATCGCCCCAATGTTAAAAAGTCTTCAAAACCCAGATCGCCCTCTGGGAGCTTTGATGACCATCTTTCACATTTTCATCATCCGCTAGGGTTCCATTACATTAGAACTATTCCTTTTTCACTGCCTGTTAATTTTCTTAAACGTTTGAGAGATTATGAACTTGAAAAGGGATGCATAGATACATTTTCGCCAATATACAGACTGCTCAGTATAATTTGTGACGTAGGTATTTTCCGTCTTATCAAACCAGGAAAATCGGAACCTTTACATAATGAAAAGAGGAAATTCCTTCCTATTCAGTTTACTAATAAAGGAATTGATGCTATCAACATCAGCAACGTTCTTCATTACAAAGAGGAAACATCTTGAATTCCAATTTATTTTTCAAAATCAGTCTGTTCCTATTGTATCCTACAGTTACACAAAAACCATTGCACCTCAAGTATTTAACTATAAGCAAGCATTGCAGGACCTTGATTTAGAAAAATACCTTAAACACCCTCCGATATGTGACTGTTCCCACTCGCCTTATATTTACAGCCCCTCTGGCCATGTTATTACTGGGGATCTAAACATAAATTAACATGAACATCTCCGAAAGGTGATATCTCATGGTCCTAGGTTCAGAGAACCCCAACACAACAATTGGAACCATAACTTCAGAATAATTATGGATTCCATTGAGAACTACGCCAGAGCATGGGCTCAACCAGAAGAAGTTGAACTAGACACATTGTCAGAATGGGTCAAAACAATCAGGTTTCTGATTAAACGTCGAATTCATAAGTTGAAAAACTGTATTAATGATCGACCAAGGTCCGTTTTCAGAGACAAAGAAGCTGTAAAATGTCTTTCATCTCTTCACGATAAATATGTTGTTTTTTCCTGCGGACAAATTTTCAAATAATATTGTTTTTGTATGTAAATCGTACTACTATGAGTGTCTTGTAAATGAATTAGGAATAAATCAGCACTCAGGTCATCCCACTTACAAAAACATAACATTTGACAAGGATGAGATTTTGGCGAATCATAAGTCCTTCATGGCTTCAATGAACATTACATTGAACAGCAAATATGAGGACTTATCTTGTTTGTATTGGATACCTAAGCTTCACAAAATTCCGTACAAACAACGGTACATTGCCGGTTCATCCGCATGTTCTACAAAGGAATTGTCTATTAGCTTGACAAACATTATGTCTGCATTGAAAGAGGGTCATCAGAAATACTGTGAAACTTTTTACTCGCGTAGTGGTATTGACCATATGTGGATTCTAAAAAACTCTAAACAAAAAAGTCTTGATAATTTTAAATCCCGATCTCTCTCTGAAATTAATTCTATCAAAACTTTTGATTGTTCAACCCTGTATACCACCATTCCCATGTGAAATCGAAAAAAAGAAATAATCCACAATACTTTTCAATATAACAATGGTATCATACGCTATAAATTTATCGCTTTAAGATACCATACGGCATATTTTGTTAATAGTGAACAAAAAGGTCAAACATGCTATACATAGGAACAAGAGATCAGTATGCTGGAGTTTCTCATTGACAACATATTTGTTGAATTTGGACTTTTTCAGCATTCCTATGGGAACGAACTGTGCGCCTCTCCTTGCCGACGTCTTCTTATTTTAATATGAGTCGGAGTTCCTTCAGACACTTGTCAAAAACAAGAAAATCAAAGAAGCCCGATCATTTAATTTCACATTCAGATATACTGATGATGTTCTTTCCATTTACAATCCAGACTTTTATGATTGGGTTCCATTAATATATCCTCTAGAACTAGAATAACAGACACGGCTTCTTCCGCCTCATTTTTAGACTTATACCTCGAATTTGACATAAGTGGTCATTTCAATACCAAAAATCTATGACAAGCGAAACGATTTAATTTTGAAATTATAAATTTTCACCACCTTAGTAGCAATATACCAACTTCACCTGCATATGGGATATATATTTCCCAACTCATTCGGTATTCAAGAGCTTGCAGCTGCTACACAGTCTTAATAAAACTTCACCAGTGTCTGAGCAGAAAGTTGATGTGCTAAGGTTATGTCAAAGAACGTCTTGTCCTGTTTCTAAAAAAGTTCATTGGAAGATACTTAGACCTTGTTGATAAATATTCCGTATCAACTTCACAAATAATAAATAATGGTCTTGAAGTATAGATTCTAGGTATTGACGTTGATTATCGTCTTAATGACGTGTTAAAGTTCCCTTTTTTTTCCTGTTATATTTGAGCCTTTACTGTTTATTCATATTTGATTATATACTTATGACGTGGATCGGTACTTATACATCCCGCCATTGTGTTATTGTGCTATTGTCAATTTTGAGTTCTTATCTTTCATTTTTGCTAATGTACTTTGTCTATATGCCATTTTGTGTTTCTTTGTTGAAACAGTTATTTGTTTTTATAGTGATTAAGATTATATTACAATGTTAACTGCTGTACCCCAATTTTTGACGTTTTTACCTATTATGTCTGTTTGATTTGCTCACAGATTGTTGTCAATATAATGGAATTATATGCGACTGTCATACAAGTGAGAGGTTTAGCTAGCTATAAAACCAGGTTTAATCCACCATTTTCTACATAATGAAATGCCTGTACCAAGTCAAGAATATGACAGTTGTGTTCCATTCGTTAGATGTGTTTGAGATTTTGATTTTGCCATTTTATGCAGGACTTTCCGTTTTGAATTTCCCTTGGAGTTCGGTATTTTTGCCATTTTACTTTTACTACAAATATCCAAATCCAATTTTTGTTTTAGTTGAGTTTACACAAACAATTCACATGATTCGGTATTTGAAAAAAAATATATGTGGAAATCATTGATATTTGCAGGACATTCAAACTATATCTTAACATAAATCAAAGAAAGAATTTACCTTGTTCGTCGGAGTATTGCACCACTGAAGACTTCAACCAGGCAGTTGATTACCCGGTCACATGAGAAAATAATTATGATAGTAAATCTTGGAAATGACAATGAAGTGTTCACTCAAGTTAACAGTGAAGTGTTGAATCGATATTTTAGTGACGCAAGGTCAAACGCAGAAGTGTTTCTAATTGTCTTTATTATTCAGTTGTGTTTACATCAAATATAAATATTATTCTAACTTTCGTACTCATAATAATTAAAGTCATATGAAACTTCAACTTTAAAAACAAAGTAATAATTGATTCTTAAAGAACAAATCAAATACACAAAATCATTTAACAACAGTTATTGAAAAGTTTATTAAACACAAATGAAACTTATTTTATGTAACACTGGGATATTTCTATCATAAAGGCAGTGCTCTGGTCTTTAATTGTTAATTCTGAAACCTATTCTTTGGGAAATAGAGGTATATCCATCATGAAGGCTGTACCTTGGTCTTTTATTGTGAATTCTGAATCTGATTCTGTGTAACATGGGTATATATCCATCATGAAGGCTGTGTCCTGGTCTTTTGTTTGCAATTCTGAAACTTATTCTCTGCAACATAGGGATATATCAATTAAAAAGGCTATGCCCTGGACTTTTATTGTTTATTCTGAAACTTATTATGTGTATCATTTGTGTATATCCATCATGAATGCTATGCCCTACTCTTTTATTGTTATTTCTGAAACTTATTCTGTGTAATATGGAGATATATCCGTCATGAAGGCTATGTTTTTGTCTTTCATAGTTAAATTCTGAAACTTATTCAGTGTTACATGGGGTATATTCATCATGAAAGCTATGCTCTGGTCTTTTATTGTTAATTCTAAAACTTATTCTGTGTAACATTTGGATAAATCAATTAAAAAGCTATGCTCTGGTATTTTATTGTTATTTCTGAAACTTATTATGTGTAACATGAGATTATATTCATCATAAAAGCTATGATCTAGTCTTTTATTGTTAATTCTGAAACTTATTCTGTCTAACACTTGTGTATATCCATCATGAATGCTATGCCCTACTCTTTTATTGTTATTTCTGAAACTTATTCTGCGTAATATGGGTATATATCCATCATGCAGGCTATGGTTTTGTCTTTCATAGTTAAATTCTGAAACTTATTCAGTGTAACATGGGATATATTCATCATAAAAGCTATGCTCTGGTCTTTTATTGTTAATTCTAAAACTTACTCTGTTTAACATTTGGATAAATCAATTTAAAAAGCTATGCTCTGGTATTTTATTGTTATTTCTGAAACTTATTCTATGTAAAATAGGGGTAAATCCATCATGAAGGCTATGCCCTGGTCTTTAATTTTTAATTCTGAAACTTATTCTGTGTAATATTGGAAAATTTCAATCAAAAAGGATATGCTTTGGTCTTTTATTGGTAATTCTGAAACTTATTCAGTGTAGCATGGGGATATATCCATCATGCAGGCTGTGATCTGGTCTTCTATTGTTAATTATGAAACTTATACAATGTAACATGGGGATATATCCATCATGAATATATATAAGAAGATGTGGTATGAGTGCCAATGAGACAACTCTCCATCCAAGTCAAAACTTAAGGCTATGCCTTGGTATTTTGTTTTTAATTTTGAAACTTTTTCTGTGTAAGATGGGGGTATATATCAATCATGACGGTGTAACTCTGATGTTTTGAAATTTTCTTTTCTCTTAAAATTTTCCTATATTTATCACAAAGTCTATGTTTTTGTCTTTTGCTGTAAAATCTCAATATAACACAGATTGCATATATTGGAATACATTAATCGAGTTTCTGTTCCTTTGTCGATGTATATTACACTTGTCTTTACATTATTTTACAATCACATACTAGTATTTATAACCTTTCTTCTTACTCGTCGATTTCTTTATAATTACTTTTAAGATATTTTATGGTAGTTCTCTGTAATTATTTCACTGTGAAGTATCATCCTTGTTAATGTATAATAAATATTACTATCAATTATCTTTCAGCTCAAGATCAACATGCGATCTATGTAGGTATAATGTACGATATGAATACATGGTTTACTATGACAGAATGCGACACACTGTTCAGTTATAAATGCGATTTTCCACAGGTAACTTATTAGAAAGCAAACTTTGTAATTGCTTAAGGTTAAACGAAGTTTGATTCTGGTTATAAAGTGTCTGCAATAGATAAAGTAGTATAACAAAGAGCAAAGATAAAAAGGACAAATACAAAAACTCATAAAAGATACCATAGATACCCGGCTCATAGCTTGGTACGACAGGCGCACGTTTCGTCTACACAAGACTCGACAATGGCGCTCGAATTAAAACAGTTAGCAGGCCAAATCATAAACAAAGTTAAAGTGTATAAAAAGCAAGTAAATAGTAATTGCATTAGGCATTTGCATGTCAAAAACCTTGTGATAACCATAGAAATAAAAATCCAGAATAAGGGGAAAACGCATACACCACAACCCGTTCGCTTTTCCTAAATGACGACAAAAATATCATACAGATGGAAATGGTTTAGTAAAAGGTATTACCTCAAACCAATTATGGAAGTTACATTTTTTATTTCTATTCAATATCTAACATCAGTAATAAAGAAAAGAACACATTAACGAATAAAATACTACAACTGTTTCATCGTGACCATCACACAATAATGTTGCAACGTGTCAGAAACATAGCTAATACTACTGCAATATAGTGTCAGTAACGACAACAGACACTTCAGTTACTTCGAGTCAGTAAAATTTAGCCAATACTACTGATCCATAGTTTCAGAAACGAAACTAAATAATTCAAAATTTGGTGACTATGTTGAACGCATCTATCCCGTCGAACTTGAGATAAAGGATACAACAGATACAGTTTAGTCTGCCCCATATCTTGACTAACATCTAGAAACAGACAATGAGGGTTGGTTGAAAACAAAACTTTACGACAAAAGAGATGATTTCAGCTTCACAATTGTGAACTTTCCATTTCTATGTAGCAACATTCCAGCAGCGCCTGCATATGGAGTATATATCTCCCAGTTGAAACGTTATTACAGGGCTTTTATTTCCTATCATGATTTCCTTGATAGAGGGTTGCTGCTAACACGGAAGCTGTTAAACCAAGAGTTCCAAGTGGTGAAGTTGAAAACATCCATTCGTAAATTTTACGGACGCCATCACGAGTTGGATACAGAATATTCATTTCACAGATGATAGCGGATATGTTCCAAATGTCGTAACTACAATTCCGTCCCGTTTTCTACGAATGTGACCTACCGAATTAGACTTATCAACGGTTTTGTACTAACATGCGCAACACGACGGGTGCCACATGTGGAGTAGGATCTGCTTACCCTTCTGGAGCACCTGAGATCACCCCAGTTTTTGGTGGGGTTCGTGTTGCTCAGTCTTTAGTTTTCTGTGATATGTTTTGTGTACTATTACTTGTCTGTTGGTCTTTTTCTATTTTAGCCATGGCGTTGTCAGTTTATTTTCGACTTATGAGTTTGAAAGTCCCTTTGGTATCTTTCGCCTATCAGTTCAGTTACTTCGTGTTAGAAACAAAGCCATTACTATTGCAACATAGTGTCAGTGTCGACAACAGACACTTCAGTTACTTCGTGTCAGTTACAAAGCCAATACTACTGCTACACATAGCGTCAGTAACAACAGACACTTCAGTTACTTCGTGTCAGTTACAAAGCCAATACTACTGCTATACATAGCGTCAGTAACAACAGATACTTCAGTTGCAACGTGTCAGTAACAAAGCCAATACTACTGCTATCATCTCGGATATTGCATGTCACAGACATTTCAAACCAGTTCGCATGGGAAAAGATAAAAAGGAGAAAAGATCCTTTCCAAAGCTTTCCTTTGCCAACAAAGGTCTCGATGCCATCAACTTGGGCAATATCCTTCATCATAAACCAGTTCACTCGAAAATACCTCCCTATTCTAAAGATCTGTCTGTACCTATCATTTCTTATACCTATACCAAACCAATTGCTACTAAAATTTTCCATTGCAAACACGTGTTACAGGACCTCAATATTGACGACTTCAAGTCTAAACCTCCTGATTGCACCTGTGCTAGTTCCTCATTCATTTATAATCCGGCTGGTCACGTTATTTCTGGTAACCTAAACATTGTCAATAACACTTATTTGCGGAATGTCTCATCCAAAGGCCCGAAATATCGTGAGCCTAAATCCCTCAATTGGAAACACAACTTCAAAATATTGATGTATTCAGTCGAGGATTATGCCAGGACATGCGTTAACCACGAGAAAGAAGAGGTAAATACTCTTTCCGAATGGATTAAGCCTGTGAGGTCGTTGATACAAATCAGAATTAAAAAAACTGAATCAGTCTATAAATACCAATGCTATGTCAATCTTTAAAGACCCAAATGTTGCGAAACACCTGTCCTACCTCCATGACAAGTATGTTGTTGTCCCCGCTTATACAGCTCAGAACAACATCGTTTGTGTGTGTTAATCACATTACATAAACTGATTGATAAATGGATTAGGTATTGACAATTCACTTTTAAACTCAACAATATACTACCAAGGAGGAAATCCTGGAAATTCATAGGTCTGTTATATTTTCCTTTGGAATTTCAACCAAAGATGAAGAACTGGATCTTCCTTCACTTTATTGGATACATTAACTACATAAATGTCCTTTCAAACAACGTTATATTGCTGGGTCTTCCAAGTGCTCCACGAAACCTCTTTCTAAATTATTAACATCAATTTTATCAGCAACCAAAGCCGAGCTTCAAAGTTATTGTGAAACTACCTATTCTAGCGTTGGCCTGATTCAGATGTGGAAACTAAAAAAAACAAAGATCTTTAAGAGAACATACAATCTAAGACTCTTTCATCTTCAAATAGTATTAAAACATTTGACTTTTCTACACTTTAAACAAGTATTCCCCATTCCAAACTAAAAGTCAAATTGAAAGAGTTGGTATTACTTTGTTTCATAAAAAAGAATGGCGAACGTAGATACAAGTATCTTGTCTTAGGAAGGGATATATCGTACTTCGTAAAAAATCACTCTGATTCTAACAAAAAATTATCTGAAAATGACATTATCAAGATGCTTGATTTCTTGATTGGCAACATATTTGTTCTGTTTGGAGGACGTGTTTTTCAACAAACAATCGGCTTTCCAATGGAAACCAACTGTGTTCCTTCTGTTACCGACTTGCACCTTTATTTATATGAGGCTGGCTTCATACAGGAACTTCTTAGGAAGAACAAAAAGAAATTAGCAGTATCATTTAACTTCACTTTCCGCTATATAGACTATGTTCTCTAACTAAATAATTCAGATTTGTTGACAATGTTGAACGCATCTATCCCATCGAACTTGAGATAAAAGATATAACAGATACAGTTTAGTCTGCCTCATATCTTGACTTACATCTAGAAATTGACAATGAGGGTCGGTTGAAAACAAACATTTACGACAAAAGAACTGAATTAAGTTGTGAATTTTCCAGTTCTATGTAGCAACATTCCAGCATCGCCTGTATACGGAATATATATATATCCCAGTTGATACGATATACTGGGTCTTTAGATATAAGAAGATGTGGTATGAGTGCCAATGAGACAACTCTCCATCCAAGTCAAAATTTATAAAAGTAAACCATTATAGGTCACAGTACGGTCTTCAACACGGAGCCTTGGCTCACACCGAACAGTAAGCTATAAAGGGCCCCAAAAAATTACTAGTGTAAAACCATTCAAACGGGAAAACCAACGGTCTAATCTATATAAAAAACGAGAAACGAGAAACACTTATGAACCACATCAACAAACGACAACTTCTGAACATCAGATTCCTTGTATTTCCTAATATGATTTCCTCTATAGAGGGTTGCTGCTAACATGGAAGCTATTAAACCAAGAGTTCCAAAGTGGTGAAGTTGAAATCATCCCTTCGTAAATATTACGGACTTCATCACTAGTTGGTTAACCGTTATGGAATATCCGTTTCACAGATTACAACGGATATGTTCCAATTGTCGTAACTACAGTCACATCCTCTTTTCCTCGAATGTGACCTATAGAATCAGACTTATCACCGGGTTTGTACTTACATGACGGGTGCCACATGTGGAGCAGAATGTTCTTACCCTTCCATGGCGTTGTCAGTTTATTTTCGACTTATAGGTATGAAAGTCCCTTTGGTATCTTTCACCTCTTGTATACTTTGGGTTTAAATAACTTTTATGTTTCAAAAGATATATACAAGCGGGTATTTGTAAAACCATTTGAAATATCTTCTTTCCGTTAATATACATTAAATTTGTGAAATAATTCTTTGGAAATGATTTATTATATTATTAAATTTTCATGATTTCAGATTAAAACGGCATTTTGTGCTGTTTATTAATCTCATTTAAAACAATTTAGGGATTATCTTGGAAACTATAATAGAAAAAAGTAAAAAAGTATTAACAAAAATACCGATCTCTAAGGTAAATTCAAAAAGGTCGCCAGGGAGGTCCATAAAAAAGAAAGAGTAAGAGAGAAATTTTTAAAATAAGAAAAAACAAAAATTGTCACAGACCCATTTGTGGACTTGGCCGGCTGTTTTCTGCTCTTTGGTCGGGTTGTCGTCTCTTTGACGCATTCCCCATTTCCATTCCCAATTTTATCAATCAACTACGAATAGGAGTTATTGCCCTAAAATGACAATCTTTGCTAATGTTTGAGGCTAATATCTTTAAAGAAACTATAAACAAAAAAAATTACCAGTATGATGAGATCTTCAATAAGGTGAACATAATTGGAATTGTGGATAGACTGTTCATAGATATTGTCCCTAAAAGACGATTCTTGACCAATTTTTGCGTTTTGTGATTATCTCGAAAACTATAATAGATCGAGAAATTTTAAACACCAAAAGAGATCAGAGCATCAAGATCCACAAAAAGTCACGTGATAGAAACTGTCAACTAACTGTGTATGTAATTGTACTTGTCCTTTAATAACTAGCTCATTTCCTTAAATATTCTCCGAGCTGATCACGGCAAGATCACATCTTGAGGGGGTGGACAGCTTTTGAGGGAGGTTGGAGGTGGGGTGGGAGGTGGGAGACAAACAATAGGTGGGAGACAAAAAAAGATTATAAAAGTGGGAGGTGGGAGATAGGGGAGGGAGGTGGGAGAAGGGTCCCCTCTGTCCACCCCCTCAATCTTGTCACAATTCAACTCGGTTTGTAAAAGATGGCTTCCATTAATGCTTATGATTTTAGTGTTACAATTTTTTACAATTAAGGTAAGCGATTCAGGCTCACTGGAGCCTTTGTGTATTGGCCCATATAGTATTATTGTGACAGATATTTGACATAAAATTTGGATATAGATGACGTTACAATTATTAATTAAATTTTATGTTAATAAAAAAGGTAAACATTTTGTTTATCACTATTTATACCGTGGGTTACTGCAAACAGTTATCCGGTCATTTAAATATTATTTAGTATCGCCATTGTCAAAGTGACCTCTCTATTATATATGGGACATTTACTTATACAACATTTTGACCTTATTTCGGACAATAAACATATTTGGTAATTTCTAATTTTATGTTGACATAACATAATTAATTGATTGCTATATAAGTAAAAATTCTCCTTTGAGAAGACAAAGTTTGAATTTTGAAACTTATAGGTAAGTCATGATTTTAAAATTATTGAGATTCAAAGTAAAATATTTTTAAACAAGTTAACCTAAAATAAAGATAATTAAAAGTTTTCATAAATGAAGTTTTATCAAAATATGTATTGTTTTCAATTAGGGAAATAATTGAAAATATTTGTTTTGTTTTATTGTTGTTTGTAACTGATTTGTATTCTTCTTGTTTTTATTTATTTAAAAGAAAAAAGTTTGAATTTTGAAACTTATAGGTGTTAGTCGATCCCGGCATATCTCTACATCGGCAACAACGCCCGGCCTGCCTTTACATCGACAGCCATACCCTACGCCATCCAAGGCATTGTTCACAGCTAGTTTCCCCCTAATATGTAAAGGACCAGAACCAACCCTCACAGAAGTAGTTCTGTTGAGAGTCTGAGGGAAAAGAACAGTAAGCAGACCATATTACATTACGCGAATATCAACATACTTCTTATTACAATAGTATATTGAATATCCAATAATACGATAAAATATTATTTTATGGCTCCCTGTATTTTTTAGGAAGAAAATAAAACACCGAAAGAAGCATGTAGCTTTTAATTGCTTTTTAACCTGTTTATCAAGGTATTCGTATAACAATATTAATCTTACAATATTCAAATATTTGAATGAAGATAAATCTGTTTAATGTAAATTTCGGAACGTTGTTTATGATATCCACTCTGATAACAAAATAGATATCTACCAATATGGTATGTATGTATATATCCTCAGGAAACTCAGTTATTATTACCTTTCCTTACAAATTTTGCTTATATCCGTTTAATATTGAAAAGCGTTCAATGTTAAAATATCATCGGGTTTCAGTCAATATTTCAGAGAATCAGGTGTTACTCATGCCGACAAAATGAGAGTAAAAACTATTTAAAAACTTGACAATCACAGATGCTTTTTATTTACAATATAACTGTTATGAGCGTCATATATATTATTAATGCAATAAATGATATTTATCATTTAAATGTGTTTTATTCAATCAATATATTAGTGCAAGTTTGAATAAATGGTACTACGTCAATGAGACATCAACCAAACGACAAAAACAACAAACAGTCATGTATAATAGAGGGAAGCATACAGTCTTCAAGAATAGAAAGGTGATACGTCAATGAGACATCAACCAAACGACAAAAACAACAAACACTTACAGTCATATATAATAGAGGGCAACATACAGTCTTCAAGAATAGAAAGGTGATACGTCAATGAGACATCAACCAAACGACAAAAACAACAAACAGTCATGTATAATCATGATAATAGAGTGCAGCATACATTCTTCAAGAATAGAAAGGTGTCAATTCTATACAATGTCAAACTCTAAATTGTCCCTGGTCTAAAAAAAAGTTTTGAAAAAAACTTACAGAACAATCTATGATACGCCAAATCTCCAAAAAATCCAAATCTTCAAATAACAAAATAAATTAAGATATGACATACGGCAACTACTGACAAGGGATAGGAATATGAAAATGTGGCGGACATTAACTTTGTTTTTTTATGACTCAACCCTCCTCCTTTTTTAATCTCGATTAGTAGATTAACAAAACGTACACAAAATGACATAGTTAAAAACGGTACAGGAAAAGAACTTACATTTAAAACAAACAATAAGACAACGATTTTTATAGTTTTTATGTTTTTGTCTATTTTATGTTGAAACCATAATAGATGGAAAGAACCTTTAACTTTATTTATGATTAGCTAGACCAAAAACAATTTTGGCAGACAACAACCAACAACAACAGAAGGTTCCTGGTTTTGGGACAGTCACATAAATAATGTGTTTGGGGTCAAACATGTTTCCTCCAAATTTGGGACAATGTGTTCGTAATATGAATTGTTGATTTGATAAAGTAAAAAAGGGAATGAAGAAATATAATCTTTCTTTCATATATCTTTTCGGCTTTTTTCTCTCTCATTGAGAATTCAAATATCTATTTTCAGCAAATATCGTTTCGTCTCAGCTTCTAGTAAGTATTCTACAACTAATATGTCTGTCCTTTTAACTAGTCACCTGACTACAACTAAATAAATTACTATTTGTTTTTGTAATAAAGCCATACAAATAATGGTTTTCGAGTGCAGAGAGTTCTGACTTTTCGACTCTTTACACTACAATTCCACACAATCTCATTAAACAGATACTGTAGTTTACTTATCTAATAAAATGGCTCTTCAAAAATCTGATTGCAAATTTATTTGTTGCAACTTATTTATAAAGCCTGTTTCTGTAGTGAAAAAGGGAAGCATTCCAGACATCGATATATCGATATATGACTAACCATGGACTTATTCCTTCCGGGCGCTTAGCTTTCCAGTAAAGTTCTGAACATAGATCTATACTAAGCTATTAGAAACAAACTTTTTTTTGGGGGGAAGGGGGGGGGGGAGGGGAGGCAAATTATTCTACTGGACTGAATTAATTGTGATTTTTTTGGTTCAAGTGTTTTAGATGAGATTTAGTGTGTTGAAATACCCGATGATTTAGTTTTCTCCAAAACATACATGTTGATGAAAATAAAAAGATGTGGTATGATTGCCAATGAGACAATTTATTTCCACCGAAGACCAAATGACGTAGATGCAAGTACTTATTGGTTTCCGTTCGGCCTTCAACAAATGAGTAAAAAATCATACGTATAGCAAACTATAAAAGGGTCCAACATGTAAAATTGTGAAAACATTTAAACGAGAGAAAAAAATAGACGGCAGATTTATATATAAGTCATGAGCCTGTAATTCAGTGGTTGTCATTGTTGCTGCATGTACATCATATTTGTTTTTCGTTCATTGTTTTGTACATAAATCAGACCGTTAGTTTTCTCACGGCTGCCATTCGGTATAACAAGAAAAAAGTTCGTGAAAAAATAAGTAATTGTGGTCAGGTATTACATTTGGATCGTGAAAGATCTGGTATAGGATCGTGAGAAGACACATACAACGTCAGTAAGCTAGGTTCACACTGCTGATCAGATCAACTCGGTGATCCCGATTGCCCAAATTTCCACGACCAAGCGTAACCGAATTCTTGATCGGGCCTGTTTATGACTTTCTATCCGACCACTGTCAGACTGTACACGACTCCAACTCGACCATTTACGACTCCTTAACGACTTCTTCACGATTTCAACTCGACCACTAATTGAATATCTATTCGATGATTCTGACCAATTCACGATCTCTTCACGATCTTTACTCGACTAATTAGACTAAATCAACTATACTCAATCTCAACCCGATCTCGACCAGACAAGATCGACCTGATCGTATAGGGGTCGTAGGGATAGTCGGTAATTGGTCGGGTATGTACAATTTCAGTATAAAAACGTCTGATTTTTATTCCCTCGCTGCATCGGAAGGAGCATTAAGTGTTACCCTTGTCCGTCTGTACGTCCGCACGTATGTCCCGAAAATGTTTTCCGTCACCTAACTTCAGTTATCCTCAACCAAATGTTATGAAACTTATACATAATGCTTATTAGCACAAAACACTCATCAAGTTTGAATTTGGATGACGTCACTTTTACCGTTCTAGATGTATGCCCCTTTACAAATGGACAAATTGCTGAATTATTTGTTTCCGTTCTTTAACTTAAGTTTGCTTCCACCAAATGTTAACGAAACTTATAATATACAATGCTAATTACAAAGTTCGAATTTGGGTAGCGTCACTTTTACCGTTCTTGCTTTATGTTCCTTCATAACATTATATGCGTTGCGGGGGCATCATCTGTGTCCGATGGACACATTTCCATTTATTTTGGTTATCATACAGAAGCTCTCAGTAATATCATACATTTAAAATATCTACATGGAGATAGATTGATTGATTGTTGGTTGCTTAACGTCCAGTGGCAAATATTTCATGCATTTTCAGGACGAGAACAAATTAACAATAAATACAATAGGTAGGTTAGGTAATAGGGGCGTCCGGGATTAAGATCGGAGAAATTTAGACTGCCACGGGAAATGAGTGTATATTTGATAGGGACAGTAATTTAGCCTTGCAACAGGTCACCTACGGACCCCTCAAAGAGTTGTTGCAAGGGTTCTTAACGTGCAAAGAGCGTGGCACTCTCTTTACACGAGGCATCGGATTTAACGTCCCCATTCTGACCGGACGTGGCTGCAAATTTGTACATCCCGCACAGCCAAACGGACGCCCCACTTTAGCACGGGTTTTACTGCCGGTCGGAGGAAGACCAATGGTGACCATACTTCTATTCCCCAGTCACCCATGGAGATAGAGAAGTTGCATTTGTGGACAAGGTGGTTAGAGCTTCAGAGAGACAGGTACATAGCTGTGACAGAACTTGGAGAGGAGCGTAGAAAACAAACAAGAAGGCGTAGACAGCAACGGCGCCGAGAAATCTGGGTGAGGCAGTTGCTGACTTGGCGACCACTGTATGGGCAGTATGAGAGACTGTTATATGAGCTCAATAGAGAGGAAGGACCATTATGGTTATAAAAACTTCCTCAGAGTAGTCGACGCTGATATGTTGCGGGGCTTTTAAACCGTTTCTCACACAGAATAGAAAAACAGAACACCAATTTTAGGTAAGTTGACATGTTTGTGCATTGATAAAATCATCTAAATGAAACCGAGGTAAAACTATGATATCATTGTAGGAATGACATTTATAATCGTTCAACTTTTTTATATTTCAGAGAAGCCTTAGAGCCAGGACTGAAATTGGCTGTCACCCTTCGCCATCTCGCAACTGGCGCTTCTTATGCAGAGCTCATGTATTCATTCCGATGGGCTAAAAACACAATTTGCTTGTTCGTTCCGGAAGTTTTGGAAGCTGTAATACATGAGTACTCGGAAGAGATGATGCCAGCCAGCCGTCGTCACATCCGTACAGTGGTATAACAGATTGCCGATGACTACCAAGCCAAGTGGAACTTTCTTCATGCATGTGGAACACTGAATGGCAACCAGCTGAGGATAAAGTGCCCAAAATACTCTGGTACACTGTTATACAACTACAAAGGATTTTTCTCAATCATATTACTGGTCCTCATCGACGCAGACTACAAGTTCATATAAATCCGTGTTGGTGCTAATGGAATTGCGTCCGACGCCCAGCTCTTCAACCAATCTGAATTAAGGACTTTGATTGAGGAAAACAACCTCGGTATGCCGCGCCGTCACTTGACCCACGATGCCAAAAACACCCAATACTTCATGATAAGAGATGATAGATTTTCGCTGAGAACCTGGATGATGAAGCCATATACCCCAAACGCAACGAAACCGAGGAAGAGCGCATATTTTATTACAGGTTAGTCTTTAATAACAAAGTTAGGAACTGCCTATAGTTAAATTAAGTAAGCTATAAAATATCATAATCCTAACATTTATCTTTTGCTGTTTGGGGATATCAATTTTTCATTTTTTTTTATTATGGTATTCCATTTTCAGTCTCTACCAGTACTGATGAAATGCAAAAGAGAAGGAATTCTATTGATTTAATATAACAACGGAATTTCAATTGTTTTATTGTTATCAATTTGCGAAAAAAACAACAAAGTTATCAATAACTTGTGATAATAGTCTTGCATTTGAATACATTTTGTATAATTACACATTGTTTATTTTACTTTGCAGACTTTCCCGTGCAAGGCGAGTGGTGTAAAACGCATTCGGTATCCTTGCTATAAGGTTTCAAGGCCTACTTGGCTGCTTGAATCAGTCTCCAGAGACCATTGATTCCAAGTCATTCTTGCATGTATTACACATCATAATCTTTACAGAAATTGGCATCTTTCTGAATCAGTTGAGTTGCAAGAGAGTTTTTATTAAGTTCAGTTGTGTAATTATAGTTACTAGTACTCGTGGTTTCACCGTGAAACCGCCGATGTAGTTATTTTAGTATGACATCTTGTTCTCGTGTGTTATAAAATTGCAAAGATTGTTTTTAAATAAAGGTAATTATTGTTTTCTTTTGTTCAAAGTTTAACATTAGCTTTGGTATATGTTTTGCCTTTTTTCTGCCTTTTAAAATGAAATAATGTAGTTTCTTGGTTGCACGTTTAGAAGGAGATCTTTAGAGTTAAGGAAATCTTTAAAATAACAATAATAATAATAATAATAATAATTTGAACCTTTTGTATTTTCTTTTCTTGAGAATGACAAATGAGACTTGTCACCGGATTGGTACCTACGTTAAGCAATACGACGGGTGCAACCTGTAGTACATGATCTGCTTACCCTTCCGGAGCACCTGAGATCACCCCAGCAAGTTATGCGATCGGATAAAAGTCGAGGAAAGGTCGAGATAATCGAGTACTGATCGATTAAATATTTGTATTCCGACCAAACTCGATCTCTACACTATCCTTTCCCGATCAATTCGACCGCTACTCGACGATTTCCGGATCTCTTTTGGAATGATTGGCTTCTCGATCCCTACTCGAACTTTTTTGAGATGTCAAAAAATGTCAGGTAGAAAGTTAGAGCGATGACGAGCAAGGTAGACCACCCCGAATATTCTTGTCGAACGAGTCAGATCAGTTTCCCAATCACTAAATCTGCCTTGATCGGGCTTGTTCGAGTTAATCTGATCGGCAGTGTGAACCTAGCTTAAATAGTCAAATTAAATGAATTGTGGTGACAAATATTGGAAAATTAAACTGTCTGTCAAAATGGTTCAACATTATGATCAGTATCCGAGAAAAATCAAGGTTTAAAAGTACACCGTTTTTACAAAACTACAAAAGCAAATTGCTTCTCAAAATTTCAAAGAAATAAAAACGTAAACAAACATGAATTTTTCAAATTTTTAATGCATAGACTAGTTTTTTCTTAAAAATATCATTCAGTATTACTGTTTAAAATAATTCTTAATATTTCTGTTTTAGTTTAACCAGAAACTTTGCAAAAATGGGATTATTTGTAAGAAAAAAATATAGATAAAATTATGACTGTGCATAAATATTAAGGGAAATCAGATGAGACAATCTTAACTTTTCATAAAACATATAACTTATGCAGGACGGACAGACGGAATATTGTTATAAGGCAACTAGTCGGTGTGGTATTATCAAATAATGAGATCCAATAGCATTGAACCATCATAGACCTATTCACAAACAAAAGTGAAATTGAATAAGGCATGCAAATCTAATCATTTGATTTACCGACTACAAATATAAATCATCATGTTTTTAAAGAAAGATTTTATCATTTTCGTGAAATTTTGCAATAACGAATAAGCGACAACAGATCTTTCGCGATCCCTTTCACGAACGTCAAAATGCGATACCCGATCTTTCACGATCCGAAATATCAAATGTTTTACACCCAGTAAAAAGTGTCCTCTAAATATTATAGCTCTACTATCACTTCGAGTGGCGTTTCTCATTCGCTTATATACCCGAGGGCGAATACAATATTTCCTGGATAGGGGTGTTCCCAAAATGTTCCCCTTACTGAACACGAGAATCCCTCACAAACACCTTCATAACCTTCGACTCGGTCACTAACTTTCCCGCCAAACGTCTAAATCTGCATAACGCTTTCTCAAGCGTTAAACATGTATCGTTACAACAAGATTCTTCGTATTTGTATTACTTCTTTATGTACTTCTTTCAGATAAGGTATGATAAACTACCTGTATTCAATCATATCTTATCTTGTTCAAAAAAATATAGTAAACAGTACCATTTAAACAGATACAAATGACTGTTTCATTCAATTTGTATTTATTTTATCCAAAACTTACAACATAGGCACAAATTCAAAGATTTTTCATACTAATATCCATTCCATGCTTTAGTATATGCCATACTGTGGATCAAAATTTCAGATCTTGTTATAATATAGGGTTATTGCATGAATATTGGGGAATATTGTCCCGAGTAGAATTTTATATTGCACGAGCTTGCGAGTGCAATATATGTTCTACGAGGGACAATATTCCCCAATATTCATGCAATAACCCTTTTATTGTATAGCAATATAATATTTGAAAGTAAAAATTGGTTTAAACTAAGATTTTGTCGTTGATGACGTCATAAATTTTGAATATTTATTGCACTAGTGCAATATTAGAATTTATTGCACGCTAACTTTTGGTTACTTTCTGTGGGAAATATTATATTGATATGCAATAAAATCCATTATTCTGTCTTTAGATGATAAAGACAAAGATGTTGGACACTTCATACATTAAATTTGCAAAAAAAACACAGCTGTAAGCTACCTTTGTTGCCTGTATTTATTTATAAAAAAGCTGAATTATGTCCCTTGGGAGTATTCATTTCCAAAAATAGTCCTTTCAAAAAGTAGAAATTGAAAAATTAGATATGTTTGATATAATAAAAGATATAAACTACAAAACGAAGCCCTATTGAAATATTTGCTGCATGAACTGCCAAGAATGTGAACAATTCTTTACACAGGAGTGTATAAATTTTATCTAAATTTAGCCTCAATCGGGCCTCTCTTTTCTTTAGATGGACAACTTTCACACTGAAAATGCTTCTAATTTGCCCAAGTATTGCCTTACTCCATGAACAGTACAAACTAAACTAGACAGTTTCCAATTTTGATAGATTATGTCATAGGATATACCCAGGTGATACATTCAGGGCATTACACAGCCAAAAAGGCAAATATTTCGTAAAAATATTTGTCGCTACTTGAATTCTGGTGTTTCCAATTGAATTAATCATTGCGAAAGGTTAAAACAAATACAAAAGAACTAGAGTTTGATGCATTTTATACAATATAGCTAATATTGGATACTTAAACAAGTCACCGTCTAGTTAAGACAAAAATTGTACATCATTAAAAATAATAGGCATTTTTTGAAAAAGGGAGATTTTTACACATTTTGCAAATTTCTATTTGTGCTCACTATATTTTGGGGCCATATATAAACATGTATGGTTATAAAGACTTGTTATACCTTATAAACTTGTAAGACCATATATAATACATGTATATGTATAACACTTTCAAACAAGTTCAGTTGATTTGCATATTGGCTGTCATGGCAACCAGCAGTGAAAGTCGAAAATCTCTAATTTGGCCAATTGTAATTTTCAGTTCAAATTCAAGACCATATAATTTGAATATTCCCGGGCTTGTGTTTCCTATCATGATTTCCTTGATAGAGGATTGCTGCTCACAAGGAAGCTATTAAGCCAAGAGTTCCAAATGGTGAAGTTGAAATCATCCCTTCGTAAATTTTACGGACGCCATCACGAGTTGGTTGACCGTTATGGAATAACCGTTTCACAGATGATATCGGATATGTTCCTTATGTCGTAACTACAATACCCTTCCCTTTTCACGAATGTGACTTACCGAATTAGACTATTTACCGGATTTGTAATAACATAAGCAACACGACGGGTGCCACATGTGGAGCAGGATCTTCTTACCCTTCCGGAGCACCTGAGATCACCCCCAGTTTTTGGTGGGGTTCATGTTGCTTAGTCTTTAGTTTTCTATGTTGTGTCATCTGTACTATTATTTGTCTGTTTGTCTTTTTATTTTTGGCCATGGCGTTGTCAGTTTGTTTTCGATCTATGAGTTTGACTGTCCCTCTGGTATCTTTCGTCCCTCTTTTGAAAAAAATGTGCAGACATTATTTATTATAAAAGTTGGTGCGTTTGTTTTAAGAACCTGCATACTTATATACCCTGTGAATTTTCTGGGGCAAATAGTACTTACATTGTCCGCCCGTTCTCTTGCCAAATACCATTGGTTTCAGTTGATAATTTTAGTATATCTCGATACCTGTTATGTTCGAGCCTGTTATTCAGTAGTTGTCGTTTGCTGCTGTTTATCATATTTGTCACGGTTTTATTTTATTGTTTTGTACCCACATCAGGCTGTTAGTTTTCTTGTTTGAATTGTTTTACATTTGTCATTTCGGGCCGTAAGGTGACCTATAGTTGTTAACTTCTGTGTCCTTTAGTTTCTGGTGGAGAGTTACGGGGCGCCGAATGGGACTTGAACTTTTTGTAATCAAAATCAATTTTGTGTACACAAAATTCAATTCTGTCAAAACAAAATCATTTTTGTCTTACAAAACTATGTGATACAGACTTGTTTTATGAGAACTTCAATTTTGGAATGACAAAATTCTTTTTTGTAGACACAATTCAATTTTGTCATGAATTTTGTCAAATAGGTATGCAAATATAAACTTATTTGCATTCAAAATTAACTTTTGTTACCTGATATGGAAATTAAAACACAAAAGTCAATTTTGTGAGACAAAATTGAATTTGTACGCAATTAACATGTTGATTAAATTAGCATCCAGTGATTTTGTAATTAAAATTATTTTTTTGTGTAGACAAAATTGAGTTTTGTTAGACAGAAGTGAAAATTTGACACAACATTGACTTTTGTGACAAAAATGACTTTTTGTGACACAAAATTGACTTTTGTCACATAAAATGACTTTTTTGACACAAAATTGACTTTTGTGACAAAAATGACTTTTGTGACAAAAATGACTTTTGTGACACAAAATTGACTTTTGTGACAAAAATGACTTTTGTGACACAAAATTGACTTTTGTGACAAAAAGGGCGCCGAATGGGACTTGAACTTTTTGTAATCAAAATCAATTTTGTGTACACAAAATCCAATTCTGTCATAAAAAAATCATTTTTGTCTACAAAACTATGTGATACAGACTTGTTTTATGAGAACTTCAATTTTGTAATGACAAAATTCTTTTTTGTAGACAAAATTCATTTTTGTAGACAATATTCATTTTTGTAGACAAAATTAATTTTTGTTTTCTCAAAATTAATTTTGTCAAATAGGTATGCAAATATAAACTTATTTGCATACAAAATTGACTTTTGTTACCTGATATGGAAATTAAAACACAAAAGTCACGTTTTGTGAGATAAAATTGAATTTGTACACAATTAACATGTTGATTAAATTAGCATCCTGTGATTTTGTAATTAAAATTATTTTTTGTGTAGACAAAATTGAGTTCTGTTAGACAGAAGTGAAAATTTAACACAAAATTGACTTTTGTGACAAAAATGACTTTTGTGACACAAAATTGACTTTTGTGACAAAAATGACTTTTGTGACACAAAATTGACTTTTGTGACAAAAAGGGCGCCGAATGGGACTTGAACTTTTTGTAATCAAAATCAATTTTGTGTACACAAAATCCAATTCTGTCATAAAAAAATCATTTTTGTCTACAAAACTATGTGATACAGACTTGTTTTATGAGAACTTCAATTTTGTAATGACAAAATTCTTTTTTGTAGACAAAATTCATTTTTGTAGACAATATTCATTTTTGTAGACAAAATTCATTTTTGTTTTCTCAAAATTCAATTTTGTCAAATAGGTATGCAAATATAAACTTATTTGCATACAAAATTGACTTTTGTTACCTGATATGGAAATTAAAACACAAAAGTCACGTTTTGTGAGATAAAATTGAATTTGTATACAATTAACATGTTGATTAAATTAGCATCCTGTGATTTTGTAATTAAAATTATTTTTTGTGTAGACAAAATTGAGTTCTGTTAGACAGAAGTGAAAATTTAACACAAAATTGACTTTTGTGACACAAAATTCACTTTTGTGACAAAAATGACTTTTGTGATACAAAATTGACTTTTGTGACACAAAATTCACTTTTGTGACACAAAATTGACTTTTGCTAAATTTTCACTTCTGTTTAACAAAACTCAATTTTGTGTACACAAAAATAAACACAAAATTGAATTTTGTGACAAAATCTCAGTTTTGTATGCAAATTAGTTCACAGAATCCAAACTGAACTAATTTGCATACAAAATTGACTTTGTAGCCCAATTTTCAAATTAGGTAACAAAAGCAAAGTCTGTGATACAAAAATGAATTTTGTCATGACAAAAGTAAGTTTTGTCCACTGAAAGATAATTTTGTATGACAAAATTTAAATTTGTAGTATGCTACAAATTTTGTTAAACTGAACTCATTTTTGTTGAACAAAACTCACTTTTGTCCGTACAAAATTGAATTTCGAGTACAAAACCACAAGAGTCCCGTTCGGCATCCCGTAAGAGTTGTCTAATTGGCAATCATACCATGTCTCATTGACAATCATATCGCATCTTCTTATTTATATATATGAATTTTAGACTGATATCTGACAAATATAACACACAGGACAGCTTCTATGTTTGTTTTATAATGAATTATAAATGGAGCCAATTATATCTCAGTTGGAAATAGACAAATTCTTCTTTCATTCCACAGGAGTACTGATGTATAAAGTGAAAACTTGAGATTGTTGAACACGACATACCAGCCAATTTAAACACATTTTCCACCACAACACCACTACTGTGGCCTTCAACAATGGAAGCACCCAAACCATGCATGCATGCAGTATTGAGTAAACATCTTCTTTTCACATCTGTCAATTTATCCATTTTATGTTTTTGAAATTACATTAAAAAAAAACTTCAGGTTCAATAGTGTCTTAGATTTGTTTTCACTAGAAATTGTGTCTCTAAGGCACAGGATGTCCCGCCGTTAAATATATGTCACAGTGATGCAAAAATTGTTGATGAAGTGTGTCGTACTATACAAGAATACTGTAGTTGTGATATAGGTTTCTGTGAAATAAACCTAAATGCAAGACTTAACCTTAGTCGATGAAGCATGAAATGTAGGTCATAGTGACTCAAGTAATGTTTTGTACTACTAGTATACAAGATGTCCAAATACCGTTATCGATTCCTAACATCACTGAAGAGACATTAATTGCCGAAATCCGGAAATGGTGTACTAATTTTTGCACCTTTTGTTTGCGGTATACCATCTTTTCCGCAAGTTTATTGTTTTCTGTTTGGTATCAAATTAATAATTAAGATCCGTTTTGTTACATCTGGTGATCCGTTTATTTGGCAATCACCAATGGCAGTCAGCAGGGTTTAAGAACACCCGTTTTTCGACCTGCTAGTCAAATGCGTTTTGTTAAAATTTACTTTTTCACGTTTTTGGTCTTTTGGAAAATGTTGTTTGTGCTGTATTTAGACCCCTCTACCAAGAAATTTCTTTTGAATGCACACGTATAAAAATATTCCGGATATCGACAATTAATGTCTCTTCAGTGATCTTAGGAATCGAAACGGTATTTGGAAAGCCATACAATTTACCTCAATTTAGGATAGACTCTTGAATTTTGAGGAGTCAAAGTAGGATGAACGTATCATATAAACCCGAAGGCAAATATAATACAAGCCCAAACGAAAAAATATAAACAAGTCTAAATTGAAAACAATGTTCAAACCTATGATTGCGTTGGATAAAAACCGCAATTTTATACGTGTGCATGCAAAACAAATTTCTTGTTAGAGGGGTCTAAATACAGCACAAACAACATTTTCCAAAAGACCAAAAAAGTGAAAAAGTATATTTTAACAAAACGCATTTGGCTAACAGGTCGAACAACAAATGTTCGTAAACCCTGCTGACTGCCATTGGCGATTGCCAAATATATATATATATTTGTTAAAATTATTGACACTGAGGAAGGCTATTTGTTAAGCCGAAATATTTGTCAACACGATTTAATAACAACATCTTCGTATAATACCATCTTATAAGTATCGTTGTGCAAATCTCTAGACTTATATAATTTTTTCCTTATCTGCACAGTATCGTCTATTCTAGACGATCCGGTACATAGTAAATTTGCTGGTTGGTCCTTTTTATAGACTTCTATATACTAGTATATATATATATATATATATATATATATATATATATATATATATATACAAGTCTAAATATATATATATGCACACGTATAAAAATTGCGGTTTTTATCCAACGCAATCATAGGTTTGAACGTTGTTTTCAATTTAGACTTGTTAATATTTATTTCGTTTGGGCTTGTATTATATTTTACCTCCGGTTTATATAATCCGTTCATCCTATTTTGACTCTTTAAAATTCAAGAGTCTATCCTATATTGAGGTAAATTAAATGGCCTTACAAATACTTTTCGATCCCTAACATCACTGAAGAGACATTAATTGTCGAAATCCGGATATGGTGTAAAAAATTTAGCACCTCATGTTGTGGTTTACCATCTTTGCTGCAAGTTTATTGTTTTCTACTTGGTATTAAATTAATATAGAAATCCATTTTGTTACACCTTGTGATCAATTTATTTGGCAATCGTCAATGGCAGTCAGCAGGGTTTAAGAACATCAGTTGTTCGACCTGCTAGTCAAATGCGTTTTGTTAAAATATATTTTTTCACTCTTTTGGTCTTTTGGAAAAAGTTGTTTGTGCTGTATTTAGACCCTTCTACAACGAAATTTGTTACATGCACACGTATAAAAATTGCGGTTTTTATCCAACGCAATCATAGGTTTGAACGTTGTTTTCAATTATATACTCAGATCGTGCAAAACGACGTCCGATCGATTGTAGTCTTCTCCAATCGATGTCCAATATCAATTAATAATTAATTACTGCAAGTATTCCTGTACATGTATAAGACTTTGATTGATGTTGGAACATTCAAATACGAAATAAAAGTCTGTTTTGTACGGTTCTTATAACAACTCAATTTCCAAACAGTCACAGACTTTCCATAGAGATTTTTTCAACCCGAAATAGGTAACAGATGTATTGATATTCATTTGCATAAGGTCGATTTCTATCCGACGCAGCATTAATATTGTTATTAGATTGATCTTTATTTATATCATCTGTATCTTTTTGTCTTTACATAAAGCTGTTTTAAGAAATTAATTGTCTTTATGTTGATAAGTGTACCTGTGTCATTTCATATTCTACCTTTATTTTCCTTGGTAGGATAGTAAGTGGACCAAATACAATGTACATGTATATGCCTAATGAGCTTTCTTACATTTTGACAAAAGGTACGAACGAATGTAAAGGGAGCATGTATTACAACCCCACAATAACACTACGAGTCTATGTTTTATCCGGTAAAACGGTATTCTTTTCTAAATGAAATGTAGCTTTAAAAATTTAAGCATATCGCAAATAAAAACACGCATTTAATATCTGAAAATAAATAAGAATAGTTCAAAATACACTTACGTCCGATATGTTGCTATTTTAAAGTACCGTTCCACCTAAGACTCAGGCAAGACCAAATACATGACCATCTTGGATTTTCTTTATAATTACAAGTATCAAGTGGATGTTACTAAAATACTTTAAAATGCATTCAAATGTGCAGTCATTCTTCTGGTTGCTATGGAAACGGAGGTTGTTAAAATTAGCACTAAAATCCTCAAATCTAATGAAAAAAAAGGGATTTTTTTGCGTTTTTGTGCTGAAAGTAGACAAAATACAGAATGTGTGATAGAACATTTAATGATGATTTCTTATTATGGTACAATTGAAGTATAAATTACATATTTCAATTCAATAAAAAAAATTATAATTACAAAAAAAATGACATTTTTGTGACATAGCTCTTCAATCTATAAAAAACGACAAATTAAAGACATTGTTGTGTTCTAATAATTAACAAGACCAGACAGATGATCACAGATCCAGTCAAAACTGCATTTAAATAATAAAATATGATAGTTGTATTATCTTTTACAGAAAAAAAAAATCCGCGTTTTTTTATAATGCCCCCATATAATGGCTATGCAATTGTTTAAAGAAATAGGGAATTTTACGAATAATAATTGACTTGACTGTACTTCCTGCTTACTTTGAATTTCGTATAAGAGTTGTTGTAATAAACTTATTAGTTAATCTCTGAAACACTTATTAAAGTGAATGATTTGTATACAAAATATGTGTCACTAAAGGGCATTATGACCTTGACCCCTAAAATGTGAAACTGATATATCGTTACATTTCGAGCTTCCTGCTGAAAGTAAAAGCTCTACGACTCTCCATGTATATTTTATATTGATGATACAACAATACCTGATGCTTTCTATTCATTAAAAAATCTTTCCAACATATTTTATATACTTTCTATTGCGATATCAGTTATTATGAAAGCAACATTCAGCATTTTAAAAAACAGTTAAGAACTACACCATGAGCGCATGATACCCCATCACTTTTAATGAATAAAGTTCCATAACTCCTCAATGTCATCTATTTTAATAGATATAAACCAGTAACTAAAGTTTCATGAAAAAGACTCAAAGCATTTTAGAGTTTTTGTCAGGAAACTAGAAAATCTCCCTTTTTATGAATGAAATACCACAACTCAGAAAAGTAAAATCTCTAATTATAAAAATCGAAAGGGAGTTAATGTCAATAGATATAAACAAATAACCAAAGTTTCATGAAAATTCAATAGAGCATTTTCTAGTTATAGACTTCAATTTTACTTCATCAGATTAAAATTTGTAATACAGTCCTTCAGCATGTTCAGAGACAAACTAAGCTTAAAATCTCTTTTGTCAATATACACTGATGTTAGCTAAAGTGATACAACTAAGACTTTGGGCAATTGTATATGTGATGGTAGAATCTCTAAACTCCTCTAATATTTTCACAGAAAAATCTGAATAAATATGTCATAGTTTGAATTTTTTATGCTAAAATTTGTTAAATGCTTTTTATACATGTATGTATATCCAAAGTGAGACAGTATTCTAATTTGATTTACCAACTTAAAGTATCAAAATTTTAAATAATACATACATATATCCACAAAACTTTGTGCAATAACAAGCATTGATACATTTTAAAAGACAGAAAGGAAAAACATTATATTAAAGTTGAAAAATCTGTCACAAGAAATTTCAGAAGCCCAAAAAAGCCCCAAAAAGCCACCTTACACTACACTACAAAAATTATTGCTTAGAAAACAGTCAAACAAAAATCTTTCAGTGAAAACAGCAATGACAATATTTCAAATCTTACTTCTCCCAAATCAAATGTTACATGTATAAAATGTCGTAAAAATATACCATGCCTTTAATACATGTATCATATTATAAAAATAAGAGGATGTGGTATGAACTATGCAAAAAAAGTGAGAAAAATCTCCACCAGTGAACACTACTTGTTTACGTTAGCAACTATATGTTATTGTATGACCTCCAACATAGATCAAAATCCCACTTGACTGTAATAGTTGTCAATGACTATATGTATTGTAAATGTAAATAGGCACAGTTCATTTCCCCTATTTGCTTATTGTAAAATAATGACAATTTAAAAAAATTCCACCTGCTCTATTATAAGATTAGGTGTGCATAAATTTGACTTTATATACCAAACACATATAAAATATCCAGAAAAGTCTATCAACTCAATTTCTCCTGGTAACCCAAAACCTAAGGACAAAGTCAGATAGCTCCCATGCAAGAAGAGGAAATTTCACCCTTATTTACCTGACCACTGAAAATTTTAAAAAAATGTATTTAGACAGTATATCTAAAGTCATATCTTTTACCTTAATCATTGTTAATACAAAGAAATAATGATTTTTTTTTTAAAGACAAAGAAAGAAAAAAACAAAAATTACACTAAAATTAAGGGGAACTAACTATGTTTGTGTACAACAAAATGAAAATTGAAGGTAGATAACTGTGTCCCCGGACCAATATATTAACAATGTATACTGCATAAATATGGTACACATATCAAAGCTAAACGTTTTGAAATCAGATATCTAATGTTTCTATAATTGCATTGTTATCCAGTAAGTTTAATACTGACAATAAATCATCATCATTTCCGTCTTCAATGTCAACTGTATCAATAGCTAATTTCTTTTTTTTTATGGATGAGATGCAGACAGAGAAAGACGTGAAAAAAATATTTTGAGCTGGGTTGAAGCTATTCTTCTGGTGAAAATTTTCTTTCCCCATTTTCTTTTATATTCCTCATTTCAATAGCAACATTTCCTGAATTTTCTTTTCTGCCAGTTTTTTCACCTTTGTCATACAACTCCGTCAAGTAATCCTTCACCTTCTGTGCGAATCGAACACACTTTTTTCTCTTTTTTCAAAGCCCATCCCAACGATGACACTTTGTTACAAGGTACATTCATATTAGATGTGTTACCAGTAGTTATTTTTGACCGGTCTGATATTTGCTGGCATTTGGTTGCACACAGTTTTTTTTTTGTTCTATCATAAGATGACTCCATCATGAGTTTTTTATCATGTTTTCCAATATAAATGTGATCTTCAAGTTTATTGTAGGACTTGTAAATCTTACCACATCCTTCTTCAGGGCAATAAAAAAACATTATTATCATTATCATCTTCATCATTTACGGCATCAACTGTATGGTCTTCATCATTTTGAGCTTCAACTGTATGGTCAACGTTATCTTCATCTTCAGGCACTGATGGCACAATAGATTTCTCTTTGATGTTACCTAAACTATCAGAGTTATTAAAGTCACTAACCACATGGATATCTGTGCTTGTCTGCTTCACCTTACTATACCCATCCAGTGTTTCTTGTGAAGTGAAGTTCCCTTCTCCAACATTGTATGCTCTCCAAGTTCTAATGCCACCATCACAAAACCTAATGTTGTTCAGAAAGCTTACTCCTTTCCACGAGTGTTTTTGGATCTTTTGATTGTTTGTATTGATATCCACTACAGCTGCTTGAACCCCCTGAATTCCCTTTCCACATTCAATGGCTTTCTTGACCTCATAAGCTGTTGAGATGTTGTGTCCTTCAGCTGCATGACTTCTGATTTTGCCCCTCATGTGTGCGATTTTGGCATCACAATAGCTCTTTCCACTTTGAGCTTCACTGAAGTCATATCCCAATATTTTTATTCCTAAAACAAAAACAAAAAATAATCCATATAGTTATAACCCAACCACAATACAAAATTCTTAACATGAATTCATTTATCTGCCTATATCTGAGTTTGTCGCAGTGGATATTTTTTTATTGGTGAAGTAATTATGAAAGTGTTTAAAACAATTTTTTATAAATACCCAAAGGGTGATTTTGACTTGTTATCATTTGACTCAATGATTTCAGAGGTAAAGTTTTTTTTACAAATGGTTTGTAATTATTTGTAAATCTTGTTTTGCTTATCACTGTAAGTTTTTTAGAAAATTGGCAAAAAATGGAAAAAAAAACTATAAACTGACGATTTCACAAAATTGACTTATTTGTATATCTAGTCTTGAAGTGATGAGAATAGGTCAGTTTTAAAATCAGTCAGGTGAGCTAAACCAGAGTCTCTGTGTCGTTCACCTAAATCAACAATAGCCATTTTTTGGGTAAAAATCACTATGAAAGGGCAATAACTCTAATAAGAGCTAACCGACAATTTCAGTCATGTCGACATCTTTGTAGATCTGGTCCTGCTGATCATTTTTGCTTTTTAAAGTTTCTATCTACATTTGTATCTATTACACATTGCAAGATAATAGGCAAAAACTCCAAAAAATGGTAAAACATCTTTAAACGAAAATATCACCAATAACAAGTCAACTAAAGATTTCTGTGATGATGGCTGATCATTTTTGCCATATATCTATTGTAATTTTCAAAAAGAAAAGGAAACAAAAAAAGGCAAAAAAATTGAAAAATCGACATTTACGGGCAATAACTTCAATAAAGAGTCGACTTTAAAAGATTTCAGTCATGTCAACTTATTTGTAGATCTTGACTTGCTTATCATTTTTCCTAATAAAAATTATCTGTATCTAATACAGTTTACAAAAATAATGGACAAAAATGACATGAATGAAGGAAATATGAAAAAAAAATACATTTGACATAAGGGCAATGACTCCTAAAAGAAGTCGTCTGACAATTTTGATGTATAATATATTCTCAACATTTCTGTCCGTCAAATTTTCTCTATTTGTAGTGGTTTCAAGCTAAAAGACAAAACTTGCATTTTACCCCTCCTTTCAATTTTTAGCCATGTCACCCATCTTGTTTGACAGGCAGGGTCATCAGACACATGTTTTAAACTAAATATCCAAATAATGATTGTGGTCAAGTTTGGTTAAATTTGTCCAAGTAGTTTCAGAGTAGAAGATTTTTGTAAAAGTTAACAGACAATAACTGACAGCAGTTAATAAAATATAAACTGTATTGTTTTCCTACCTGTTCTTTGAGACAAATCAGGTAGTGACAACCAAAGATGACCACAATAGTAACACCCAGCATTGTCTGATCGCAGATAAACCTCTGTTATTTTAGGAAGTTGTGTCTTGATGGTCTGTAGAAGGTGTTCAAGCACCGATAATACAGCAAAAATATCTTGCTTAACAACATCCATCGTATGGGTAAATGTTTTGTGCTGAAAAAAGAAGGGTAAAAAGCTATGTAAGAACCTTTATTTGCTTTTAAAACAAACAAGAATATGTGTCCACAGCAAAACATGCCTTATGAAATTTCCCTTTTTAGAGAACAATGGATTAAAACACTACACTGAATTCAAATTTGTATGACTATAAAACATAAGAAACTAGACGGGTGCCATATATGGAGACGGATCTGCAATGCTGTCATTTATAAGGTAATACGTCATGTACATGGAGTTATCTTTGTTTATACATAACTGTACATGTACTGGAATCAATTACAATTACGGATATCTCGAATTCATACAAATTGTTATGTTTTTTTTATTTTTTTTCAGTTCAAACCGCAAAATGAATTCAATCTGTACTGTTCAATGCTCACGTCACTTTGATTTCACATGGCTTTGGTTGTCTCATCAATTCCTTATTTTTTTAGCTTTAATTTGGTGTCTGCTGCTATTTTTTAATGTGATTTCTGCAATATTGGTAATTGCTTAATAAGATAAGTAATTCATATAAACTTACAAATGACTAATGGTGATATATCATTTGTATATGTATAGTACTTGTATCTACATGTAGCTATATGTATAGTACTTGTATCTACATATAGCTATATGTATAGTACTTGTATCTACATGTAGCTGTATGTATAGTACTTGTATCTACATATAGCTATATACATAGTACTTGTATCTACATGTAGCTATATGTATAGTACTTGTATCTACATGTAGCTATATGTATAGTACTTGTATCTACATGTAGCTATATGTATAGTACTTGTATCTACATATAGCTATATGTATAGTACTTGTATCTACATGTAGCTATATGTATAGTACTTGTATCTACATATAGCTATATGTATAGTACTTGTATCTACATGTAGCTGTATGTAAGAACCCATTCTCTTATGCATGTTATGGTTGATGCCTGTTATCTGTTTCTCACAAGAAGAGATATTTATAGTATCAAACCTCACAGAGTGTGATCCGAAAAATGCTATTACTTGATTGGCTTAACCAGCATAATGAGACAGTATTGCAACATTACAATTGAATATCTCCTTATTTTCATAATGAATGTATAGGTCATTGAAGACATTCAAAGGTTCAGAAAATGTGCATGTTGTCTATAGCATGCAGGATATATGATTTCTTCAAAAACATACAAGACTTTTTTTATTTTTGTCGTTTTTACATTTACATGATTTAGAAGTGTACGAAGAATATAAAAATGTACGATGTGAAAGATGAGGCCATAACAGGACATACATGTATGAAGTCATATTTTTCGAAGAATTTTTATTTAATAACACAATGAAAATGTTTACCATGAGAGAAATAGGTAATCAATTATGTTAGAATTGGATATTTATCAATCATTGACCTTTGACGATGTCAATACATGATGGATGGACCTTTTCAGATTATATTGATCTCGGACTTTGTACTCGGTCAATTAATCCAACAGGTCCATATATAACGTATTGAATGAGTGAAAGACCTTAATTTATATATAACATATATGTAAATAGTATAAGTTTTAAAATGATATTGACTCATTGTTACTATTTTTTGGAAATGATATTGACATTGAGTCAATATCATTTTTAAAAATAGTATCGTCGAGTGTGTGAAAATACAAAATATATACATGATATATTTGGAAACACATGACCAAATAAACTAATGATAAACAAGAAACATCAAACCATATGTTATATTGCTTGATATCCAATTCTCACTTGTTATCAAAACTATAAATAACTTGGATTTTTCTTATCTTATATATATATTCATACCTTTAAGCTTCAATCTTCATCTCTAAAAATGGAAACTGCACAATGCCTTTCTGCCCAAACCAATCAGACATTTTTTCATTGATAGAATATTATTAATAATTTTAATAATGAATACATTTATGAAAATTATATGCAACATATGAGCACAAGTTATCAAGGATGCAAACAAACTAAAATTTAAACTGTAGTGAATGAAAAAAAAATAGTTGCATGGTTTCAATTCACAAGGATTTTAAATCATTGCAGCTCCCAAAAAACATAATCAATATTTACAATATTTATTTAAAAATTACTATGTTAATTATTTTTACCGTTTTAGTATGGTTTTATAAGTCTCTGTTTATATTTTTTAGAGCAATATATTCATAATTGCAAATGGCTGATATTTTTGTTCAAGCATATTGTTTTTCTTAAATTGTTTAACATTTCACAGCGGTATAACATGTTACTTTAATAATTCTTCTCTTAGTTTATTTATTTTGTATTTACATTGTATCATAGATCAAATTTATTTGTTCAGTGTATGTTCACTGGTGTTAATATGTCTTTTGATTGAGTTAAGCCATTTCAATTGATATTTTATAGTGTGTCTTTCTATGTTGTGATGTTACACTATTGTTTCAGATAAGGGTGAAGGTTTGGTACCATTAAAACGTTTAAACCAGCTGCAATTGTTTGCACCTGTCCTAAGTCAGGAATCTGATGTTCAGTAGTTGTCGTTTGTTGATATGGTACATAAGTGTTTCTCATTTCTCGTTTTTCATATAGATTAGACCGTTGGTTTTCCCGTTTGAATGGTTTTACACTAGTAATTTTTGGGGCCCTTTATAGCTTGCTGTCGAGTCGGTGTGAGCCAAGGCTCCGTGTTGAAGACCGTTCTTTGACCTATAATGGTTTACTTTTATAAATTTTGACTTGGATGGAGAGTTGTCTCATTTGCACTCATACCACATCTTCTTATTTAAACCATTGTGGTGACGTCAGCCTATTCATTTACCGTGGATTCTTTTTCTAGAATCAACGCTTCCTAAATCTGCCGCTGAAATTGACTCACCAAATTATATTCAATTGTTTCCTTTGCGTGCCTGATTTCATTAAGTTTGAATTGGCTAATTTACTGATTTCTGTTCACTAATGGAATTAATTTAAAAACTTACCTTTAATTTTTGTAATTTTTATATGCCTTCACTGGGAATCGAACCCTTCCTTGAAATCTGTTCTGTGTGACTGACATCAACAAATCGACGAAACCTCTCGGCTACCAATGGGTTACACTATAGATGTCTATTTTATATATTTAAATGAACATCTGATATACATCGGTTCATCGGACACACAGGGCTTGTACCTTTATATAGACACAATAGGCAGTTGTATAGTATGAGTTGGTAGCCGCGAGGTTAGCATGGTTAAAATCAATGAGTTAAAGATAGGGATTTGTCGCTTTAGGTTCGAATCCCTGTATTCTCTCTGTTGTTCCAATTCTTAAGTTATCCTGTTTGTTATAGTGGATATTTTTGTAATAATAGTGAGTTTTACCGGGTTTTGTTATTATTATTGGCTATTTCACATGTTTGAAACAAAAATGATTACATTCTATTTCACAATTTTTGTTTTATAAATATAGTATGATTTCATCTGTTTTACTACATAATTTTCCAAAGGTTTGTTCGCAAATTCCTATGCGAGAAAATCGTGATGTGCCTAAAGTGCTAGAAAATTTCGATAACATACTTATTATATATACTTTATATATGCATTTTGGTCGGGTTGTTGTCTCTTTGACACGTTCCCCATTTCCATTTTCAATTTTATTAGAAATAATTTCGAATATGTCTTATTTTGTATAACAGATAATATTCATATGCCTGGTAATATAAAGATCTTTAAAGAAGAGGTGTTATAATTGTATTTTGTTAACCAATTAATTGTGATCTGAGATTTATCAATGCATCGTTGGACTCGATAACATGGTTATTTAAACTCACTTACAATACCTTATGATTAAGAAAAGACTTTAATTTTGAAAAGAAATTAACACAATAGTTTAAGTTATAGATACAATGGATAAGCGTAGATTCCTGAAAAACAAACCATTCGCCCTCCGGGCTCATGGTTTCTTTTTCAAGAATCCACGCTTATCCATTGTATCTATATAACATCTATTATCTGTATTTTATAACTTCTGCCAATCTAGGCACACCTTCAGAGAGGCACACCTCCAGAGTCGTGTCTATTTGTAAATGTTTTAATTTTCAACAAGTGAAGTGAACACATATTACCTTAAATTAGGAAAGAGCGAAGCAGTCCACAGCTTTTTACAAAGCTCAAACTTGTGTACCACTTAAGTTCACCAAGTCCAAGGACCATATAACTCTGGAAAAATCATTGGATCGAAACAAAATTCTAACTCGAGTTGATCTGTTGAGCGGGGACATTTAAGTTGAAATTGTAAAATAAAAATATTTATTTCGTTTTCATTTCGTTTCGTTTTGCTGTATTTCGTTTCGTTTCGGTTTTTTTTCTGTTCCGTTTCTATTTCGTTTCGCACCTTACAGGTACCCCTTGCCACTCTACCGGCTTGCCGGTGGATTTTGCACATATATACCCCACTGAATTACCAATTACTAAAAGCATTTATTTATGGTGGTGTGTACCTAAGAATGATGTTTTATATTTAGTTATACTAAGACATTTATAAATATGTACTTGATTATTGTTTTTTTTTCCTTTGTTGTCTAAAAAAATACCTGTAATATACTCTTTGTGAGCCCATTTAATGGAAATAAAACATCTTCTTCTTCTTCTGTTTACAAAACAACTAATCTTTATTGAAGCCGTTTGTGACAAGATATGTTCGCCTTCAGTGTTTTGTTTACAAACAAAAACATGTGCTTTCAAAAAGAAAATAGGGATACGCATGCGTGTACGCATGTTATTCATCATGTAGATACTACCAGTTCTTACTGCTTTCTGAGTAGTAATCTGTGTGAAAATAGGTCACTGTTAGAAACAATAAGAACTTGCCATATTTATGCCATATCTTATTTTACAACAGTCGGATTATTTAAAGAAGTGAATACTACAGTATTTTGACTTTGGAAATTTAAGCGTGAGATTTTCATTCATAATTCGGCCACGTGGTATCTTCGTAGTGTGTGTTTTTCCCTGTTTCCATATAAAGAGGATTTGGTCTTGCGTCATATTAAAAAGTAAAGCGGGGAATGTCTTCTTGAACACTGGACATATTTTCAATTATACACGTGTTATAGAACCTCCAGTCATGCCCTCTAAGGATAAATACGATGTTGTCGGACAGAATGAGAAAACTGTGAAAGATCTACCAGCATCAAATAGTTCAAATTCAAGTGGACCAGAGGATGAAGTCAAGTTACAACAGAAAATCAGTTTGTTAAATGGTGTAACTGTAATCGTTGGAAGTATCATAGGATCTGGTATATTTGTCAGTCCTAAAGGAGTTCTCGAAGGGGCTGGCAGTGTAGGCTTGTCTATAATAGTATGGGTTGGCTGTGGTTTATTTTCCATGGTTGGAGCCTACTGTTATGCCGAACTTGGAACCTCTATAACAAGATCTGGAGCAGATTATGCCTATATTTTTGAAGCATTTGGACCATTTCTAGCATTTCTAAGATTATGGGTTGAATGTATGATTGTGAGACCATGTTCACAAGCCATTGTAGCTATGACTTTTTCCTACTACATTATTGAACCATTGTTTCCAGATTGTGAGCAGCCAGACAATGCCATTAGACTTCTTGCAGCAATATGTATATGTAAGTTATGTAAATGTTGTAAAAGCTTAACTAGAATGGTAAGTAGGGATGGTTGAATAGACTGCTTGCAATGTATTACACTGACCAAGCTGCAAGGAATATTATGAGTATTTATCGCACTTCGGGGTAAATTAATGACATTATGATTGGTTGAAGGTTGTCACTTGGTGACCCCTATTATAAGTTATATGGTTTGCTACTGACCCTCTATGGATCCGTAGGGGTCAGTGGTGAACCCTATAACAAATTTATCGCACACCAAACTTTTTCCTTTTTTTTTTTTAGAAATAAAAACAATGAAACACAACAACATTAATAGATAACGTCACCATTAATAGTAAACGTGACATCACGAACCCCATATGAAACTTACTGACACCATATAGATCCATAGGGGGTCAACACATGGCGGAGTTAAACCAATCACAACACCACTATTTATCCGAGGTGTGATAAGTATCCATATGGAGTCAGTAGATTTCATATGGGGTTCATGACATCACATCTACTGATGGTGACGTCATCTATTAATGTTATTGTATTTCATTGTTTATTATTATACATAAATTGACAGGAAAAGTCCTGTGTACTATAAAATTGTTATAGAGTTCACCACTGACTCCCTACCGATCCAAAGAAGGTTAGTAAAATCGGTATCAGGTCGTTGCGGCCCCAAACCAATCCGGCCCAAAGTCGATCCGGCCCCATAATAAAATAATGAATAATTTATATTAACTTCGGAGGATTATGTTACATATTTGAATCAGGATAAATGGTTCTTTTCCTTCTAACTTCATGGTGGCTTACCCGCTAAACGCGCTTTCAAATCATTTGGTAATTCCATAATGAGTGTTCACGAGGTTGACTGTTCAAAATACAGCTCACACTAATATGAATAAAAAATAAAAAGAAAAACCCATCCTGTCTCCTATTTTATAGGAATGATTAGGCAAATCAAACAACATTTCTCAATTTGAGAAGTTTTTATAACTTTAAACATGTTAAACAAAAACTAAGTTTGCATACATCAGCTTTGGGATCGGCTTGTACAGTTTTGTATGTAACGATTTGTTATTTTATTACATCAGTTGAAAGACTTGTTAAAATCACAGTCAATTGAAAAAATGTGAATTACTGCTGATTGATGTTGATGGTACTAAATTCTGTTATATATGTTTTATTATAATTATGCTGCTTTTTAGCTTACCTGACCAGAAGGGCCAAGTGAGCTTTTCTCATCACTTGGCGTCCGTCGTCCGTCGTCGTTAGCTTTTTACAAAAATCTTCTCCTCTAAAACCACTGGGCCAAATTTAACCAAACTTGGCCACAATCATCATTAGGGTATCTAGTTTTAAAAATGTGTCCGATGACCCCGCCAACCAACCAAGATGGCCGCCATGGCTAAAAATAGAACATAGGGGTAAAATGTAGATTTTGGCTTATATCTCTGAAACCAAAGTATTTAGAGTAAATCTGACATAGGATAAAACTGATTATCAGGTCAAGATCTATCTGCCCTTCAATTTTCGGACAAATCTGACAACCTGTTGTTGGGTTGCTGCCCCTGCATTGGTAAATTTAAAGAAATTTTGCAGTTTTTATATTGCGGTCATATATTGGTATGACGTTGACGTCGTCTTCGTCCGGTGTCGTCCGAAGACACATTGGTTTTCGCACTCTAACTTGTGTGTTAGTGTATGGATCTCTCTGAAATTGTACCACAAGTTTCCATATCACACAGGGAATGCTGGGATTGATTTTGGGGGTAATTGCCTCAAAATATTAGGAATTAGGGGCAAAAAACAAGCATTTTTCTAGTTTCATGACAATAACTTGTGTGTAAGTGTATGGATCTTTCTGAAATTGTACTACAAGGTTCCATATCACAAAGGGAAAGCTGGAATTGAGTTTGGGGGTAATTGCTCAAAACGTTTAGGAATAAGGGGCCAAAAATAAGCATTTTTCTAGTTTCCAGACAATAACTTGTGTTCAAGTGTATGGATCTCTCTGAAATTGTACCACAAGGTTCCATATCACACAGGGAATGCTGGGATTGATTTTGGGGGTAATTGCCTCAAAATATTAGGAATTAGGGGCCAAAAAAGGGGCAAAAAACAAGCATTTTTCTAGTTTCATGATAATAACTTGTGTGTAAGTGTATGGATCTTTCTGAAATTGTACTACAAGGTTCCATATCACAAAGGGAAAGCTGGAATTGAGTTTGGGGGTAATTGCCCAAAACGTTTAGGAATAAGGGGCCAAAAATAAGCATTTTTCTAGTTTCCAGACAATAACTTGTGTTCAAGTGTACAGTCAGAGATATAACTCTATAGGGTTATTACAGAAAATAACTTGCATGTGTTATTACAAATACTTTCATGAGTTGTCTACTCTTTATTCCTTAAATTTTCTAAATCTGTAATAACATATGTTTGTTATTTGTAAAATAAATCAAAAATATTTTAATTTATAATGGGCTCTAGGGAACTCTTGAGACTTTGCGCAGAAACTAAATGCATAGCCTTGATAATTAATTTTTTAATTAAATTAATACATTTTTGATTAACCATGGTAAATCAATGAGATGAGGCTTTTAAGGGATAAAATTAGCTGTAATAACATATCTTAGTTATTAAATGGAATGTAACCTATTATATGAGACACTTGGGAATTACTGGGAAGCTTGCGCAGAACCTCATTACATGCTCTGGTCATTATTTCTTACAATAAATTAAAATACATTGTAATAAAGCATGATTTACATCTGAGAAAATGCTTTGGAGTGATATAGAGAAGCTGTGATAACACCCTTTAGTTATTACAAATGTACAGGCATATTTTTTCTGTAATAACAAATAGGTGTACTTTGCAAAATTGGCAAACTATGAACTGTTATATCTTTCTATAGTTAAGTATACATAAAGACAATAGTAATATCAATAGAACTTGTATGCATTTTAACTAAACTAGTGATAAAATTGAGAATGGAAATGGGGAATGTATATTGTTCCTTTGAAACATGTAACATGCATATGTTATCACAGTTCTTTGATTTTTTAGTCCACAATAACAAATGTATGTTATTTTTCTGTAATAACCCTATAGAGTTATATCCCTGACTGGTGTATGGATCTCTCTGAAATTGTACTGCAAGGTACCATACCACAAAGGGAAGGCAAAAGTTCATCAGATTTAGATTTATCTGCCCTGAAATTTTCAGACGAATCGGAAAACCCGCTGTTGGGTTGCTGCCCCTGAGTTAGTAATTTTACAAAAATTTTGCAGTTTTTTGTTATTATCTTAGATATCATTATAATATCTAATATCTAATACTATTAATTATGATTTTAACCTTATTTTACATGATTTCCAAAGCATCAGTAAATACAGGTGAGCGACACAGGCTCTTGAGAGCCTCTAGTTATGCATACTCATGATCAATAGTCTTGAAAACTTGTAACAAAAACATAATCAACAGAATTGTTTTATACTGCAATAATCATCCGTATTCATTTAAGGTGATAAATTGATTTGAATTCAAATATTTTATATAAAAAAAATACTATATTTCTATATGAAATCTTAATATAAATTAAAAAAAATATTCAAATAAATGTCTCATCTTATGAGAATTTAATATTCAAATATTCGTCAAAGGCCAACTTTTTTAACGTCGACCTTTTATATTAATATAAAATTAATAAACATCAAACAGAATGACACTGAACTCATATATATCTTTATTTTTATTCCTTATAAATATTTTTATATTGGGGACGGATCAACTTTAAATATGGGGCTGGATCGACTTAGGGTCGGATAGACATGAGGGGGCAGTAAAATCCATAAGGGATTTGGCCTTATAAGCCCTATGGATTTTACTAACCCCCTTATGGATCCATAAGGGGGGTCAGTAGCAAACCTTATAACAAACCCCATGTTTACTTTTTGTAAAAATTTGTATACATGTAGATTCTATTAAACATATGTACAATGAACATGTTGTACAAATTTTTACACGTCTTATAGTAAATTAACTAATCTGGGTCGATAGGCTGTGGCTTAGCATGAAGAGTGTTATTCATGTATATATTTTCTAATTTTTAGATTTAGACATTGTTAGACCATGTCATATGACACAATGGCAGCCTTGGCAGGTCAACCTATTTATACTATATATATAATAAGAAACAACCGTACAAGGTGATTTTTTTTTTAAATAGTTTATGTGGTAATCTGCTTACATGTACGTATACATGTACAGTTTAATACAAGTATGTTTAAGGTGTAATACCACCATTCATGCCATTGTTTTCCCCTATTAGTCTTTGTTAGATTTGCACTTTTCAAAAAATTGTGCAGAATTTACATTTGGATACACGTAGATCTTTGTTTCAAATAAAGAAATACTTGGCATGAGTAAAGTTTTATCCTATCCAGTACTACAGACAAAATTTCACATAACATTTCATTGCATACAAGATAATAACCATCACTGGAAGTTAACCAATCAAATTTCCACCCTTTCTTTCCTGTTTACAAGCTTGAGTAACCATGTAACCTCAAGTTTCCAAAATATTCTATAGAAACACCAAATAAAAAAAGAATGGTGTTTTGAAACACCCAAGATATATGTTTATGACTCAGAAATCTTTTACTGCAATGAAATGTAGGATTAATTTCCTACAACTATCAAATTCAAGGGAATATTTTTTTCAACCCTTTTTCCTATGCAATCGGATGTGAGGTACTATGATTTGGTGGTATTACACCTTAAGAGACTGGATTTCAATTCCCAAAACATAGAGTATATTTAAATCATACATGCTGGTGTCAAACCAGGACTGTAAATTTAAATCAAACATGCGGGTGTCAAACCAGGACTGTAAATTTGAATCATACATGCGGGTGTCAAACCAGGACTGTAAGTTTGAATCATACATGCAGGTGTCAAACCAGGACTGTAAATTTGAATCATACATGCGGGTGTCAAACCAGGACTGTAAATTTAAATTTTCAGAGAATTTGGATTTTCTTGACAACAGTACTAGTGTTAATTTGTTAATTGTGATGGCAGCAGATCTCCTAAATTTTACAACATGTACATGTACATGTATATTTGTTTTACGAAGTTGTTACATGTACAATCTACACATACAAAAATCTTTGTGCCAAAAACAAAGTGTCTGTACTAAATGTACTAAAAATGTACATTTTTTTGTAAATTATGTGTCAGAATAAATTTTCAGTTGTCTGAAATCTACTTTGGTATTGCATTATAGCTATTAAGACACAGTCATTGGACTGATTTCTGATACAAAACATGCAACATTTTCCATACTGGATGAAAAGAATAAGGGTTTACAAATGTATAGGACTTTATTTTTATGTTATTGGCTTTATATACATGTACATATACTCATACATTGTAGCTATTGTTAGACATTGTTGGATGTCCAATTCAATCAAAAATTGATTTAGCATTGATTTAGTTGTTTAACTTGATGATCATCACATTGAAAGGACGTCTGAAGGTGACCTACGTTTTACGGAAGGAGTCTGACGATGCACATGATCAACCTTTAAAATCAATATTTTATTAATTAACACTTTTTAATGTTTTCCTGATTACAAAATTATAATATGAAAAATTTCATTTATTTGATCATGGTTCTTTTGATTTAATTTCCTCAATGGATTGTAAAATTTACTTAATATTAAATCAATTCTCTTGTAAAAGATTTTATTACAACGTGGGTTAGGATCAATAAAGGGAACTAACATAATGCAGGATTAATTTATATAAATGTAATGTGATGTAAACAACTTCAGTATATATGCATGACGTAGAGAAGGGTTTGGCATTCTGATGTAACATTTTTTGTTGATCTTTAAAGCATGAGCTACTTGTTACCAGTTCTATGCAGTTTTGTGTCTAATTAAAAAAATGAATTTGGTAGATCTTTGCCTTTGATATTTATTTATTACATGATAAACTAGTACATGTAGTAGGGGTCAAGCAACAGAGTAAATCAATACAATTATTATAATAACAAACAATTCTAAACAGGAACAAAATTAAATTTCAAATTGAAAGGCTGACAATGACCTCCTTGCCATTTTAAATAAATTCTAAAGATTGTTTTATGAAAGAATTTAAACAATGTTACATAATCCATTGTAAATAGGAACAAGTACATCTACATGTACAATGTACATGTATAGTGTATACATGTAGCTTTGTTTTCTTGCATACATACATTTATACATTTTTAAATTAATACATGTATGTGCAGTGTACAACAAATTGATAGTACATACATGTACATGATCAATTATTATGATTATTTTATATATGATAATCACAGATACATGTATGGGTGAAAATTTCACAAAACTTTGGCTTAAGCTCACCATTCTTGCATTAACATATTTGCTAACTGTTTCATCCATATGTAACATATATACAAGTATGCAATTAAAAGTTTTGTACAATTGTATACTGGGTACTTATATAGTTTCATTCTTTTTTATAGTGTTACTCACATTTATAAACTGTGCAGATGTGAAGTGGGCGACTCGAGTCCAGGATATTTTTACATATGCTAAAGTTGGAGCATTGATACTGATTATAATAACAGGATTTGTACAGCTAGGAAGAGGTAAGAATTTATACAGCTTGAAAGTGAAGCAGTTAAGTCTTTTAGCCGTAGAATGTGTAATAGCATTGAACAGGAATACAACACATTAAAAAGTACCATTCCAAATGTATTATCTAATTGAGGAATAAGTTAATAACTTTGAACTCTGGCTTGATGTTCTCAAGGTTAGGTCATTGGCTTTCCAAAGTTAATTGACAGGTGTTCTAAGAAGCCATGGGATAGTGAGCTTGACCTAACATCTGGGATTCAATTAGAAACATTTAGAAACTACATCAATCATAGCATGGGAAGAGAGGCAAACTTAGTTACTATTTAACTGTACTAGAAGGTTCCTATATCAGAAGGACCTTTCAATGGAACTTTTAAATATGTTTTATGTATTTAAAAATTTCAGAATTCATTCCAATCATATTCAAATGTACTTTCCTATTTTCAGGTATGTGGAACATGAATAAAAGGTACATGTTTAATGTGGGGCATAAGTCTGAGACAGCAACCCAATGCCAAAAATAAGAAAAAACATGTAGACAGATGTCTATACAATAATATATTAGAATATATCAAGCTCCAAGTCTAAAATATGAATTCCTTCTAATCATTTTGTATAACAAATGTATATATATACATATAGATAATAGGAAATATGCAGTTAACTTTAATAGGACAGCAACTTAACAAAACAAGTAAACATCTAGAGGTCATTATACATAATCTTTTTCATGGTTTTACATTGAGGTTGTACATACATTGTTCGTTAGATGAAGGAGAATGTCAGATATTATAGCAAACAAATAGAGTAAAGTGGAATTTAGATGACCTTCAGGCACCAGTTTATTTATTATATACCAGTATATATATATATACAATATTAGGTCAGTGTCAGAAAATATCAACTTTTTGTATAAGGCTTAGAAACTTGGGAAGGGTGAGGTTTACTGAGCTCTTCAACAGTTTTTAGTTGAATACAAAAAAAGATATTTTTATGACATTGACCTTGTATTGTTTTAAGCTGCAGCTCCAATTAATGTTTATGAATATAACAAAAATAAAACCAACTTAAACGAAGCCCACATTGTGAAAAAAATTGAGGTGACATGAAATTAACATTACACAAAATATCTCTTTGTTATTGTATTGGGTAGATAAAGACAACAGGAAGTTTATTAGTTGCATTATAGATACTGTTAGGCCAAACAAAAAAGTATGTGTGTTTACTGTTACATGCTGAAAAAAAAATAGGGTAGCTATGTAGGGATTTTTTTTTATTTTAAATTTTAATATTTTTTTACATTGAGTCTATGGGAGCAACATTCATGACATTGTGACTTTAACAGTGCTTATTCAAAAATGGTCAAAAAAACTTTGGGGTAGAGGATAAAAATTAGGGTAGGTAGGGGTACAGTAAACACACATACTTTTTTGTTTGGTCTTAGTTCAATGCAAATATTTTCTTCTCCCTTTTTCCACAGTCATATTAACTTAAAGGTCTTGTTATTTTGATTAAGATACATGTATAAAAGTCATAACCATAAATTTATATTCATACCATCATTTTAGACTGAATATTAAAACTACTACATTTACAGGTATTTAAAAAGTAAAAGCTTGCAATAACAACTATTTTACAAGAACACAAATGTACAAAAATACTGCAGTATAACACAAATTCAGGCAGGCTACTGTATACCGGTACATGCAAATATAATTACAATAGCTTGCGATGCTTCACCTAATTTTGGGATATTGGACTGGTGTTTGGCGTACAAAGTCCTGTTAGAAGTGCTCTTTATTAATTTGATATATCTTCAGTACATGCAATACAAGGTCATTTGATCAAAACAAAGCTTATCAGTGGTACAGTTTCTACAAATAGTTTCTATTAGAAGAGGACCGATCGGTCATGGTCAAATTTGCCTATTATCCATTCTTAACAGAAAGTGCTTACTGTAGTTCAGGTCAGTCACCTTACATTTGTCAATGATCTACATGTATATGAACATTTGCATGTATTATATGTAACCTTTGACATTCAACAATTTGATAAGGCTCTATCCTGTGACCAGTGAGTAATCTCAGACACACACAAACTCACTTTTTATAGATTTTTTATACAAATTAAAGGATCATCAGTAAACAGTAATTGAAATTATCACCAGGACATTTCAAAGATGGCCCAAATTTTGGCTTTGTCTGTTTTAGAATTATTAGGAGTTTGGTCTTAGATTTAATGTCTGTGATGTACATGTCTGAAGCCCGCCTCCAGGTGCGGGATTTTCTCGCTGTGTTGAAGACCCATTGGTGGCCTTTGGCTATTTTTCTGCTCTTTGGTCTGGCTGTTGTCTCTTTGACGCATTCCCCATTTCCATTCTCAATTTTATGTATTTGATTGCATTATATACATGCATATAAAACTATGTTCATGGTCCAAGTTTTCTGTTTAAACTTGAAACAAAGTAGTAGCTCACAAACAGTCAAAATTGACCCTAAGTTTTTGATTTTTTTTTCTATCTGGCCAAAATTCTACAAATTTTACAAAAAACATAGTTGTGATAAATGACTTCTTTATTGGCATAACACATGATTATCAACTATGAAATAATGACTACTAATGTATGCATTATTTATTTTGTAATGCCAATTTTTCTAAAATTTGTAACATTTTTAGTATAAATAACCTTGACCACTACCCCTGGTCCAGAAAATAATTGTGCCTATAGATTCATTATAAAAGTTGGCACATTTTGGTTACATTACATTTTGGATCATAGGGGCCAAGGTTTTCCTGAAGTTTTGACAATATCTCCTAAAAATGGTGACTTTGGAGCCTATAGTGTAATATTATGAAGAATTTTGTTTTACTTAGCACTAATATGATTAAGGCTTTTGAAGTACATCTATATAAGAAAGTGTGCCCTTTTTGATATTTTATGATAAAGTTGAAATTCAAAGCCATATTTTGGCAAAAGTGAACCTTGTCCTTTGTCAGCTGTACTATCCTTTAGATAAGTCAAAAATATGTTTACCACACCTAGCAATTATTTTAATCTGTATGTATTTATAAAAATGCACAGGTAATATAAACTGCTGAAGTTGAATCGTATATATATACATGTATATGCTGTCAGATATAAGAGACAACACAATTTTCCAGAGAAGCAATTTTGCATAATTATAGATAAGAAGATGTGGTATGAGTGCCAATGAGACAACTTTCCATCCAAGTCACAATGTGTAAAAAGTAAACAATTATAGGTCATTATAAACCTATTTAGAGGATTATACATGAATTACATTGTGTGGATTATAAAATATTTGAAAAAGTAACATTTATTTTTTAGGTGAACATGAAAACTTCCACAATCCTTTTGAGCACACAGAAACTAATATTGGTAAAATTGCCATGGCATTCTATTCTGGGTTATTTGCCTATAATGGATGGTAAGTTTAAATATAAAATATTATTGGAAATTATTTGAGGTCAGTGAATCAGGTCACTATATTTTTAGAGTGGAATGTGCAATCTTTATTATGTGCATCCTCAATGAATATTTATACAGACAGAAAGAAATACATCTGTTGTTCTAGCTGGAGGCAAATTGTTTAAAAAAAAGTTATTTAAACATGTTAAATTGGTTATACAGTAGGAATGTGATGAACATTGTAAATGATGAAATATATTTTTTGTTAATTGACCAGGTGGTTAATTACTGCTGTTTCATTCCTATATCATATACCTGTATGTCTGACACCTGAACAGGTGCCAAATAAGGTATTGTTTGTAAACATCAACTAATAAAAGAACTGTTAGATGTGATTTTTAAATGCTTTGTTTTATATATGATGTCCATCATAAAGTATTTTTAAACTTGGCATTGATTGTATATAGCAGTTGTAAATCTAATGAAACAAATTTTGGTAGTAAATGAATGATGCAATAATAAAAATGACAAAGAATGTATAAATGATAACAAGGCTATTTTGGCAGGCCTAGTTGATTTGGAATTATTTCTAATGTCTGAATGTAATAGTGATGTTTATTACATCATCATAAAAATAAGGAAATCATGTGTTATGATTGCCAATGAGACGTTAACTTGGTGGAAGTAAGCAACTATGCTTATTACGTCACGTACATCATGTACTGTAACACCATTGTATACTTGTATAACCACAATAAAAGTCAATGATGGTTTTGATAAAATTGCTTTTATTCCTAATTTAATGTTTTTTTTCTGTCACACGTTTTGACCAATGTCACAGAATCAAAGGAATAGTTTATTGATCTCCAGAAGATTATTTGATAACTAGACTACTGATGACTTATTGGACTTTTTTTATGATTATTGCCCATATTTCGTTTATAGAGCACTTTTTCTGTGCACAATGACAGATCTCTTTACCAAATTCAAATTACAGAGATAATTCATATACAATACATTGTATATCATTTACAAAAAATGTATTATACTAGGAATAACTTACTTGCTTTACTTTATTATGTCATTGCATTTAACCAAGTACATGTATAATAGAGTAATTCATAAAGTCAGGGCCAAACAAATCTCTGGTAATTACAGGTAGTTTTGTTGTGTCAGGGCTGATCGGTACACATTGCATAAGTTTGTGTTTTTTTTGTTTTGGTTAGAAACCACAAGCTGTTCACTTGCATTTCTGGGCTATTTGTTGATTACAAAGTATAAATTAGTTTGTTCTTTTGATTTATGGCTTATGATTGTTTTATTTTTTATTCTCCTCTATGTATCTTTTCTCTCCTTTTGTCATGTAACTGTTCCTGTTACAAACCGGTTCATAGGTCAGGGCTTTTGGTAATGACATTGTCATGATTGTCATGAGAAAAACAAGACACCCCTTTCTGGTACTTGAACAGGATTACAAGTCAGGGCTTTTGGTAATTGCATTGTCTTGAGAGAAACAACAAACCCTTCATTGTATTTAAGATTACATGTCTTGGTTCTAGTATATTTCATATGATTGTACTCCTTTATGAAAGGTCTAAACATTCTAAAAAAGTAAAGCCAGACGGCTGCAAATTACCAAATGTTGACAAAACTTTATTAAAACAAATGTTGTAACTCCAGTCAGAAGAGTATTGTTAGACCTTTTTTCCTTCGATCCTCCTGTCATACTGATATAAGATAGATTTCTCAGATACTATGCTTAACAATTCAATGAATTACAAGTATTTCAAAATTTGTTATTCATTTTCACATCCTTTCTATATCTGGGTCATTTTCACCATAAAATATGCATATACATGTACATGTACTGGATTTCAGGACAATAGTATTGGGTCAGTGCGTACTGCACATTTATTGAGAAAGATTTCTTGTGAAGATGTATGATTTATATTTCCCAGAATTTTTAAACTGTTACATATTTATTTATATCAGGAAGTATTTAAACCTTCGAATTCTAAACAGAACAATACACCTAACAATTATATAATAGTATGAAACTTTTTAAACAGAAAGGTTATCGTGGGTATAGAGAAATGTAATTTGATTTATCTCATGATTGGTGGTGTAATTAACACAGAAAGTCACAGGACAAAAAGTCACAATTCAGTTTTGAAATGATTTTTCTTTGAATAAGGAAACAAATGATTAATGTTGTGAACAATTACTATTATTACTCTGCTATGTTTTATTGGTTTTGTCTGATATGGTTGAATTTATATACAAATCAAATAATAAAGTTTCGACTTTATTTCCATGTCTAGCTGTGTAACAGATATATATTGTTGAGTGGACCATGAGGTTTTTAGGCGAAAAGCATTTATCTTAAGACAGAGTTATTTAATGTGGTTCCTAGGGTTTTTAGGCTAAAAGCATTTATCTGAAGACAGGGTTATTGAATGTGGTCCCTAGGGTATTTAGACTTAAAACATATATCTGAAGACACAGTTATTGAATGTGGGTGGTAGGCATAGGGGTTTCAGTCTAAAATCATTTATCTTCAAACCAGGTTATTTAATGTGGTCCCTAGGGTTTTTAGACCAAGTATTTATCTGAAGACACAGTTATTAAATATACCAATTTATTTACCTTAATGTGGTCACCCTATTTCACTCATGTTAAACTTGATAAAAACATATGGAGAGCCAATAGTTATAACTCTCAGTTGTAGAACTCTGTTTGGTACATTTATTGCATGAATTGTGGATAAATCTGTTCAACAGTCAATATAGATTCTATTGTTTGGTATATGATTAGGTAATCAAGTATACAGGCTTAGAAGTTTAAGTACAGCAGTTAAAACTACATTTATAACTTGTAAATATGATGAAAAATCAAACTACTGTTTTGGACTAATAAAAATAATCTGTATTCATTGAGTTTGCATCTTTTTATTATTCCAAGTTTGATTACATTTGTTTTCTCCTTAAACCATGCTTAGAATTATTTATTATTAAAGTTGCCACATTATATAATCTTAAAATTTTATTATTTCTCTAAAATATTTTTGTAATTTTTTTACACCTTATATGACTATAATAGTACACTCATCTTTCATTACAGGAATTACCTGAACTTTGTAATTGAAGAATTGAAAGATCCATACAAGTAAGTTTTATGTTTGACAAGAGGTCACTTAGAATCTATTGAAATGGGAAATCACATCAATATAAGTTAATAAGTTAAATCATTTGTAATTCATCACGTTCATTGGATCAAGTTCTATGGGAGCTATGAACATGATGAAGTTAGTATAGAGAGCACACAAATGAGACCAGTTATACTGTTATCTCCTCTGATCACTATAAAGAATAGGGATCACACAAATGAGACCAGTTATACTGTTATCTCCTCTGATCACTATAAAGAATAGGGATCACACAAATGAGACCAGTTATACTGTTATCTCCTCTGATCACTATGAAGTAGAGGGATCACACAAATGAAACCACTTATACTGTTATCTCCTCTGATCACTATGAAGTAGAGGGATCACACAAATGGGACCTGTTATACTGTTATCTCCTCTGCTCACTATGAAGTAGAGGGATCACACAAATGGGACCTGTTATACTGTTATCTCTTCTGCTCACTATGAAGTAGGGGGATCACACAAATGGGACCTGTTATACTGTTATCTCCTCTGATCACTATGAAGTAGAGGGATCACACAAATGAGACCAGTTATACTGTTATCTCCTCTGATCACTATAAAGAATAGGGATCACACAAATGAGACCAGTTATACTGTTATCTCCTCTGATCACTATGAAGTAGAGGGATCACACAAATGGGACCTGTTATACTGTTATCTCCTCTGATCACTATGAAGTAGAGGGATCACACAAATGAGACCAGTTATACTGTTATCTCCTCTGATCACTATGAAGTAGAGGGAACACACAAACGAGACCAGTTATACTGTTATCTCCTTTGATCACTATGAAGTAGAGGGATCACACAAATGAGACCAGTTATACTGTTATCTCCTCTGATCACTATGAAGTAGAGGGATCACACAAATGAGACCAGTTATACTGTTATCTCCTCTGATCACTATGAAGTAGAGGGATCACACAAATGGGACCTGTTATACTGTTATCTCCTCTGATCACTATGAAGTAGAGGGATCACACAAATGAGACCAGTTATACTGTTATCTCCTCTGATCACTATGAAGTATAGGGAATACACAAACGAGACCAGTTATACTGTTATCTCCTCTGATCACTATGAAGTAGAGGGATCACACAAACGAGACCAGTTATACTGTTATCTCCTCTGATCACTATGAAGTATAGGGATCACACAAATGAGATCAGTTATACATTTAGCTCATCTGGGCATATATATGAATCTGACACAACACAGGAATAACCCCATTTCTTGTACATATGATTAGTCCCATGTGGTCATTGAATCTCAGAGTGAAAGATCATTTGAAGTTAAGGACAAGACTTTTTCTAGCTCATATGTTCAAAATCCTTGGGAATTTTTATTTTCATCACTTTGAGTCTGTCAAGGTGAGGGATTGATCCATTCAAAGTAGTAAAACAAACAATTTGACCAAAAAGACTATGGAAAGCTAAAGCATGAGGATTTTTTTTATATCTATATCAAAATGAAATGATGCAGGGGAGGTGTAAACAGTCATTCTAAAAGTCAACTGATATTTAATAGTTAAATCTTCTGAATACAGTAAACTCAGAATTTTTTGTGTACACATAATATTTGGATTTGTAGAATAATACACAAAAATGTTAGTTAAATTATTGCTATTTCAGATGTGCTGAATACGAGTAATGCTTTTTGTTTACTGAACCAAATGTCCACTAAAATTTCAATGACCTTCAGAATCAATTAGTATACCAGTAATGAGTATACATCTAAAAAAGACAACAATACACTAAAATAATACTCAGAAGACCTCTTGCTAAAATACAATACATTCTAGAGCAACAATATATAAAAACGGAAAGAATAAAGAAAGACAATAATGGCTATTAATGTAATTACAAATGGGTGGCTTCATAAAAATTAGAGTCATCAATTCAATATAGTATACAATAAAGAGATCTATAGAATATTAATCTTTTAACAACAAAAAAGACAACAATGTTAATGTCATGATTAGAGGTAACATCTGTTGTATTGTTTATGATACATGAATGAAAATGTCAAAGTTCTTCTCATTCGCGTAATGTTGTGACATATGTTCATTGATTATTATTGGTCTCGTACATGCATAGTCATACATTATACGTCAGTAAATAAATGGACTTTGGTTGAACCCTTAAAAGTTAATCTCTTCAAGGTCTCATCAAATCTATTGGACCCAACATGCTCAAAATCAATAATAAATCTAGCTCCTTTTTTATGCATAATTTCCCCTCACACATGTCACAATTAATTGTTTAGCTAGTTGACCCTATTAATAAGAGAGCTGACTCTTGCTGCAGATTAAGCTAGAATTTCAAACCTTATATCAATAGCTTGAGTATTGGAATGTATTATGATTTATTATGTTTAGTAGTAGGCTGATTAATTTTCATAAGTAAATTATATATGACATACATTATACATGGATTTAATTGTCAATATTAAATCTGTCTTTTTGGATCATAGCTTTCAAACTTTTTTGAAGCTCAGAAAGATCTGAGAAAAGAATAAAGGATCATCATGATATTTTGGATAAATATCAGACAGTAATCTTTAAATTTTACTGAAGTGATGAGGAAACTTAAAAAAGTGGCTTACTTGAATTCGGTCTTTATAGTGAAAAATATATCTTTTTTTCACCTATTGATATTATTTATAAGTTTAGTGCATGTAATTTTAAAACTTAAAAAAAAAGATAAATTCGAAAAGTGGTTGTGCTGTTACAATTCTACTTAAATTTGGGCTTTTTGGTGAAAAATTAAATCTCTTTTCACCCAGTGATAGTATTTATAAGTTTAGTAATCTTAAAACTTTGATATTGATAAATTAGACAAAGTGGCTGTCATGTTGCAATTCTACTTGAATTTGGACTGCATGGTGAAAAATAAATCTCTTTCACCTATTGATAGTATTTATAAGTTAAGTAATCTTAAAACTTAAATATTGATAAGATTAATCCAGACAGATCACCTTCTCCTTCAAATTGAATAAACCGGAAATCTACAGATATGATACAAGTACAATTCGATAACCATTTTGACTTGTTGACCTCTGTTGTTTACTTTGTGATAAGTGACCAGTAAGGTTTTTTTAAGAATTTAAAAAAAAGATCAGTTTGTTCTAATCTGTCCTGAATATATAACGTCATTGCCATGACTATTATGACCATGAAAATTTGAAAGGAATGTCCATCCCTGTCTTAAAATACTCCAAATGAAATTGTAATTTGAAATGTAGCAAAATCAGTATGAAAATGCTGTGCAATGTGAAGAAATTTCACTGGATAACATTTTCAATAAATTGGAATGAATTTGAATTATAACCATGATAACCAGTCCTACTAACTTTTTAGGGTTATCAAACCAAATGGAAATTTTGCACAAGACTTGCATATTATTACATAACATTTATTGATTTTGCAAATTTTGGTACCTAGCTTGGCTCTCAGTTAAGTTGTATGTATACGATACACCTTGAGAGCGTTAGCCCGAATGGGTTTATCTAATTTACACCAATATATTATTGTCAATGTAGAAGGATAGTTTTCAATAATTTAGGAGGGGGGTCTTTCAGCGATTTGACCTTATGTTATTAAAAAGCATGATAAATGTAGGGCATCCAATAACAATATCTTGGTGTAAATATGAATTAAAGGTGAAGTATATGTCAACGGGGCAACAGAACACAAAAAATAAATAAATAAGCCATCGAGAGGTCAACATCCGAGAGGTCAACATCCTTTCCGTACAATATGTCAAGCTTTAAATCACCCCTAGTTTATAAAAGTGATGAATTAATTTAAAAGAGATGAGCTGCTTACATCAAATTCCCCATGATTACAAAAACACATTAACATATGACAAAAAACACCCTGTCACGCATTAAAAGCGGTACATGTATGAACTGTAATAATGATGAGAATTTGTCTTGATATTACAATTTTAGGGTATGGTGTATACAAATAAATAAATTTAAGAATGTAGAATGAACTAATTAAAGACTTTAATATTTGTGTTTTTAAAACTGATTTTTAAGAGAACAAATTTGGGATCTAGTCAAACTTGTACACAGATGATACTCTAAATTACAGTCTGAGACCCATTTTATAACTTTTTTTCAGATAGATTATTTCTTTGTTCCCTTTATACAATGTTAAAGCCTTATAGGGAGTTATTTGCTTTAAAGAGGTGGTCACCCTTGATAGGTTTTACTGTAATATTTTTTTTTTTCAATCTGCCATAAAAAAATTTTTTTTTTTTTTAAGAATTTGAATATTTCATAATCACTGATTCAGATCAAACAAACATAATACTTCCTAGGTGAATTATTTTATATTGCTTTCAGTTGAAAACCTCTTAACTATGCTTAAAGACCTGTTTAAGTAGGTAAGAAGGAAATAAGGTCCAATGGGTTTTCTGTTGTTATGATTTAATCCTTTCCTGTTTATGTATAATTTTATTACGTTCTTTTTTATAAGTTTATTTACATAAAGTAACAATTAAGAACAGCTTAAAAACATGTAGTACAAATATCTATAGATAAACCGCATGCAATATATATCTCTACTTTGTCTGTTTACATTTATAATAATTATTCCAAGTCATTACCAGAGAATGGACAATACTACAAAGACATGAAATCCTAATAGTTCTATTTACAAGTTTCATTTTGAAAACCAAAAAATAAGCAAATAGCTGTTAAAAGGATAAAAGAGTTTCAGGTTTCATAATAAACTGAATTGATTCTTAGTTGTGCTTGGACAAAGTTATTTAAGGCAAAGAAAAGCAGGTAATAAATATTATTGCATGCTAGAAAATAGCATGGTGATGAGATGTTTACCATTTATCAACAAAATTTAAAAGAAAGTTAAAAAAAAAGAAGAGAATACCATCTTAGTAATTTCAGAGTTATTTCCCTTTTTGACATGTTTGTTGGCTCTGCTCAAACTTTTATACACCCTGCTCACAAACATGTTTAACCCTGCCACATTCTTTATGTGCCTGTGCCAAGTCAGGAGCCTGTAGTTCAGTGGTTGTCGTTGGTTCATGTTTGTCATATTTGTTTTTTCGTAAATTGTTTTGTTATAAATTAGAACGTTAGTTTTCCCATTGAATTGTTTCATATTTTTCTTGTAGGGGCCTTTCATAGCCAACAATACGGTATGGGTTTTTTTCATTGTTGAAGGCTGTACGGTTGCCTTTAATTGCTTACATCCACCTCATTTGAACTTTGGTTGATAGTTGAATTGTCTCATTGGCAATCATACCACAACTCCTTATTTTTATATTTTTTAAACATCATATTTAGTTGAAGTAAGTAAGCAATAATAATCCTTGAATATAAAAAATCCATGGTTGTCAGCAGGTAAACATTCATATGTGGTATTTAGTACGTGTATAAATGCCTTTGTGTTTTAAAAACAGCTCTCAAAAGAATATTTGTCTTTTACAGAAATTTACCAAAAGCAATCTGGATCTCTATTATCATGGTGATGACTGTGTACACTCTAGCTAATATTGCCTATTTCACCACTGTAACTAGAGTAGAGATCTTGAGTGGCAGTGCTGTGGCTGTGGTAAGTGTAAAATCTTGCTTACAATGACTTTTTCAGCTGTCATCAGAATAGAGTTTATGAGTGGCAGTGTTGTGGCTGTGATATTGTTATTTCTTATTTTACAATTAGATTATTGCACCTGGATGTATTGAAGTATTAAACAATTGATATACCTTTATAATGAAATGGCAGATTGAAAAAAAATACAGATAAACCAACATTAATAAGATTTATTTTTCTTTTCTCAGATGTTCTCCCAGAGATTGTATGGTGTTATGTGGTGGATTATGCCCATCTTTGTATCACTCTCTACTTTTGGAGGTGTAAATGGTATCCTGTTTACCACTTCAAGGTCAGTAAAATTCCCTACTCACAGCTCTTTATATATTTACAGTTGTTTGTTTTTATTATTATTTATATCATGAACTTCCTTGCATAGTTTAAGCATGAAATGGAGGCTTTGTATTTCTTTTACACTGATTTCTTAAGTTTGAAAATTAAACCAGACTAAAACTACATTAACTACATTCATGACATTTGGGCTGTATCAGGATGTTCCGGCCCCATAATAAAATAATGAACAATTATCATAAAAATCAGAGGGTTTTGTAACATATTTGATTCAGGTTAAGTGGAATTTTTGCATAGAAAATGTGTGTAAATTTGGCCACTGATTGGAGGAATATTTTAAGGAAACAGTACAGTTGTTTACATGTATGTAACTACATGTATTTGTTGTGAAATACCTTTAAAAAATTTCCAACAAATGTCTCCTCAAATGAACATTATATATTTGAATAGTGTCAAAGGCACAATTTATCTTATACCTTTTATGTTTTGATAAATGCTTGAAAGCATGTAATGAAAATTGATGATGAAATAATGTAACACAAGATATGTTATTTAATTTACAGATTATTTTACGTTGGCGGTAGAGAGGGCCACATGCCACAAGTGTTAAGTTACGTGTCTGTAAAGAGATTGACCCCAATGCCAGCCTGTATATTTATGGTAAGTGCAGATATATAATAATACAATAAATTGAAAGTACAAAATATGACAGATTAAAGGCAATGAATCATCACCTGGTGCTGTTATTTAGTGTTTTTCTGCATTACCTATACTTTTTATTATAGATTTCTATTTTCATACCCTGATAACAGTGACAAAAGCAGGATTTTCTCCTGAATGGGTTTGTTCTATGGAAGAAGTTTTAAATCTGTTTCCCTGTAGCACGATTAAATAAGAGTGTTAATTAACAGTGAAAAATGAGTTTATTTTAGTAAAATTCTGTATAAGATTAATATGTCCATAAAAGGAAGAATTATTTCCCTTAGATCACACAAAATGTTAATTTACATGTTCACATTTTTGTTTATTTGGTGAGAAAAAATGTACAAGTATAAATTTACTCTCTTTAACATGTTTAATTTAAACAGAGTATGGCAATCTTCCATGTCGACTGAAGATCCAACAACACAGCCACCAAAAAATGGCTCTAGGCCTGTGAGAATTTCCCTTACCCAGTATGGTCCACTTAAAAAATCTGACTTATGGTCAAGATAAATCCCTAAGTGTAGACAAGAGTTAAGCAATTGTAAACAAGTTGAGTGTGCCCTACATAACATGCCTATTTTAAATTTCACTAAATAATTAAGATTGACTGAACTTTACAGTTTTTTTAATATTTTTATTGGCAGTCTTAGTCTTAGGGCACCTCATTTTATCAGGCCTGTTCCTTTCAAACATACATGTGTAGGACTCTGAACCATGATGTTACTCCAAACCGCGATGGTCACACTGAAGTGTGATGGTGGCATTGTGACAATATTTTGTTGATAGCTACGCCAAAGTGCAATGGTGGTAACGCTGAAGTGCGATGCACTACATAAAATATATTTTCAATGGTTGTCATGTCGATGTAGAAGTCAATGTGTTTGTTGAAAGCAATTTTTCAAGTTTTTAAGTTAATAAGGGGCCGTTATCAACTTTTAATGCCAAGAGAGATAAGGGAGGAGAGGGGAAAGTAAACCTTCTGTAGCGGATTTTTTTCTAAAGCTACAATAGGTTCTTTTTACTTACGTTGGAGCGTGGCATTCTTTAAATACAGACAGGTCTGCAGACAGCCTCAGACTCTCCGTATCATAATATTACGGTGAATGAGGAACTCATGAGAGAAACCAAGTAAAGATAAAATGTTAACGCAGAATTATGTTCACAAGCAGAAAATCAAAGAGGACGATCTCTCATTTTGTATGCAACTGTAACTAAGGACATACATAGGCAATAAAGAATGCAAATTTATCTACCAACTATTAAAAATATCTACTTCTCATAATTATTGCACATCTGCAGATTTTAACTAGCCTTCACACGTCATATAGACCGTCGCACATCAGTGAACTAACCATCGCACTTTGGGGCAGACCATCGCACCTCTGAGTCCTACACACGTCACCCTGGGAAGGCAATTTTAAATTGGGTAATCACATATGGAGGCAGATTTAGAATTTCAATTAATTTTCATTGTACAAGTGTACCTACACCCACTCATAGTGGAGAATTTAAAATGGCTACACTGGGTCCTATGTATGTTCTCACGGAAAAGCCCTCAGTAAAACTCAAATATTTTTTTGTTATCAGGGCTCTCTTTTTGTCACTGTTTTTATAGTGTATGCTTTATCAGGAATCTCTTTTTGTCACTGTTTTTATAGGTATGCTATCACTTTTATATACATCTAAGTTTTTATTTTGCAGTATATATACTGTTTGTATACTACATGACTTTTTATTTTATTTACAGGGTGTATTATCGCTATTTTACCTGTTGTCAACAGATATGTATGCCCTAATTAATTATGTGGGCTTCGTGAACTGGTTAGCTATAGGAATGTCCATTGTAGTTCTATTGTACTTCAGAAAAACTAGACCAGAGATGAACAGACCTATAAAGGTAAGTCCAACAACAACAAAGGTATATTTATACCCCCGCTTTAAAAAAGTGGGGGTTTACTGTTTTACCTCTGTCTGTCCGTCCATCCATCTGTCTCATGAATATTTTTCGTCGCATCTTTCTCAGGAACTACATCATAAGGATTTCTGAAATTTGGTTTCAGGGTGTATATAAGTCAGCAATACCGTGTGATGTGTTTTCAGATTCATCACTCAACAACTTCCTGTTTACCGAACACTTACATATTTTTACACTATTAAGATTATCCAGTTGCGGCGGGGGTATCATCAGTGAGCAGTAGCTTGCAGTTTCACTTGTAATAATGTGTTTAGGTATTCAATATAAACATAAGATGGGGTATGATTGCCAAAAAGACAAGTAGTTCAAATTCATTGTATGAAAATAATACGATAGAGAGTTGACATGCATTGTTACATAACACAATATACCAAATTAATAAAGTAATAAATGGAGAATATGTCCATGGGACACAGATGATGCCCCGCTTGCATATAACGTTATAAAGGTGTATAACTCGAGAACGTAGAAGTGACGCCACCCAAATTCGAACTTGATCTATGTTTTGTGGAAATAAGCATTGTGTATAAGTTTCATAACATTTGGTTGAGGGAAACTAAAATTATAGAATGGAAACCAAATTGTGGACGGACGTACAAGGGTAACACTTAATGCCCCCTCTGGTGACAACAGGGACATAAAAATAGATTTCAAAGTGTTATTGAACAAATGCAACTTTCACAGAATATAAACATACAATAATATGATAAGTCAATGATATTTAGTATCCAGCTGTATAATATTAATAGGGCATATCTTATATCTCAGAAATTATTTGACCCTGTTCCTTCAGTCGTGGTTCATTGTCTTTGAGTATTTTGCACAATTTACATATTAAAGTACTACTATTTTAATTGCAACATTTGCATTTTAATATCAAAATTATAAACGGATGTCTCAGAGACATATCTCTGTGTAAACAGTTTATTTTATATTTCAGGTGAACTTATTCTGGCCTATATTATATGTGTGTATGACTGTTTTCCTAGTTGCTTTACCATTCTATGCCTCACCCACAGAGACCAGTAAGTATTGTAAAGTGTTGTGTTGCTTTGTAAAGTGTAGATTTATATATTTATGAATTGGAAAAGAATGCATGTACATGAGACAACAATCATGTGAATGATGTATGCATCGTTGAGAGTTGAGGCATAAATTACTTTATATGAAAGGAAAATTGCTTTTTTTGCTGTTTCTTATTTTAAATCTTGCTGGAAGGTCTTAAGTGAGGAGATTAAAAAGCTCACCCTTTACAGTGAAATCGAGACCCACGCTTGGCATTTATTAATGGTACTTTATTGAAATATATATATGGCTGTTGTATATATAGTTTGAAGAAACAGGATAATCATATATGTATTTAGTAAAAAGGAGACAATTATACAGCAACCCAATAACATTGAAAAAATAAAAGACATCTTGTCAACATATAGTCTTCAACAAGACAGTGTCTTTTACAATATGTCGTGTTCCGAATCTCCTGGAGGCAGAAAATTCTGTAACAGATTAACAGCCTATCAAAATATGCCATCAACACTGAAGGACAAGAACCTTTAGATATTATTGCTCATCTGCCTTTTTAATCTGGATCATCATCAGATGGAGGTTCAATAAAAATAAGTTCAATCAGAAAAAGCACAGACCTCTATACTGGTACACAGTACACTGAATGAGAAGACAACAACAACTCTGGTTGAAGTCAGGTGTTGTGATTAGCTTACCAGGAAATTATCAACCTTTTTTTGACTTAAATTCCAAGACAAAAATTAAATGCCATTTTAATAATCAAACACAAGTAATCTTGACAACTTCTATTTTAAATTGCTGTTTTATGTTCAGATTAAGAAATGCTTACTGAAACTAAATTTTTTAACCTAATCATTTTTATTTGGCTTTAACGTAGACACGTGTGCTTGTTATCTTTATTTCCATTATTTGTTAAAAGTTATCTATTTTCTCATTATACATGTCAAATGACATCTGTTTAATTTTGTGATTTTTTTTTTTTTCAGCCTATGGTGTTATAATGATTTGTACGGGTATTCCAGTTTATATCATATTTATTGCATGGAAAAACAAGCCAAAGAGTGTAACTAATATAATAGGTAATTTTTTAGATATTTGTATACATCATTGTACATGTAAAACATAATCAAGTCAAAAAATATTACATTGAGTTTTCTGGAATTATCTGTCATGAATGTCTCACTGATTTAATTAAAAGAAATAGCGTTTATAGAAAAGAGCGCAGCCTACAATTGATATTTATATAAAAATAAAGAGATGTGGCATGATTGCCAATGAGACAATTCTTCAACAGAGACCAAATGATGTACAGTTATTGACTATAGGTCAATATACAGCCTCCCAACATTGAGCAAAACCAATATCGCATAATAAGCTATAATGGGCCTCAAGGAAAAATGTAAAACAATTCAATAGAGAAGACTATAACCATTTTCTGAAATATAGACATGACAGCATTTAAATATATAAAATGGGAGATATGCAGTTGATGATTTAATCCTCATTTTACCAACACCAAAAAGGGAAGCAATAAAAACAAGTACACTGGAAAGGCTATAATCGCAAAAGGATGAAAATTATAATGTTTGTAACATATAATTATAAGGAGATATTTTATGATTGCCAATGAGACTATACACCAAAATCTAACGGACAAGGATTTAAATATACAGGTCCCAATACAAACTTCCAACAATACTTATACCATATAAAATATACAACACACTCCACAATAACTGTTGGGAGGTAGAAACTGGGCTAATGTTTTCGCAGCAGTCATTATCATGGGATATATAAATAGATTTGTGAATTCGAAATAAAATGTGAGAAATTAATAAAAAAGGTATTGAAAAGAAAACATTATTACAGTTTATTTTGACATGATCTCTTTTCAGACAAAACTACGATACTTCTACAGAAGATACTTGTTATCATGCCAGAGGAAAATGTGATCAGTATAACAGAAGAAATGAAGCATGAACATGAACATGAAACATAGACTGCTGTTAGGACATGTGATCACATTGCTGATTTATATCATTGACAAAGCTTGTATTATTGGTTAGTGCTGTTCCATAAAAACATATATGGGACCCAGGGAAGGCTACTTCAATTTGCCACTATTGGTGGATGCGAAATATTGTGTTTAACGGGTTTAAAATTATGCAGGACCCAAAAATCACTTCTATGGTGGTCACTCCGTTTTCAAAGTGCCTTCCCTGTGTACCATGTATGTTTTAATGGAACAGCCCTAAGATGCCCATAAATTTTTGTGCAACTTTTTATAGTTCAGATTTCAATTCTGTTAAAGAAATTTTCCATAATGCAGTTATATAGTAATATGTAAAAATACTTTTAGGGGTCTTAATTTTTGAGGATTTTTATTCACTTGCCTGATGTAAAGGATATTTTAACATATGAGCTGTGTTGGATAGAAATTGATCTTATGCAAATAAATATCAATACATCTGTGAACCAATTTCAGATTGAGAAAATCTATGAAAAGTCTGTAATTGTTTAAAAATTGAGTTGTTATAAGAACCCTGCAAAACAGACCAAAATTCATCTTTTATTTCGTATTTCAATGTTCCAAAATCAATCGAAGTCTTACACTTGTACATGTATACATGCACTTGTATAAGGTGGATTTCTATCCGACACAGCACATATATTGTTCAGTATGTACAAGTAAATATAGACATATAATGATAACAGAGTTTCTTTGCTTAGTCATAAATGTAGCTAAACAAATTTTTATTCAAGCATTTATATAATTATTGTTGAATTTTTATTGTGATATTATGTGAATCAGTTAACTGTAAACCTATTACATTATGGTTAATTCTATTTGATAGACAGACACGATTCTTACTACACCATGAAACATGTCCTTTCAGACTGAGTTGTTTGGTTTACAGGTTTAATTTTTGGAACGGAATATTTAGACCAGTTTAAACAGGGTTCAGTGTGGGCAGGTTTCACATGACCTTTTTTGAGCCACAATTGAATTACCGGTAAGACCAACGTCAAAATTATTTTGAAATTTATTCACTTTTAATATCCTTTTCTCATGATCTGATGTTTAAAGATCCTTTGAAATTTTACTTCCTTTTCCTTATGACAAATATTGATTAACATGTTATCAATCAAATTTACACAATTCTATGATGGACAAAATCTCATACCACAGAAACTTATTGTAATTTCACTATACTTAGGACGATATTAAAATCCTGATGATATATTTCTTTGAAGAAGATGGCTTCAATGCCATTTAAATAAAAAAGGTGGTGTTTTTTTTTTTCGGACCAGAAATACGATTTTACTTTTAAGGTAAGATTTTAATGCTCACACTGAATTGCATTAAAACTATAGAATAGTGCAGTATTATACAGCTGGGTTTTCCAAAAATCACTTTTCAAATCATTCCACTACGTCTGGGTATATAGCCATCTTTTTTTTTTAATTATTATATAGCAGTATATTTATGGATAATTTAATGACATTTTGTAATGTTATGTATATTTTTATTGATAAATTATATTAATGTCTTTTTATTATAAAAATAAATACCTGTAGAACTTACGTTTGATTTCATGATATCAGACTGTCTGGTAATGATATCTATTTGAGTTCATGATATCAGACTGTCTGGTAATGATATCTAGAGTCGCTAATTTTCTGGAAAAAATATCAGTTAGTTTTGTTTTCTTTTGAATTTGTTTAATATTGATAAAACTTTTCTAACCTTTATGAATATTGTTATCATGGAAATTTTATTTATGAACTGATGTACACTTTATGTAATATCATTTGAACATTTTATTTAATGTTTATTGTGACACAAAGATTACAGGTTCCTTTTGTTATCCCTGTGTAGAAAACTTGTTATAGTTAGTTATTTTTGTTGGATATTATCAATGTACTTGTTATGTACATAAGTGTCTTTGTTATTAGTTTGGTGAAAAGCCAGTTAACAGAAATGTTTATTTTTAGATCTGCTTCATAGCATATTTATTTCATTGCCAAATTTTTGGGTCTACTTCAATTCATTTTAGTTCATTGCCAACATCAGATTTTCACAGCCAGTACATTCATTTAGAATTAAAGTATCATACTTTGCATTTATTAAAATCAAGTTCATTAGTTTGTCTGTCCCAATAGAGTTTCTGTGTCCATTCTATGAATGTGAATCCATCATTTTTTTTGATAGGTGAAATAAAGAGAAATCAAGAAATCAAATCAGACACCCTCTGGTAAGATTTCCTGTCTCTGATGATGTTTTTTGAGTCAGAGATGGTAAATAATCATGGCAAGAACTGAATATGAAAATTCATTATTTTACAGTAATTCTTGTAATTCAAGAGATTTTTCTCTGATATAAATCCATGCCATAATAATTATGTTCCCATGTTTTGTTGTGTGACTATCCAACCTTACCTAATGCAAATGGGTGCATCAAATTGTATTAATCAACTTGGTAATTTAATTTAGCTTTGATAATTTATTTGTACTTTTACTTTGAAGTCATTCATGAGGTTAAACAAACAAATTTGTTAGCACAACAAGGACAGACAGAAGCTTTCTGTATAAAAATGGGTTTACTTGTTTACATTGCCAGAAAAGTATGTCTTTTTTATTATATTTGAATTGGTTAATGTTACTGATAATTAGATATTTTAGAATTGGTATGTGTTACTGATAATTAGATATTTTAGCTTGTTTACTTTCGTTTTATGTTAGGCCTTGGAATGTTCTTTTGTTTACCTTTAAATCACATAATGATTCTTAGTTGAATATTTATCTTAAAACGTGCTAATTTTGTCCTTTCGTTTTGTTTTTTATACGACCGCAAAAATTAAAAATTTTTTGGTCGTATATTGGTATGACGTTGGCGTCGTCGTCGTCGTCGTCGTCGTCGTCGTTGTCGTCGTCGTCGTCGTCGTCGTCGTCGTCGTCGTCGTCCGAAGACACATTGGTTTTCGCACTCTAACTTTAGTTTAAGTGAATGGATCTCCATGAAATTTCACCATAAGGTTCAATACCACAAAAGGAAGGTTGGGATTGATTTTGGGGGTTATGGTACCAACAGTTAAGGAATTAGGGGCCAAAAAGGGGCCAAAAATAAGCATTTTTGTAACTTTCAGACAATAACTTGTGTGTAAGTGTATGGATCTCTCTGACATTGTACCACAAGGTTCCATATCACAAAGGGAAGGCTGTAATTGATTTTGGGGGTAATTGCCTCAAAATTTTAGGAATTAGGGGCCAAAAAAGGGGCAAAAAACAAGCATTTTTCTAGTTTCATGACAATAACTTGTGTGTAAGTGTTTGGATATTTCTGAAATTGTACTACAAGGTTCCATATCACAAAGGGAAAGCTGGAATTGAGTTTGGGGGTAATTGCCCGAAACGTTTAGGAATTGGGGGCCAAAAAGGGGCCAAAAATAAGCATTTTTCTAGTTTCCAGACAATAACTTGTGTTCAAGTGTATGGATCTCTCTGAAATTGTACTGCAAGGTACCATACCACAAAGGGAAGGCTGGGATTGAGTTTGGGGGTGATGAATCATAAGGGGGTTCAAAAAATTTGGGGGGGGGGGATTTTTTTTTTTTTTTTTTTTTTTTTTTCCTTTTTTTTACTTTTAAAATTTTCCATTTTAAGTTGGTTATTTCTGATTTATATTTAAAAGCAAATAATAATGATATGGTAGGAGATACACACCAAACAGGATGTGTAAATTATTATATAATAAGTATTGTGCAATAGCAAGAAATTTTCAATTGCACAGTATTGCACAATAGCAAGAAATCTTCAATTGCACAGTATTGCGCAATAGCAAGAAATCTTCAATTTAACAGTTTTGCGCAATAGCAAGAAATATCCAATAGCACAATATTGCGCAATAGCAAGAACTTGTCAATTGTACAGTATTGCGCAATAGCAAGAAATATTCAATTGCACAGTATTGTGCAAAAGAAGATACTTCGTATAAATTGCTTATTTCTTGATCAATTTCAATGGGGTTTTATTCTTGAATTCTTGGGGTTCTTTAATATGCTGAATCTAACCGTGTATTAAGTTTTTAGATTTTGGGCCCCGTTTTTAAATTGGTCCACATTGAGGTCCAAAGGGTCCAAAATTAAACTTTGTTTGATTTCATCAAAAATTGAATTATTGGGGTTCTTTGATATGCCAAATCTAACCGTGTATTTAGATTTTTAATTTTGGGTCCTGTTTTTTAAATTTGTCTACATTAAGGTCCAAAGGGTCCAAAATTAAACTTAGTTTGATTTTAACAAAAATTGAATTCTTAGGGTTCTTTGATATGCTGAATCTAAACATGTGTTTAGATTTTTGATTATGGGACCAGTTTTCAAGTTGGTCCAAGTTGGGGTCCAAAATTAAACTTTGTTTGATTTCAACAAAAATTGAATATATGGGGTTCTTTGATATGCTGAATCTAAACATGTATTTAGATTTTAGATTTTTGGCCCAGTTTTCAAGTTGGTCCAAATTGGGGTCCAAAATTAAACTTTGTTTGATTTCAACAAAAATTGAATATATGGGGTTCTTTGATATGCTGAATCTTACCAAGTATTTAGATTTTTTATTTGTGGGCCCGCTATCAAATTGGTTCATATTGAGGTCAAAAGGGTCCAAAATTAAACTTTGTTTGATTTCATCAAAAATTGAATTATTGGGGTTCTTTGATATGCCAAATCTAACCGTGTATTTAGATTTTTAATTTTGGGTCCTGTTTTTCAAATTGGTCTACATTAAGGTCCAAAGGGTCCAAAATTAAACTTAGTTTGATTTTAACAAAAATTGAATTTTTGGGGTTCTTTGATATGCTGAATCTAAACATGTGTTTAGATTTTTGATTATGGGACCAGTTTTCAAGTTGGTCCAAGTTGGGGTCCAAAATTAAACTTTGTTTGATTTCAACAAAAATTGAATATATGGGGTTCTTTGATATGCTGAATCTAAACATGTATTTAGATTTTAGATTTTTGGCCCAGTTTTCAAGATGGTCCAAATTGGGGTCCAAAATTAAACTTTGTTTGATTTCAACAAAAATTGAATATATGGGGTTCTTTGATATGCTGAATCTTACCATGTATTTAGACTTTTTATTTGTGGGCCCGCTATCAAATTGGTTCATATTGAGGTCAAAAGGGTCCAAAATTAAACTTTGTTTGATTTCATCAAAAATTGAATTATTGGGGTTCTTTGATATGCCAAATCTAACTGTGTTTTTAGATTTTTAATTTAGGGTCCTGTTTTTTAAATTTGTCTACATTAAGGTCCAAAGGGTCCAAAATTAAACTTAGTTTGATTTTAACAAAAATTGAATTCTTTTGGTACTTTCATATGCTGAATCTAAACATGTGTTTAGATTTTTGATTATGGGACCAGTTTTCAAGTTTGTCCAAGTTGGGGTCCAAAATTAAACTTTGTTTGATTTCAACAAAAATTGAATATATGAGGTTCTTTGATATGCTGATTCTAACCATGTATTTTGATTTTGGACATTGGACCATAATAGGTAAATTAAAAAAATTGAAGTTCTTAGACCACATTCTTTCTGTGTCAGAAACCTATGCTGTGTCAAATATTTAATCACAATCCAAATTCAGAGCTGTATCAAGCTTGAATGTTGTGTCCATACTTGCCCCAACTGTTCAGGGTTCGACCTCTGCGGTCGTATCAAGCTGCGCCCAGCGAAGCATTTTATTTGTTTATATTTGTCTGTTTGTTGCTTTTTTGTTTATATTTGTTTGTGTGTTGCTTTTTTGTTTGTTTGTTAATGCTGTGCATTTAAATTTTTAAAAATCATTGGTTTCTGTAATTCATTAATCAAGATCTCATTTTAGACAAAAGTAGAAAAACCGTCTGTTGGTCAAGGTTTACTGTGTTTCACATATCATTTATGAGTGTGGCTAATAGGTGAGAATTTAGATGTGTCAGGCTGCATGAATGATTGGGAGAGATAGCATGGGAGGACAATTAATTTTATTGTTTCTGTTAATTCTAAGAAGTGTTATATGCAGGAGGTCAATTTATGCTTAATTGATAAAATCCTGTAATTCAATCTTCTGACATTATGAATCTAAAACTGATTTCTTTTGACTTGGTTCAGTCGGGATAGTTGTTTATTTATTTGTTGTCATGTATAAAATTAATTGATTTTGTCTGATTTTAAAGCAAAAACTCTATTATTATAGGGTAAATCAATTTACCATACATAATTTCAACTCCACATTGTTACTTCTCCGTATTACAATTAAAAAATATATTTTTGAAATTAAATATGCCACATACAAGTTATCATTTGATCAAGAGTTGTCTTTTCTTGGATGGTGTCTTGTTTTAAGAGTTACATGATATTGATAATGTTTGTTAAGTTATAATCTCACTGCCACATTTACATTAATTTAAAGTGTATTATCTGTTGGTTCTTTTACTTCTCTTTATATTTTTAATTGCTTTTATGAGTATTTTGTTATTTATTGTCATTGTAATTCATTAGTTAAGTAGCCTTCATTCAATTTGTTATTTTATAATGGAGTTCCCAAAACATCCTTTTTTCCCTTTGAAAATGCAAGTTGATGTTGCAAATTTGAACTTTTTAAATGAATTTGATCATATATTTCTCACAATTACACTTAATAATAAAAATCAATCAATTGCATACGGAAGCCTAACAATTTTGTTTCAAGAGATAACAGACAAATACTAGTTTCCTGATTTTATTGAATTTTAACATGCCTATTTCATGACAATATGTGTTCATTGTTTGGATTTGAAACATGGCTCAATAGCTTGTATAAGTATTTTATGATTTATTGTCACTGTAATTCATTTCATCAGAAGCCTTCAAACACTTTGTTAGTTAAAAGCTGGATTCCAAAATTTTATATTTTTTTGTGTTAACAAAGTAAATGTTATGTTTGCTTTAAATGTCAGCCATGGTTTTCAAGCTACACTAGATTGAATAGAGACATTTTTGTTAATCTTCAGTTGTTATTTTTTTTATGATTCGTTTAATAATTTATCATATAACATCATAATAATAAGTTTTATATTTGTGGCATTTAATTTTTACTAATTTGCTGCATTTGGAGTGTACATTGTTTTTTCTTCTTTATCACATCGTATATCAATTTGACACATGATTATTGGAAGTATACAATATAATTGACATGATTTAGGGCATTATTATTTGAAAATGTACAACATTTTCAGCATTTATCTAAACTTTTTATAAACAAGGCAGCAGTTTTCATAACAAGCACTATGGCCAAGGTCCGTTAAATTTTTCCGAAAAGAGACCTCACATGCCATATAGATTATAATCTTATAACAGGCTGAAGTCAAAAAGTTTTTTGTGAAGACAGTGGCAACTTGCCAATATATTTGCTGAATAACTGCTGTAGTTATTTTAAAATAAGAATGAAATAGGACTAAAAAAAAAAAAAAATTACACTGTTAAGCTTTGCTTGCATAATGTATTTTGCAGATATCAATATTTATTCCATTTTAACATGAAAACAAATAAAAGAGATCAGGTAGGAGTAAATAAAAAATCATCATGATATGGTCAAAGTAATAAAAAAAGATTACAATTATTAATAGTCCATAAAAATTACATTTACAGGGATGAGCTAAAATGTTCCCAAATGACCAGCAGATCATGTTCCACTAATGGACTACCACATTTATTGTATAAATTCAATTACATGTGTGAATATTATTTCAATTTTAATGAAATCGTTAACATAAAGTTAACATAGTTATGGTGATGAGAAGATTTATTGTCCAGCATGGTGTTCCAGGGACACCAGATTGATTGTAAAACAGCTTTCAATAATGTTTTAGAATTTTAACTTCTGTGATAACGAAATGGTTTAATTTTTGAGGCATTTAACATTTCTTTTACTTGATGCATTTGGATCACACATGATTTTCTTCTTTATAATACATTTTATTACTACTACCAGGGTCCTCATTTGTAAATTTAACGTGTATTTACATGCATATAAACATTTGCTGTGCTTAGTTTTATTAAAGTTTGCAGTTTAAACATTTTGAAATATGTATACAAGTATATTTTGTAGGTTCTGTAAATTAATTTTGTTTAAATATACTTAATCTAAAAGACATGAAAACAAAAATTTGTACTAGCAAATGTTTATTGAATCTGTTCCCTACTTAACTACATGGTTGCTTAAAGAGATCAAACTGTTAGTACAGTTTAAAACTGTTTTATAAACTTCAGATTTCTTTTGCAAGTTTCTGGAACAGAATTGATTAATATATTAAATTGCCATATTATAGCTAAATAAGGTAATTTTTAAGGAATTTATTGAGGTGTACATTTTGCCGACTTTTGAATAAAGTTTGAAAGTGAAACTCTGTAAAAACTTTTACTGCTTAAAATTCTAAATGCTCTAAAAAGTTTGTCCAAATAGTAACCACTCTTCCAGAACTATTTCAGTGGTTTAGTAGGTCATACTGATGACGCCATGAAATGGGTTTGTACATGTACATGTAAAATTTTTTGGGTTTTCTCAACTGTCACCAAAGTTAAAAGGCTTTTAAACATGTACAAAACTGCACAATATGAGACACATACCTTTAATTCAAATTGAAAAAAATATATCAAAATAGGAAAGATCACAATTTAAAACTGGTTGATTTATTACATAATCCAGTTGAAGAGTTCAATTTTTTTTTATATAGATGACTATTTTTGTAAATAACTATGAATGAAGTTTCTATTTATTGAGTGATTGTGCTGTGTATGAATCAATTACCATTATAACAATATCATTGCTGTCTATATATAGAATAAAGATATCCTCAAAAAGTCAGTGTTGATGTTCATCATTTTGACTACTGGATAATGTGATTGGTGTGCCATATGGAGCAGGATTTGACCACCGTTCTAGAGTTATGCCCCTTAATAAATGGAAAAATTGCAAAATATTTAGTTTCCGTTCTCTAACTTAAGTTTGCCTCAACCAAATGTTATAAAACTTATACACAATGCTTATTACCACAAAACACAGATCAAATTTTAATTTTGGTGGCGTCACTTTAACCGTTCTAGAGTTATGCCCCTTTATAAATGGAGAAATTGCAAAATTTTTAGTTTCCGTTCTCTAACTTAAGTTTGCCTCAACAAAATGTTATGACACTTATACACAATGCTTATTACCACAAAACACAGATCAAGTTTGAATTTTGGTGGCGTCACTTAACCTTCTAGAGTTATGCCCCTTTATAAATGGAAAAATTGCAAAATTTTTATTTTCTTCTAAATATCAAATAATTTTTCAATTGGAGTTATCTTCCTTTGTCCATGATTATAGTTGAATCAACTACAATCAATGCTTTATACAGTGCAATGTTTAATTTTGACTTCCACTGATAAAACACAGATCAAGTTGAATTTGGGTAGTGTCACTTTAACCATTATTGAGTTATGCCCCTTTATAAATCGAAAGATTGCAAAATTTTTAGTTTCCATTATGTAACTTAAGTTTGCCCCAACCAAACATTATGAAACCTATATACAATATTCATTACCACAAAATTAAGATCAAGTTCAAATTTTTTGTTTCTGTTTTCTAACTTTAGTTTGCCTCAACCAAATGTTATGAAACTTATACACAATGCTTATTACTACATAATACAGATTAAGTACGAAATTTGGTGGCGACACTTTTACCATTCTTGAGTTATGTCCTTTATAAACAAAAAATTGCTGAATTTTTCGTTTCCGTTCTCTAACCTTAGTTTGTCTCAACCAAATGTTGTAAAACTTATACACAACCGTTCTAGAGTTATGCGTGTTTACAAATAGAAAAATTGCTGAAATTTGAGTTTCTGTTCTCTACTTAAGTTAGCCTCAACCAAATGTTATGAGACTTACACACAATGCTTATTACCACAAAACTCAGTTCAAGTTCAAATTTGGGTAGCATCACTTTTACTGTTCTTCAGTTATGTCCCTTTATAACTATATGATATGCAAGCGGGGGCATCATCTGTGTCCACATGTGGACACTACACACATTTATTTTGGAAAAAGGAGGGGGGGGGGGGAGGTGGAAAAAAATTGGGGGGGGGGGGGGTGGGGGTGTGGGTGGTTTAAAATAGAAACTGTGAGGGAGGGGACATTTTTTTTTCTTTTTTCAGATTCAGAACTTTCTTCAAATATTTTTTTTTTTTTTAAAGGGGGGGGGGGGGGGGGGGATTTTTATTTTTTTTTTGGGGGGAGGGGGGTCAATTCGCAACAGCATAGTATTGCACAAAAGCAAAAAATTGAATATAAATTCAAATCATATAACCAATTCAAAGTTCTTTGACTACAGTTATTCTGTGTCAGAAACCTATTATGTGTCAAATATTTAATTACAATCCAAATTCAGACCTGTATCAAGCGCGAATATTGTGTCCATTTTTGCCCCAACTGTTCAGGGTTGGAACTCTGCGGTCGTATCCAGCTGCGCTCGGCGAAGCAATTTATTAAAGCTTTTGTTGTGTGGGAGGTTATGGGTTCCATCAACAAACGATATGAAAATAAGTACTGGCTGCGACTCCTGTTAGCACACAAAATTTAGGAGTAAGAACAAATACTGGTTAAATTTGGGTCAAAATAATGATATGTCTGGGTAGGTTGACAATTTTTGGTAATTGTTACTTGATGAACTAGCAAGGTAAAAATCTCTCATCTGTTGATCAAACAAAGCAGGGTTCATTTTCGCTTCATATTACATGACCTGTCCTGAATATGTACTTTTTTAACTGTGACTGGACTTTATTTCATTTGTTTTTTACAACTCATTGTCTTACTGATTTTCCTATCATTTATTTTTTTCATTCGTCCGTTGTCTGTGAACTATTACAATTGCAAACTGACACCAAACTTGACCACAATCATCCTTGTAGAATCTAGTTTAAAAATGAGTCTGATGATCCTGGCAACCAACATGGCAACCAAGTATTATAGATAAAGATGTAACTATAAAGCAAAATGATCAACAGGATAAGATCTGCAAATAAGTCCACATGACCAAAATAGTCGGTTGCTGCATATAGGAGGGATTTCCTTTGAAAGACAATTTTAACCAAAATTTGTATATATTTTTTTGCGGAAATTACAGTATTTGACGAGAAGCTAATTGGAACAAATTTATCACCAGGACAAAATCTACTAAGAAGTCGACATGGCTAAAAGCATATGTCAACTCTTAAGACAAGTTATTGCCTCTGAAGGACAATTTCTTCCCATTTATGTCTTTTGCGGAAACCAAAAATTGAAGATAAATTGTAAAGGCAAAATTGATAAGCAGGACAAGATCTACAGATAAGTTAGGATGGCGGAAATGGTCAGTCGACTCATTATAGGAGTAATTGCCCTGTAACGATTTTACTTATGTTTAGTTTGTTTCATTTCGTAACGAAAAAGTCATGGAAGAAAAGATTTCCCTATCAGTCTGTATCTACTGTTGTTGATACCATATGAACTGAAAAATGGTCTCCATAGCTTGTCTGTTTGTTTTATTTTCCACTCTCCCCCACCCCACAACCAATTGTGTTTTTTTAGATATATATATAAAAGGCTTACATCTAAAACTTTTATTTTAATTTCTTGCAAAAAGCTTTACAATTTATTTTACGGTTTACTGCAAATCAATAATTCTGGATGTAAGTTTTGCTATCACTAATGTTCACCAAATTGAATGATAACATCTAACGGAAAGAGAGAAATACTTTACCGTGAACGGTTATGTTTGATCACAATGCCAAGTAAACTTTTATCATGTTGAAACTTTTTGTTTTGTCAAAATGTCAGATTTGAAATGGTCTCGACTCATGCAGGCATACCCTGTATTTTATCCTTTTCTTTTTCATTATTTTGTTTTTATCATATAGCAGTTAAAATATCAGATATTTTGAAGCATGATTTAGTTTACATAGAATATGATATTTCTATCATGTATGATATGAAGTGACAGCTGTATTTTTTACAATTGTATTTTCTTTCTTAAACTTATCGTTACACAATTTTTTTGACAAATACTGATGGAGATTTAATCATATTTGATTATATATATTATAGAACACTTTCAATTGATAGATATATATATATATACATTATGGTACAACTTGTCAGTGGGTAACGACAAACAGCCATACGTTTTATATTCATCAATTAACTGTTTCCAAACTTTGAATTGTTCGAAATACTAAGGATTTTTTTTAACCAGGAATAGATTGCCTTACCTGTATTTGGAAAAACCATTCTGAATTTTTGGGACCTCAAGGCTCTTCAACTTTTAATTTGGCCTTTTTAACTTTTTTGATTTTAGCGTCACTGATGAGTCTTTTGTAGACAAAACGCGCATCTGGCGTACAAGAGCCTGATATCTCTGGTGTGTTTTTTAATTGAACTACGTATAACCATACAGTTTACTCGACTGTCGAACATTTCATGTTTAGATGTAAAACTATCTACATTTCAGAGTTATGAGCACAGTTTGGAAATTTATGAAGGAGCATAAGTCTGGAAAGCAATATACAGAGCTTTAGAGCACAATAGCCAAAAGGTCATAAAAAGAACAGCCAAAGTTAGCCGAGGTCAAGTTTGTCTGATGAAATTGCAACTTTAGTTTAAGCACAATAACATAAATTATGAAATAAATTTTTATTGATATTCGGTATATCAAAACAAATAAAGGTTTATATTGAATTTAAGTACTCAGGCATGCTGTTGAGGCGACATTTCATATTCATACGATCGACCTTTTTCTTAGTATGAAATTGTTTCCCCTAACAACTTATTTCATGCATTTCCTGTAGGATGCATTTGTTTTGTGAAGATCGCTATGATACATGTTTTGGCATATTGCACCAACAACGACCATGCTAGGATCCAGAATAAGTCGGAGTCTTTTTTTTTATTTCGTTTTTTTTTTATTCCAAAATTGGTATTTTTCCTATCTAAATCCGCCCATTGTGATACATAAACGACTTTAGCAAAAGCAGAGTGTATATGTGACTTCTTGTTTTAAAAATGTTTGCTTGTTTATGGGTTTTTTTCACAATGAGATTGTTGGGCAAATTATAACAGTATTTGTTAGATTTCTTTGTCCTTTATAGTTTATTTGTTCATATACCCCCTAATCTGCAATTTTTAATGCATAAATGTAGCTTGATGAATGCCTAAAAAAGATTTCCACTAGGGACCATCTTAAATTTGCAGCGAGGTACGAGTTGTTGTTGCATGCTGTAGCCTCCTTTCAAATAGACAAAAACAAACTTTGATTTTTGTTTTCTTTGGTGCGTATATGGATTTTGTGCAAAAAGATACACCTTGTCCCCTTTTTTCTTTTTTAAGAATAGAAAATTCACAATAGGTAAATTGAAAATAGATCGTAGAAATTGTTTGCGAGAAGTTTTTGTATATATTCACATATATAGATTGGCTCTATCTTCAGAAAACACAAGCAGAACTCATTGGAATACCAAATATATGTTTGAATAACAGCGATCTGATAATAAACTCTGTATTTTATATTGTTCACGCTTATGATAGAGTCTAAACACTTTTCTTCTTGTACAAATTAAGGATGCAACCATGAGCCACTATGAGCAAATCGGAAGAAAGAATCTTGTCATGTTAACAAAGCACTTTTAGGAAATCGTAGTTTTTATTCATGAAAAATAATATAGATAGTTAATTTTCGGCAGAGTTCTGTTTTAGTTTCCCACATTTTTTTTCTGCTTAAGAGTTTATAAAATCCAATATCTAGGAACGTAACTTTGTGTGAGTCAGTTAAATTTCAAAACATTTGCATTCTTTTTGTACACATTTCTTTAAATAAGTTCGGTTGAATTTTATTTATAGAAATCGCCCACATCCTCCAATCCCTACCAGGCCTTCAGAAATGAAAAAAAAAATAAGGCAAACCGGACATTACTTTTTCTTCCAAAGACGAATTGTATGACACAAGGCGAATTCAAAACAGAAATTCAAGTGAGCGTCGAATTCTATATTGACTTTATTCTAATCGATATTTAAATGTAATGGGGAGATAATTTTAGTGAAGCATAACAAACTAAACCTGTACACAAATAAACGAATGTTTTCAACTGATTTAAATTGTTATATCATGTGGCTCTGTAAATGTTTATTTTTGTAGCCGATCATTTTTATTGATATGAATTAGATTGACGAGTAGTGACTAAAACTTGTAAAGCACAACTGATGTTATCCACATTTGGAGTGTTCTTATTTCTAGTCAAAGTATCTTCATCGATTATTCGTAAGTATAATATTGCTCAATAACTATTATTAATTTGATAGCCTGGTTAGTGGGCATATTGGTCAAGGCGCTAGACACCGTGCACACCGTCGTGACCCCAATTAACCCCCTCAAAGATACCCTGGTTACGGGCCTGCAGGCAGTGTTGTCTTTGATGACAAATCAGCTTATGTTCTACTTCAGCCGTCACTGAATGCGAGGCATAGGGTTGCTAATCCGGTTTGGACGTAAACTATTTGTACATTTGTATAAAGCTTTATATTACAGGAGAACTGGATAATAAATATTTAAATTTCTATACTACAGATGCCTCAGTACTGCCAAGTTTTCATGAAGCAAATGCGTGAGATTTGGCCAAAATTGTAAAGATCAAAGAGAAAAAACAATAGATCAAAGGAGAATTCCGCCAAATATGCATGAAAATGCGTGAGACTTGGCAGCCCTGGATGCCTTATGTTGTGAACATTCCGTCTGGTATAAATCAGTTCACGGTCCTTGACCTCATTTTCATGATACAGCGACTGCTTAAAATACCGTACAGTTTTATTTATCACGTGAATATCTCACTTGTCATGAGTAATAGCCTAAGGATAACTATGCTTGGTATATTTCCACATGTGACAGGGTCCACCAGAACTTGACCCCATTTCATGGAGCAGAGAACAGATTAATTTGTGTGATCAAATCCGGATACTATATAATAAGCAATATGTCATTTATAAATGGTGTATTGAATGAATGTGAGGTGTACATGTCCGTCTGGCAGTGTTCATCTGATCTTGACCTCATTTGCATGGTACATTAGTCAGCGTAAAGTTCTTGTGGTTAGGTCAATATCCCAGATACTATAGTCAATAGGTCAATTATAGTCGGTATATGAAATCAATGATTGAATTGTTTGGTGTACATGTTCATCTGGCATCTGATTTGTGGTCAAGTCCGTATCTAAGATACGTTAAACAATACCTCATCTACATTTGATGTATGGAATGATTGTAATATGTACAAATGTATTTGTCCGCATTGCAGGGTTCATCTAAAATTGACCTCATTTTGCATGGTTCATTGGTCAACGTTAAGATTATGTGGTTACGTCCGATTTTTAGATGATATAAACAGTATTTTTACTTTAATTGGTGTATATCAGTAATAGTTATCCCATGAGGACGCGGTGTGTCAGTGTAAGATCATCCCGATGGCCGGAGGCCAGAGGGTGATCTAACACTGACACACCAAGTCCGAATGGGATAACTATTTTACATCCCAGCTGTTCTAGATTAGATAAAAACCCATTTACACTTCACAAAATCTAGTTTCGTGCTGGTGTAGGGTATGACTCGTGTGTCTATATGCTAAAGGTCTTGAGGTCGATTCCCAACATAGACACTGAATTTTTCAACATAAATTTTGATAGTTAGTCTTTTCCGTATAAATATTTCTAAGTTTTAGTATAAATTTGACATTCCCGCCAAAATGTTACAGAACAAAGGAAAGCATGCAGAACAAAGAAACTCAAGCTAGGGTGATATCTGGTAGGGGTAGAACAAAGGAGCTGGGATGTAATGATTGTTAGGTGTACATGTCCGTCTGGCAGGGTTCATCTGACCTTGACCTCATTTTAATTGATAATTGATAATAAAGTTTATGTGATAGCCCTAGTAAAATAATTATATTAAAGATGTTTAAAAAAAAGTTCAGTCATGATCAATAAAGCAGGCGATACATTTCAGCATTCGCACTCATGTTCTGTTCATCATATGAAATAAAGTTGCAGAATAAACCATAACATTTAACAATTTATATGTTTTACTTGTTTCTTTTGACTTGACTAACGTGACACTTTTCTAAGGAACATTTATGAAATAAGATAGCCTGCCGCTGTATACCCCCAAGGGCATCTGTCCTTTCTTATATATAGAGACAATATGCCTTATCATCAGTGAAATGAAACATAGATCAACGTTTCTTCGGTGAAAGTCAAAGGGTCATTACGTGGTTTAGATAAACAATATTTCTGAAATACAAACTAAATATGTACATTGAACACAAAAACGGATATTGTTAAATGCCCAAGATAATTTAAATCTTAAACGTAAAACTCTACGGCACTATCATACCTTAATTAATGAGCAAAACCTATCACAGCAAGCTATAAAGTAAAGGCCGTGAAATGATAATGGAAAACTACTCAAACGAGAGAACTAAAGGTATATGCAGGACGATGACATGTAAATGTCATAAGAAAATGTAAACTATGCCGAGTCTGAATTTTCAAATGCCAGTTCACAACGCAGAAAATTTCGTCTGACCGGGAATCGAACCTTTTCAAACGTCTCCTCTTGTGCATGTGCCGATCTGCGATAAAACACGGACAGAGTTGGTATGCAGAGACTGGAAGATGTATTGATAAACTCAACATTCAACTAAGCATCAATGAGCTGCCATTTTGGAAATGTTGCCTGTACACTGATCATAAATCTTCTTTTTTCTGGAGGGGGGGGGGGGGGGGGGGGGAGGGGGTTAAGGGGGTCTTGGGACATTTTTTTCGAATATGACCAAAAACAAACCATTAATTTAATAACATATAGGAAAAAGAAAGTTTTTAAAACTTTTTTCCCTTCTAATTTTCAATGGAAACAAACTATTTTGTTCACTTCCCTGATGAAACAAAGTTATTTTTGAGAATCTAACAATTTATTAAAAAAAACTCTCCCCAAAACTATTCGCTTTAAACTTTCCAAACACTCATACAAATCTGAGAATTGACCAATATTTTACTGTAGATACAATTGATTTCAGCACCCTATATTTTTCTTAAAATACATGTTAGAAATACCAAATGCACATCAAAATAAAAAAAATACATCTGTTGAACAAAACATCAACCAATCAATTACTTTCTCGGAAATGAGTTTGATATAAACCTCTAGTTTTTAAATTAAATTTTGAATATACATGACTCTTTTAACTCTCTTTTAGCAAAATATTGGAAGCTTTATCGTGCATAAATTTTAGTAAACGTCAAACTTGACAGATAATCTTGGAATAACATCATGGGTATGAAAAGTTTGAATTTCAAGTAAAGAAGAAATATTGAGCAATCTTGTTCAAGTTTAAGAAATGTGGCTTATCATCATTAAAGCTATGAATAATCTTTTGGATAACCCAAATAGTTCGCATATATACTTATGAACTGCAGGTGTAGTCTACAGTAACATATAGTATGTTGTTACTAAATCTAAGTACTGTTCTGTTGTTGGTACAAGGATCGTCGTCAGTCATTTGTAAGTACTGTTCTGTTGTTGGTACAAGGATCGTCGTCAGTCATTTGTAAGTACTGTTCTGTTGTTGGTACAAGGATCGTCGTCAGTCATTTGTAAGTACTGTTCTGTTGTTGGTACAAGGATCGTCGTCAGTCATTTGTAAGTACTGTTCTGTTGTTGGTTCAAGGATCGTTGTCAGTCATTTGTAAGTACCGTGTATGTGTTAAATTCAAATATTATCCATTTATAATTAATCTTCCATGAATTACTGAGATACTTTTCTTTTCAGTTAATCTTAATCTAACAACCAGTGGATATTACGATATCAATTTAAATTTTTTCCGATGGCTTCAGAGTGCCCCTACATATTTCATAGTGGATGGGACACGGTACAACTTAAGTGATAAATCGTTATATAGCAACGCAAGTTATGGTGGGAATGGTGTCGATGAATTTGGATTTTATCAATCAATGAGATATCGATACTATGTCGGAAAGACGATAATCGATTGTTCTATAAATACCTACGATACCGGAAACCATATTGTGTTTGAGCAGGTGAGTATAGAAGGTTAATCTATGCAATTACTAAAATTTTTCACCAAAAATAGTATATATAGAATTAACTTTACTGATTCCGGCTGGGCGTATACATATAGTAAAGACTTTCGAATGATAAGGATGAAACAAAACAGCGCAAAAAAACAACAACCAGGAAAACCTGATTCTTTATTAAAAAACGTTATAAATCTATTTTGAAAGATTTTAAAGGTTTAAAATTCGTCATATCAGGTGTAATACCACCAAATCATAGTACGTCACATCCGTGCATACGAAAAAGGGTCGAAAAAAAATATTCCCTTGAATTTGACAGTTGTAGAAAATTAATCCTACATTTCATTGCAGTAAAAAATTTCTGAGTCATAAACATTTATCTTGGGTGTTTCAAAGCACCATTGTTTTTTTTTTTTGGTGTTTCTATAGAATATTTTGGAAACTTGAGGTTACATGGTTACTAAAGCTTGTACACAGGAAAAAAAGGGGTGAACATTTGATTGGTTAACTCCCAGTGATGGTTATTATCTTATATGTAATGAAATGTTATGTGAAATTTTTACTGTAGTACTGGACAGAATGAAACTTTACTCATTCCAAGTATTTTTTTATTTGAAACAAAGATAAATTATGCGCAATTTTTTGAAAAGTGCAAATTTAACAAAGACTAATAGGGGAAAACAATGGTGGTATTATACCTTTCAGAATCTATGGCTATGACAGATTTCATTGTCCGTACACCATAATGAAAATAACTAGTAAGTTACTTCATTGGTTGATCTTCTATCGTGTAGAACTCTATTAACCAATCCAAACATTTTAGAAGGTGTACACTCTTAACCAAAATAAACTATAAATTCGGAAATTGTGAGTTCTGACTATAGTAAACCGAAGTCACTTGGACTCTCATAAGTCATAGTAAACAGGGACGAGAGAAGTGAAAGCAGTGGAAACAATTAACCGCAATCCCACAAGGCCACATTGTCTTTTGAATGAGTAAATAAGATTGAGAATGGAAACGAGGAAAGTGTCAACGAAACAACAACCCGACCAAAGAGCAGAGAACATCCCAAGGCCACCAATGGGTCTTCAACACAACGAGAAAATCCCGCAGTGTATATTAGATGATTAGAGACTAACACTTGAATATCCATATTGTACATGTGTTGACATGAAGATTTTTAACGCTTTTTCAGAGATTTGTAACCGGAGTTACAAACTCTAGGCCACAGTCATGTTCTGGAGATTTGCATTGTTATCAACAAACAACAGGAACCTTTCCATCATTCTATATAAAGAAAGGTCAAGTTAAAAACCTTGGTTACCTGAACTTTGGAGGAAGCATGCTTGGTAACAGTGAACTACAAACTGGGCAGTATGTATTTTAAAATTAATTTTGAAATGTTTTGACTATTGCGTGATGTCTTAATTTAGAAAAAAAAAACATTTTCTAAACTATAGGATGCAGTTTTTTTAACTATCTTTCGATAAATGTGAGTATCTATATATTACATTATACATATTTATTAACAGGTTAAATCCTAACTATCCTACTACCTGCCGATACTTTTATTTTGGCATTGCACAAGTCATATCTTCTTTGACTGTCCATCACGTTAAAACACTAAATCCCTGGGATGTGTTTTAGTTGATTTTAGTCTCTGATGCATGATTTTTTATTATTAATTGTTTTTGGCTTTTAACTAGCTTTCTGTAACTGCGAGTACTCTCAAATCGTACTTTCATGTTAGTTTGACCTGTTGATACAATTTGTAATGTATTTTTGTTATTTAATGTTTACTTATTCAGTATTATATCTAGTCTCACTATTTTTAATATATACCACCTTTGATAAGTGTTTAGTATGACGATAAATTTTCACTTTTGTTCTCGTTCTAGGAACAACAAAATTATTTATTTTGTAAAAATTATTTCCGTACTCCATGTATACCTTACAACAAAATTATTTTTGTTTACCTGTGTACGTTATTTTATTTGGCGGCATTTTGTCTAAGGTTATGGTTGTCTTTCTGATATTGTTTTACATCTAACCCCCTTGTTTTATTAGTTTGTATTTACATTGTGTCATAGATCAAAATTAATTCGTTCAGTGTATGTTCACTTGTTTTTGTTAATATGTCTTTTGAATGAATTAAGCCACTTCAATCGATATTATATAGTGTGTCTTTCTATGTTGTGATGTTACACTATTGTTTCAGGTAGGGTGAAGGTTGGCGCCTATTAAAACGTTTAAATCCGTTGCATTTGTTTGCACCTGTCCTTAGTCAGGAACCTGATGTTCATTGGTTGTCGTTTGTTGATGTGGTTCATAAGTGTTTCTCGTTTCTCGTTTTTTATATAGATTAGACCGTTGGTTTTCCTGTTTGAATGGTTTTACACTAGCAATTTTTGGGGCCCTTTATAGCTTGCTGTTCGGTGTGAGCCAAGGCTCCGTGTTGAAGGCCGTACTTTGACCTATAATGGTTTACTTTTACAAATTGTGACTTGGATGGAGAGTTGTCTCATTGGCACTCATACCATATCTTCTTATATCTAATTATTTGACAGAGGTTGCTCTCAGTATTAGTAATCTTTGATTGACTAAGTAGTTGAGTAATTAGAATAAATAAAGGAACTGTAGCGAAAATGTCAATAAGACGACACAAAAGCAAAATAAAAAGACACATAATTCGTTTACTGAAACTTTATGATATTTTGATTTGACATAAATATTTACTAGAAGACTTTGGGAAAATTTATGATTCTGCTATTTGATTCGGGAAATGTGGTTAAAAAATAACCATTTTAAATCGAAAAAACCTTGTATTTCAGATGGGATAAGACAACAGCAAACCTTACAGATGGAATGGGAGGCGGACCGATTGCCATCTTTGATGAAAGTGGGAATACAGTTATTATATCACCGTTGGATAATTTCATGAGTTCATCGTTCTGGCATGAAGACTATCCTGGAGGACGCGTCAATTTTGGTGTAATGGGTGGGGCTAAATCTATTCCAGCCAATTACAGACAACGATTTATATTACTTGCTTCGAGTTCTATCAATCAGGTTAGAAAGGATACAGTTGGTTGGTTGATAGTTGTTTTCTTTGACGTCCAGTGGTCAATATATCATGCATGTTCAAGACTATAAATTTAAAAGTTAACAATGAATACAATAGGTAGGTCCTGTAATAGGGGTTTACCGGGACGTGGGGCAGTTAGAAATTGGGGTAATCTTGGATAGGGACAGAAACTTAGCCTTGCAATAGGCCACCTACGTACCCCTCAAATAGTTGTTCCTAACGTGCAGAGAGCGTGGCACCCTCCCTACATGAGGCATCGGACTTAACGTCACCATTCTGACAAGCATTACATATTGTCCCATATCTCTATTCCTTTTGACACTTGACGATATGGCATAAAAGTAAAGGAGACAGTACCCTAACTAAGAAAATAAACAAGAAGACCATCGTACACTAAGTTTTGAATCTCCTAGATCGTGATCTTAGAGAATTCGTGAATATATTAAACATTTGACGCAACCTTCGAAACTAGACGGAAACATGAAGTGAGCGCAAAAATCCAAGACGAGATTCCCGACATGGGACACGCACATAAACATGTGTTGGGGTAATTCATTTTTGTGAGATGATATTCCATTTTACTAATTCGATCAATCAGGAAGAACAAACGATACACCAAAATTATACTAAATAAAAATTTAACGAAAAAAAATTCAATTATATAGATAACACTGATTACCCCCAAACAAAATATAAAAATAGAAATAAAAACACAACAACACAACAATATGTATAAATACTGAACAATATCTTATCAAAGAATTATGACTATAACTGAAAACAATCTCATAAAACTTAATCTGTTGGACATGGTTTGTCAAAAAGTCATGGCTTGACTTCATAAACTCAAATATTACCCACATTACTTCTCCTTCATACAGTTACTCCATGTTCATTTTTCTTTGCAATCCGATTAATTCAGTTTATCATATAAATCAATTATATATTATTATAAACATTCCAAAGGCATTTCAAGACCTTGGCAAAGCACTTAGAAAAGTGTCTGGTGCAGCACCCAAGAAAGACTTCTATCGTCAAAATGATGTAACCCTGAAATATTTAGGTTATTGGACTGATAATGGTAATTATGATAGCGTATTAAGACATAGATATGATTTTATTTGAAACTTACTCCGTTGCATATGCGTTTAAAGTTCTTCACCTGTATTTTGATCCACTACATGTCAGCTTAAAACATACCATAATGGTTTTAATACGTGTGTTGCAGTTATTGAAAAAGTACTTTTCAGATGCGAGAGACACACAGTTTCAATTATATTTTATCTTTATTAAATAAAACCTAGATATTGTAAATCAATTATTATGATAATAACATAACTTGCAAATAAGTAAAAATTTCTAAACCGGGTCTGCGTGTTTTTATTTTTTTGTGATATAATTTCAAATCTTGATCAAGTTTTCAAAAATGACGTTTATAATTTTGTATCGTGTAATTTCGTAATTACCGACCAAGTGTATGTCATCGGTGGTTGAATGCAAGTACCCTATGATATTGTTATAATTTTCTATTTTGTATTTTGAAATTTTCAATTTACAAAATAGAAAATATAACATGCTCATTGTCCAAGTAGCAAGTAATTTTGGCATGATATTATTTTGATTTCCACCCGATGCACAGGGTTTCGGTGTCCGTTTTAAGAGCAATGTATTTTTTGCGGAGGGAGGGGGATGGGGGATGGTGGAGGTATGGTTATTTAACGTGTGAAACTGTCATCTTTCCGATATATTAGTTTCGTGTACCGCGGAAGAGAGGTTTTTGCATTTGATACACAAGAATAATTTCGATATCTAAAATTGTGTAATACCACGAGTTGGTCGATGCTACCAGTCCCCCATAATAACACCAGCCTGGGACCCAGCGTTCCTAAAGTGACATTCTATCTGTGATATTGATATGACACACTGTGTACAAGCGTTCCTTAGCTAAGTTGGACTTTCTTCTATATCGGTGATATTTTTGCTTATTTCTCAACGTTTCATACTTTTAGATTTCCAATATTTTATTTTGAGTATCCAACGCTGATGAGAAATGACCTGTTAAAACATGTAAATAAATCGATTTTGTAACTTGTAATTCGTACTTCACCCTTGTATCTTTAATAAAACAGACTCTCGAACATATGTAATATAATATTATGTTAATCTTCGTAAATTGTACCAAGAGACATGCACAATCTTATTATAGTACTTATAGTAATACCAACATGTTCTTAGAAAACAAACATACTAGTATACGTTTTTTCGTCCAACCAAATGAAATATAAGTGCGTGCATTGTTATCATGAAATCGACCTTATTGCAAACAGATCATTTATTCTATTTATAGGTGCATACTACTATTACAACACTGAAGCCAATAAAACATACGAACAAACAATGAAAGACATATTTGATTATGCACAACACGAAAAGATACCATACAGGTTTGTTTTAATTATGATCAGTTCAGCGTCCTTTATTTTCGTATATATTTGAAGAGGTACGACCACTTTTCCTGTTTTGGGTTTAATTTGCAGTATTCGTATCAGGATGTTTTTTCAACGTGGTGGAACAGCCGGGAAGTGTACTTAAAAAATCGGAAAGATTTTGAAACCGGGTTGAGTTTTGATATTGAAATAAAATCAAATCAAATACCAAATCACATAAAGATTTGTGACATAATAAGGGAACTACCATTTGATTTTCATGGGAGGGCTCGGATGAAATTTGAAAAGAAAAAGGCAGGACAGGAGTTTTGAGTAAAAACAAAAGCAGGATGACAATTTATGTAAAAAAAAGTCTGGATAAACTAATAAAAAAAGGCAGGACCGAATAGAGTGAAAAATAAAACAAAAAAAAAAACAAACGCCAATATACAGAGTAAAAATATCCCTAGAAGGTATGAAAGCAACAAAATATATTCATATATAATACAGATATATCAAGAGTCCCCTGTCTTCAGTTTAATATCCTGCTATGTAAAGGACCAGAAGCCTTCTACTTCTTTGGAGTTTGATGGGCAAAGAAGATATTTGATATTGTCATTTTCTTTTTCTGAAATAAAATCTGGTATTTTTTTTTTTAAATTCCAAATAAGTCGCCTCTTAGTTTTGAAATTTTCTTAAAGTGAACTTTTCAAATTACAAATATTCTATAAAAACACATTATTCCGTATTTAATATTGAATTTAAAAAAAAGATTTCGAAGGAATTTCGCAAAGGTTACATGTTTTCTTTAATCTGATTGTTAAGAACATCTGTAACAAAAATTAATTACTAGTAATTTGTATTAAAGATATACAGATAAATATGTCTTCATATGAAATTTTCTTTTTTGATTTGGAATATTCTTCCTATTATTTGTTTAAATAATTTACTATTTTAAGCCATTTTTAAGCATTTATAAATCGATGAAATGTTCAGAAATATAACAACAAGTGAACATTAAAATACAGACAAAAGCTGTGAAAATATAAATGTTAGTAATATGTACAAGTTATATTAGATCTGTGAGTTCCCAACCTTTCCATTATTATTTCCAACGGTCCTTTGTTATCCAGCATATTTTTGCATATACTTTGAACTAAATTCTGCTTAAATTGTAATCTATCTACGTAAAATAAATAGTAATAATTGTTTATTTTCCAGATATTTGCAGTTAGATTCCTGGTGGTATTACAGAGGATCTGGAAATGGTGTAAAAGAATGGACAGCTAGACCTGAAGTCTTCCCACATGGAATTGAGTACGTTTCTTGGTACAGTTTTTGTGTTTCTTGGTCTAGTTTTTATGTTTTCTGATATATTTTATTATGTTTCTTGGTATAGTTTTATGTTTCTTGGTATAGTTTTATGTTTCTTGGTATAGTTTTATGTTTCTTGATATAATTTTTATGTTTCTTCGACTTCTTTCAGTTTCTAGCGATCCGTCATACTTAATTGAAGGTATAGATTTTATTTTTCTTCGTACAGTTTTCTGTTTCTTGGTAAAGTTTGTCAATAATATTGTTATGGCGAAGAATCACAGAAATTACCGACTAGTAATTAACAAAACGCACATTAAACGGGGAATATTTTTTACAAATAGTGGTTCAAAGTTGGATCTAAGAATATATGATATTTGTTGCCTAATTTGTGCTTCATCTATTGAACAAGTCTATTTTTCTATGTGATAATTCTTGTCGCTATAATAAAGTCTGCACTGCAATGAGAAGCTGACGCTAGGGAACATTCCATTGTGTGTTCAATACATGTTTTCTTACATCCTAATATAATCTAGAGCACTCTCTGATTATGGAAAAATCACTTTAATGGTAAAGCTGTGCAAACATTGTTGATACATAGCTGCTTACATCCGCGTCGTTTGAACTCTGATGGATAGTTGTTTCATTGATTTTATACTGTATGATTACTTTTTAGATCTGTTCAACAGTATACTGGATGGCCAATGGGAGCACATAATAGATATTGGTGAGTGATCAGTTCATCGAGAAAAATGTTTACATTTGTTCATTATTAAGTGCCAAGCTGCCTAAGAATCAGGCAGTGGTGAAAATATGACAAACTAAAACCCGCTCAGCTTTACATAAATTTAAGTTCAGAATGTATAATGGTGCATGAGTATAACATTTGTTTCCTTTCCCTGTTCTGGTAATGCAAGATATAATTTGGTTGAAATGCACAAGAAGTAACAATTAAGGGGAGATAACTCCGTAATTTGCTATCATCCTAACCAAAATTTATCTGGATATTTCTCGAATTACCAGACACGCAGAAACGAAAGATCTACCATTTCTAACTCAGGTTGAGGGTACCTTCAAAATAGGATGGTTAGGTCGGTGGGGTGTTTTCGGCCATGTTTTCAAATTTTTCTAAATTGCCTGATTCTTACAAAGACAGGAGTTCTTTTCACAAAAAAATCTTGAAAGTAAAAATACTCGTAAGTCATAAACATTTCAGTATAACTTACGATCAATTTCAATCGTAAGATTTTTTGTGAAAAGAGTCGCTGGTACTTAAAATGAAGTACTAGAAACTTCCAAATACTATAGTATTACACCAGCAATTGAACAACAAATACTGCATAGCCAAATCAGGCGCGGATCCAGTCATATTTAAAAGGGGGCGTTCCAACACATGTAAGTCATATAAAGTGGGGGGGGGGGGGGGTTCCAACCATATATCCCCATACAAAAGCTTTAGTTGTCAAAAAAAATAGGTGGGGTCCCAATCCCCGGAACACACACCCTGGATCCGCCATTGCAAATGCACCGATTTCTGTTCAACCATATATATGGTTTCTTAGTAGCGTACTCGCCTCGACTGTGGGAGGTCGTTGAATCGATCACCTACACGGTCAAAACAGACTTGAAAATTGGTATTTGCTGCTTCTCAGCCGAGCACATGGCATTAAAGGGTAAAAACAAAGACTGATCGGCTCAGTCATAATAATTGTGTCCGGGTAGGGTGACATGTTTACATGCGGACTATCACCTTGTGGATTAGCACATAAAAAAATCCGGCTCAGCGTGTCGTTCTAGATAGTATACATACTAGTAGTAGGGTTCATATTCATATCATATCAACATGTTCTCGTTTGGATTGTTTTACGTTTGTCATTTCGGGGCCTTTTATTGCTGACAAACGGTATGGGTTTTACTCAATTTTGAAGGCCGTACGGTGACCTATAGTTGTTAATTTCTGTGTCATTTGGTCTCTTGTAAAGAGTTGTCTCATTGGCAATCATACCACATCTTCTTATTTTTATATTTAACCTTCCACTGGAGGTTAAGTAGCCATCAATTATCATCCGATTAATTTCTTTTTGATATTGTGGTAATCTTTATAGATGAAGGAATGAGGATAAAATGTAAAATGAATATGAAAATGACATGTATTATGGTATACGTCAATGAGACGGCAACCGCAACCCTTACGACACAACACAAATAAACAAAAATACATATATACTGTACTTGATTTATGTTATTTTCAAATGATTTTGAATAAGGAATAGAATACACAAAGGGACAATAAAAAAACAACAAGTTGAAGAAAGACAAACAACATCAGGACCAAAAAAAAAGGAAAAATGGACAAACAACAGTCTACAAAACACTGTACAGAACACTAAAGGTTGAGCAACACAGAAGGGTAAGCAGTTTTTGCTCCGCCAGCGGCACCCGTTAAACATTTTTTTTTGGGAAAAGGACATGTGATCATATGATCTTGATTCATAGAAACGGAGTTTATCTATTGCTATTAGTGGGTGAAAATATACGACATTCGTATCAGAAATATATTTATAATAGAAACATGGAATTTTAGGGCAGTTGATAATGTGTACGCAAGACAGAATGGAGGAAAATATAATTTTGTGATGGCCCCCTTAGTGGCTGTTCCTAACGATACTGTAAGTTATTATCAGGGAAATTTTGTGATCAATTAATGAATGTTGTGATCAATTAATAAATGTGGTGACCGATTAATAAATGTGGTGATCGATTAATAAATGTGGTGATCGATTAATAAATGTTGTGTTCGATTAATAAATGTTGTGATCGATTAATAAATGCTGTGATCAATTATTTCGTGATAACACAGTACTCTCCACGCAGCTGTTCGTTACAATATCAGAACGGTACCTTTGTAGATGTTCTTTACGATAACATTATCAAAATACTATTTATCGATCCTTAGTACTGTTCCTTTCGATACCATGATACAATTACGCCTATTGTCTATTCCTAACGATGATATTTTCAAATAACTATTTTTTATTAAATCAAATAAAGTTGTAAAATATGGAACGAACCAAATTAACAATTTGCATCTAGAAAGACTTGTTAAAATGCAAGTTGGGGGTTTGGTGTGTTGTATAAACCTTGTAGGACTATAACAGGCAATCACAAACTCTTCCCATAAGGATAATTTGAAGAGATTATTACAAATCTAACAGTATACATGGAATTGTTTGTTCTTACCTTGAAGTTATATTACATTTGCTATTCTTTGTTCTAACATCAATGTCTATTTTCTAGAGTGTTTGGTATGATTTGATGAAAAATGCTACCAGCTGGGGCCTCAAAATGTATGAACAGGTAATATTTTAGTGTCCGTTTGCTGTCTATGAGTCGGTCATTATTGATTATCTGGTGACCTTAAATTTCTAATAGCCAACCGTTAAAGTGGACATAGTTTTAACAAAAACTAATTTGTTAACGTTGAAATAAGTATACATATAATATACGGAGATGTGGTCTGTTGCCAATGAAACAATTATTCAACAGAGTGCAAATGAAGTGGATTTAAGCAACTATAGGTCACCGTACTGTCTTTAATAATGAACAAAACTTATACCTTAGTCAGCTATGATATTGATGCCCCCGACATGACAAAAAAACCAATTCAAACTAAAAAATACATCGGCCTGATTCCTGAATATTTCTTCACAGAAATTGAATAATTAGAATTGAATTCTAATGCACCAAACTCCAATTTATATAAAAAAAAATGAAGTTCCGTCCGCGTAAACATTGTCAACTACATCGTTCATTTGTCAAAATCCAAACCAATCAGAAATTTAAAAAAACAGTGACGTATCCATCTTGTACTTCCGTTTCTAAATTTTGAATAAGAACAGATACAGATAACTAAAAAGACACCTCGAAGTCAACATACAGCCTTCAACAATAGACATGGTTTATGGTAAATGTCAAGTTCTTCATCGCCCGAGTCTAAAAAAAATGCAAATAAACTGAATACATATGAACTCTGGTTGAATGTTGTCCCATTGGCAATCATACCACATCTCGGGAAAGCTTTCCTTAAGTAGGTGCCACAGTCACCTTAGCTAATAGCTAAAATTGTGATTAACAATGGTTTAACACATTCTTTAATTTGCGGTGAAATACAGGACCAAGTTAGTAGGTCTCACATTGTATAGCGGTGAAATACAGGACCAAGTTAGTAGGTCTCACATTGTATAGCGGTGAAATACAGGACCAAGTTAGTAGGTCTCACATTGTATAGTGGTGAAATACAGGACCAAGTTAGTAGGTCTCACATTGTATAGCGGTGAAATACAGGACCAAGTTAGTAGGTCTCACATTGTATAGCGGTGAAATACAGGACCAAGTAAGTAGGTCTCACATTGTATAACTTTCTTAGATTTATGCATTGGTTGAAATCTATTTTGTTTTAAATCGTTGAAGTACAGTGGATTATTAAAGAACAAGCATTTCAGCCTTTATAAATTTTAAAAGGATTGGTTGAACGTTGAGACATTATTATCGAATGACCTGGCGGAAGATTTATTTTTGGGAGAAAGATGGTTGACAGAAATGGGAAACGCAGCACAATACAACAATATTACTATCCAGTATTGTATGTCATTGCCTCGACATGGATTGATGAGCACCAAAATTCCAGTCGTTACACAGGTAAGAGGTAACAAAAGTGGTAAAAACAACAATAAATGTAAAACAACAACAACAAATTGTTACGATTCGAAAGGACAAGGCATATTTCATTATATAAATAACACATAGCTGAGAGGGTGATAGAGCAGATTGTTACCCCGAGAAAACATTGTAAACTGAGGCGAAGCCAAGGTTGACAATGTCTTTTCGAGGGGTAACAATCTGCTCTATCGCCCTCTCAGCTATGTATTATTTAATTTATTATACTGAATGTTCTGCGATTAAATTTCAATTCAAAGTAATAAACTATGTCGTCTTGAACATGACAATCATCCGTATTTCTTAAAGCGCACACTTGAGCAAGCTTCTCCGTGAAGGGTAATAGAGTATTTGCCTTGGGATAGAGTAAATTATCTCCCTCGTATTACCCAATCAAAATGTGGCATTTTGACATGAAGTATAATAAATGCAATTATCTCATTGTTGTTGCATATGTTTCATTAAACCATGTACGTGTAAGGTTGTGAAAATGATCAAAGAGCAGTGTTTATGTTGGGTGCTTAAGGTTTGAACTCTCGATCTTTTGTTAAGTTTATCGTTGAAGGATAAGAAAACACAGCGAGAACAAAGCTTTTCTTTGACACATTAATTGTTTAATCGTTGTTTCTATGAGTTATTTTCACGTACACATCCAATCATTTATCTTCCAATGTATTACAAGTTTGTCTTTCATCCTGTATGGACGCAATGACATAAATCTCGTGTTTGTCATCTCCATATGACATTTCTTTCAGTTATAGTACTTCATCATGTTCAAATTGTTGTGCATACTTATGGTTTAAAGTTTAATTTGTGTAGTCCATCTCTTTGTGTTTCTGATGATAGCCTTACTTTTAATTATTGGGATTTCATACTTGGGACTGGATCATGATCCAATACGATTGTCCGTTTCTTTTATTGTAATGAGTTGGTTAGGATGAAAAAAAGACCTTTGTCGGGCAATGAATGGCATAATTATAAGGAAAACTTCCGACCTGTTTTAAATGTAATTGTTTACTGAGTGGTCGTGAATAAGTTCCATCAAAGCAAAAGAATGTTGTAGTTGGACATTACCATTTACGTCGATCTGAGGTTGTCTTCTTGCTATCAGGTGTAAGTTCATTGGCATTATAATGTAATTCCTTAAAACCAATAGACTTTTCGATCTCATAGTTGTGTTGATATTTTTCGATAATTTACATGTTTTAAGTGCTTCCCGTATGCATTTATGTATGCAGCTTCAAAGTGTTTAGCTTTCCAAACATTGTTCGGCAATAAAAATGAAAACAACACTTTATAAATTTCAGGCGTCCTTAGCGCTTTTCTGGATTTACGTTCATCAGGAATGCTCTAAGCCGAATAATTGAAAGCCAAGAATGTATAAAAACCGAAAAAGTTGAAGAGCTATATGATCAAAAGGACATAAAAATAATCCACCTCAGATAAACGTTGTCCCAAGGAGTTAAAACCTTAGTTTCTTAATAATTTCTAAATTAATAAACGGATAATCTAAGAAAGGTTTGTTATAAATCATGTCCATACCAATATATCTTCTAAAATAATGCCCTATCATGACCAATATGTTAAATCTTTTTCTGACAGGCACGTGCTAGTGAGGATTATCATGTTAAAGAAGATCAGTGGAAAATAGGTGTATCGTCTTTGTTTGCATATGCACTTGGATTGGCTCCATCGAAAGATACTTTCTGGACTACAACTGTACAGAACGGCAACCCAAAATACCCAAGTAAGTCTTGAATTCACGAAGGACAATAAGAAATGTCTGTCAAATTGGGATGAATACATTATGATATAAAAATAAACACAGATTCCGCTTAGACATTAAAATCTAATACAAACACAGTAGATTGTAATTCTATCGTTGTAGTTGGTTGCTGACTATGATATCTTTTTTTATTATTATTTTGCACATAAATCAGACTTGATTTTTCGTTTGAATTGTTAGACATTTTGTCATGTCGGAGTCTTTCATATAGAACTACACGGTATGGGTTTTGCACATTGTTGAAGGGCGTTCGGTGTCCTATATTGGCAATTATACCACGTTTTCTTATTTTTATATCGGTTGGTTTGGGATTGAAAGGAACTCCTCTTTCATACGTGTCACTTGATGATTGACTAAAGACATATTTTTAGAACTTTTGCAAAATCTCATAAACATAATTATTTTTTTAACAGCCATTAAAGTGATTTGTATACATTTCTAGAGAAACAAGAACTATGGCCTGCTTTACAAACCGTAGTTGCTACATTGAGTATGGGTCCAGTTGGTCCGGGTGACATGATAGGAGCTACTAACAAAGATCTTTTAATGCGGTAAGATAGAATTATAGTCTTTTCTGAAGTAGCTAGTTTCGGATTTAATTAAGGAGACGTGAAATGTACATAAATGAGATGTGTCAAAAATGTGACGGACATCTTTTACAATAGACAAATATTTTGAACAAATGTGAAGAACATCAATTGCGGTTATTTGTTGTGTACATTGTGTGTTATTGAATGTATTATCAGATTATCATTCGTAAAATCAGCTTCTATGAAAATATGTGCCGTTTTAATGTCTCATTTTTGTCTTATTCTAATATCTATACTATTAAACGAGAAGACCTCATTTTGTGTGTCGCTTCTCTTCCTTCCACAATAAATAAATCAGCATGCCTCTGTGTCCTATAGGTACCTTGCATAGTCGCATTTGTCATCCATTCTTATGATTATTCAGTTTGGGTTATTTGGGGAAAAAAACGAAAATAAAGACGTCCGGATATTGTTTCCGTCATCAGACCGACTTTTAAGTCATAGACAAGACTTCCGGCTTTAAATTTACAAATAATTTTCATAAGTCCTCGGGGACAGGACAATCATTTTCGCGTTTATCTGCATGTATACTATGATTATACTACTATAATATATAGAGACTCTCTATACATTATAACAGTGATCGCCGTGGAGAAGAAACTTGAAATTGATAGTTAATAACACATACACTTTACATAGGCGGATCCAAAAGGGGGGGGGGGGGGGATTTGGTTGACTATATAGGGAATCACTGAAGCATGACTGGAGCGGGCCCCCCTTAGATCAGTCAGTGGGACCCCTTACAAAAAGTTCTGGATCCGCCACTGCTGTATTTATAATATACGTATGTTCATATCATAGTATACAGAAACGCGAAAATAATGGAATTCAACAGACAACAAATCAAATGACGGACTTTGGAAAAAAGAGAGAGGGCTTAAAAATATTGTTTTGTCTCCAAGTACCTATGATTTTTGATACCTTTTCTGAAATTGTCCAGACATAACAGTGGCGGATCCAAAAATTTTCATAAGGGAGGGGGGGGCACTGACTGCCTAAGAGGGGTCCCGCTCCAGTCATGCATCATTGATTCCCTATATAATAAACAAATCCCCCCACAAAAGGGGGGGGGGGGGTCCGAGCCCCTTGAAAAACCCTCCAAATCCGCCTCTGCATGTAATCTTTTACAAAAATTCATCCTACAACAGTTTACATACTTTCAACCAAGCTCTATATTTATTGAATTTTCCATCGGAACTTTTCTAGACTTTACTTAAAATGTATTGCTTATGTTTTGATAAGATGCTGTAACATGGAAGGTTTAATACTGAAGCCATCTAAGCCAGCAACGGCCATGGATATTCAAATTATAAAGGTAACAAGATATAAAAGCATTTCATCGAAATATGTTATCAGATATTTTTGATAAATCAAAATGCAAAAGAAATGAAACGAAACAGTACCTACCTGATAGTTCACCTTGTGCATGTTTATTTGACTATTTGGGTTTTTTTTCAATTAGTGTATGTAGTCTTTTTAGAATGTTGTTTTGTTCGGTATAATAAAACAATTAATGACTAGTTATGAGTGTAATATCAAGCTTGTTGTCCCTTTGAAACTAACTATTGCCCTCGGCTTCGCCTCCAGCAATAGTTGGTATCTCAGGGACAACAAACTTGCTATTACCCTCATAACCAGTCAATAGGTGTATATATCTATTCGATGGAAATATGTTTAAAACATAAATATGTTGTGATTCATCAAAATGTTTTAAAAACACCTGGCTATGAAAGAATACAATGTTAACTGCATTCCAATTTCTGTGAACTTCGTATAAAGTCCAGCCCCCAATACACTTGAACATACGTAGTCGCGTTGTCTGTGGACAGGAATATACAAGGCCATTATAAATAAGGCCGTTAGTTTTCTCAATTGAATAGTTTCATATTTTTCATGTCGGGGTCTTTTATAGCCGACTATAGGTATGGGGTTTTCTCATTGTTGAAGGCCGTACGGTTGCCTATAATTGCTTACATCCACTTCATTTGAACTTGGATGGATAGTTGTCTCATTGGCAATCATACCACATCTCCTTATTTTTATACACGCATGTATTATAGAATATAATATTACATTGTAGTTTAAAAAGACGTTCAGATAGACATTTGGGTTGTTGTTGTTTGACTTCGGAAATTTCTCTTTAAATTAATTTCATTTAAAAAAAAATACATTATAGGCAGCATTTCCAGACTTCGATGGACCAGATGGTCAAGTTTGGACCTCCTTATCAGAGATATATGGTGACAAAACTACTAAATTTGGTATAATATTAGCTGCTAATATGTCTAAACCGTACAAACTCAGAGCATACCAAACAGAATTCCCGTATCAAGTAAGTAATTAGAATAATTCATAATGGATATGAATAAAAATCGACTAGAGGTATACTTCAAAGAGACAGCAATTATACAACAACACATAATAGGAAAGCTACACACACAACGTAACTCAAGCATTAAATAGAACCGTGCACCATTCATAGAAGCTCCTCTCTCAAAGAAGAACAAAATTCTCTAATCAGGTATGGGATTGATTCGAAGTGCATTCATGACATTAACCTCATAGTGAAAAGTTAGAGCCAACATTTTGGAAAAACCAGAGATGTTTGAGTACCTGAGAGCTATACAGGTGAATGAGTATAGAAAGAACACCGGAAGTTGATTTCATCGTATGTGGGAGATGTAACCGTAGGTTTTGTGAATATAACAAATATCATCACAATTTTCACAGTAAATCATGGCCATGATTAGGCAAGAGTGCTTGGCGGATATTTATTTTCATGATAATGTGTTTGTTTAAGCTGATTATATAAATTCACATGTATCACAATATTTCCCGGATTTTTCACTGATTGAATAATAAATTGACCGATTCACGGCGACCTTAGAGTATTTGGTTTCAAAATAACTCTGAATCCCAGTTGTGGATAAGATATTTTAAAGTACATTCAAATTAGATCCCTCTCCTCTCGTCAATCCTTTAAGAACCTATTTTTCTACTTGTCTTGCCAACTTGTTTCAAGATTATTCTGATGAGGCAGATCTTATATAGGAGCTTAAGAAAATTAAAAGAAGCTGGCATTAAATGTTTAAGAAATTGATGGTTTTATGCCCCAAATGATATTTTTTCCGACTAAAGTGAAGGGGAATCAGCCGCTATATGTTGTTGGTGGTCTCTATTGAGTACATTCACAACTTGATGAGCCGATGCGACTTGACTTTGACCAGGAACTGCTGTCATCATTGAATGCCACGTGTTGAACTGTTACAGTAGATTGTTTTTTTATTTTTGTTTTGTTTTAAGAAGCTGTCCCATATATACCTAACATCTCTTTCTATTGACATTTAACGTCTGGAAAATACTAAAAACTATCGCGTGCTCTGGAAGTGTTAATATATTTAGCTATTTGAGACACCTCAGTCCTGTTGTGTTTCTCAATGGCCTGTTGAAAAAGTTATAACATTTCTAAATTTAAACATCGGTTGTATTGTTCTCATCATTGACGATAATTAATAAAATTCGGTATTGGGTCGAAATCAATACAAATTACAAACACTAAAGGAAATATGCATATCAAACACTTGCATGTGGCACACTCAACTTATAACGGTCGGCCAACTCTTAATGGCAACCATATACGTGACTAGCAATTAAATATGAGAGTGTTTGTGGACTGTCATGTAAATCCATGAATTGAAAATAAGATTTTGCGTAGTTGGTAAACTGTACAAATTTTGACACCATAAGATGGTGATAGAGGTATGTAACTGTCAGAAAAAGGAAATGTAATATACGTTTTAGTTGGAGACTGAAACTTTCACATTTGTCATATATCTACTTCTAATGTTTATTGATAAATGAGCACTCAGGTAATCCCACATACAAAACATATCATTTGACAAGAATGAGATTTTGGTGAATCATAAGTCCTTCATGGCTTCAATGAACATTACATTGAACAGCAAATCTGAGGACTTACCTTGTTTGTATTGGATACCTAAGCTTCGAAAAATTCCGTACAAACAACGGTATGTTGCCGGCTCATCTGCATGTTCTACGAAGGAATTGTCCATTAGATTGACAAAAATTTTGACCTCATTGAAAGAGGGTCTTTAGAAATACTGTGAAACTGTTTACTCGCGTAGTTTTATTATCCAACAGTGGATTCTAAAAAACTCTAAAGAACTTCTGGATAATTTTAAATCTCGATCTTTCTCTGAAATTATTTCTATCAACACTTTTATTTTTCAACCCTGTATACCACCATTCCCCATGTGGAATAAAAAATCGTCTAAAAGAAATACTTCACAATGCTTTTCAATATAAAAATGGTAGCATACGCTATAAATTTATTACTTTGGGATACCATACGGCGTATTTTGTTTTAATAGTGAACAAAACGGTAAAATATGCTACACAGAGGATTAAGTGATCAGTAGGCTAGAGTTTCCTATTGGCAACATATTCGTTGAATTTGGAGGTAGACTTTTTCAACAAATTATCGGCATTCCTATGGGAACAAACTGTGTGCCTCTCCTTGCCGACCTCTTCTTATTTTCATATGAGTCGGAGTTCCTTCAGATACTTGTCTAAACAAGAAGATTAAAGAAGCCAGATCATTTAATTTCACATTCAGATATATTGATGATGTTCTTTCCATTAACAATCCCAACTTTTCTGATTGGGTTTCATTAATATATCCTCCAGATCTAGAAATTAAAGAAACAACAGACACGGCTTCCTCATTCTCATTTTTAGACTTATACCTCGAATTTGACATAAGCGGTCATCTCAGTACAAAAATCTATGAAAAACGAGACGATTTTAATTTTGAAATTATCAATTTCCCCCACCTTAGTAGCAATTCACTTGCATATGGGATATACATTTCCCAACTCATTCGGTATTCAAGAGCTTGCAGCTGCTACTCAGACTTTATAAAACGTCACCAATGTCTGAGCAGAAAGTTGATGAACCAGGTTTATGTCAAAGAACGTCTCGTCCTTTTTCTAAAAATGTTCATCGGAAGATACCAAGACCTTGTTGATAAATATTCCGTATCATCTTCACAAATAATACATGATGGTCTTGAAGTATAGATTGTAGGTACTGACGTTGTATATCAACCTAATGACGTGTTATGGTGGTCTTTTTTGTCCTTGTATATGTTTAACCTTTACTGTTAAGTCCATTTGTTTGGTAATATACTTTTGGCGTAGCTCGGTACTTATACATCCCGCCATTGTGTTATTGTGCTATTGTCAATTTTGTATTCTTGTCTCTCTTTTTTGCTTATATACTTTGTCTATAGAGTGTCTTAATGCCAATTTGTTTTTCATTGATGAAATAGTTATTTGTTTTTACAGTGATTAAGATTATACTATAATGTTGACTGCTGTATCCCAATTTTTGACATTTTTACCTGTTATATATAAATAAGAAGACGTGGTATGAGTGCAAATGAGACAACTATCTATCCAAGTCACAATGTGTAATAAAAAGTAAACAATTATAGGTAAAAGTACGGAACTGTCTTGCTCACACATTGTTGTCAATATAATGGAATTCTATGCGACTGTCATATGATTGATAGGTTAAGCTAGCTATAAAACCAGGTTTAATCCACTACATAAGGAAATGCCTGTACCAAGTCAGGAATATGACAATTGTTTTCATGCATTCGTTTGGTGTGTTTGAGCTTTTGATTTTGCCATTTGATAAGAGACTTTCCGTTTTGAATTTTCCTTGGAGTTCGGTATTTTTGTTATTTTACTTTTTACAGATCAAGTTATAAACAAGCTTTGGCTAATTCAACTATATCTATAATTTACATCTCATCATTATAGATGGGATATAGATCGTTTTTAAACTTTTGATTGATGAGGATATTGTAAAAGCTGAAATACATGAAATGATAACGCAAAATTCCTTTTCATTCTTTCATCAAAATGCTTGCACAAGTTTTGCTCTAGAAACAAATCCAAAAGGAGGCTGTTTATTCCAAATAAGGTGAATTAGAGAAGTTTTGCTAAGAAGAACTGTCTTGCTTCTGCCCAACTCACATTTGCATTACTTCTTTGGAGTTCATAAAATATAATTTGAGAATGTTTTTACAGAGAGTCAAATTGTAAAGTGTCGAGACAAACATATGCAGTGGCAAAATATCCTTTGTAGACCATTTATATTTTATTTACGTTTCTAGTCTAGTAGAACAGATCACCGTACTAACATAGAAGCCATAAGCTTCCTTGGTACACACATTAAGAGTTGAGGAACATTTTGTAGACTAAGCTACAACCCGTTGATTGTCAGAAGACTTGTTACATTTTGGTGTCCTGTATATGTCATATGCTATCAACTATAATTAACCATAGTTATTGCAATCAAAACATTTACGAGCATTTTCGGACAAAGCGTTTATGAGATGATCGTTTGGTGGTCTTCTTGTGGTGTCTGATGTTACACCTAGCGTTACAACACGACAGTCAATTCGGTAAATGTAAAATATTTGTAAGAAGTAAATGTTAGATTTAAAAACCCATGTTAAAAATAAGAGATAACACATCCTATCCCGTTTAAAGTAAGACTGTGAACATAACGATTAAATATACATTTTTCGTAATTTTCTGTGTCTGTTTGTTCGGTTTGTTCGGACTTTCCTTTTAGAATTTTCCTCGGAGTTCAGTATTTTTGTGATTTTACTTTTTACATGTAGGAGGCGTGGTTATCATTAATGATTTATGCCAGCTTTTTGTGTTGTCCTTTTCAGTTTTACGACAGTATAGTATTTCCATACAACAAACCTGAAGCAGGAATGCCTTTCAATGGTAAATCACCACTCAATCTCAACGGATGTACTAGTGATCAATTCTGTTTGCTTTACCTATCACCAATAATAAATGTGTAAGTTTTTTACCTACTTTGCTTTACCTATCACCAATAATAACTGTGCAAGTTTTTTTGCCTACTTTGCTTTACCTATCACCAATAATAACTGTGTAAGTTGTTTGCCTACTTTGCTTAAGGAATCTTTAAGAAATGTTGAAGCCTGCATAATATTTTGTATTAAGACTTATAGAAACTTTACGTAGGGGAAACATGGTCAGAAAGTCTACAAATAGATTTTACGCATATTTGATTCTCGACCGAATTTGTGCAGTTGGTAAAATAAATTATCAGGCGTTCAATAAGCAATTAAAAGCTGGGATGAAAAATTTTGTCCTGCCTTTTTATTTTTCCCTATATTCGGTTCTGCCTTTTTATTTTTCACTCTTTTCGGTCCTGCCCTTTTTTTTTTAGTTTATCCTGACTTTTTTTTTTACATAAATTGTCATCCTGCCTTTTTTTTTTTTGGCAAATAATCTCATCCTGCCTTTTTTTTTTACTCAAAACTCCTGTCCTGCCTATTTTTTTCAAATTTCATCCTAGCACGATTAGAACTGATTTGGTCAGTTCTACGGCTAGAACAGTTTTAGACAGTTCTGCTGACAGTTCTACGGTTAGAACTGATTTAGTCAGTTCTGCTGACAGTTCTACGGTTAGAACTGATTTGGTCAGTTCTGCTGACAGTTCTACGACTAGAACTGACTTGGACAGTTCTACGACTAGAACTGACTTGGACAGTTCTACCTAGAACAGTTTTAGACAGTTCTACCCTAGAACTGATCCTGACAGTTCTACCTAGAACTGATTTGGTCAGCTCTACCTAGAACTGATTCTGACAGTTTAGAACAGTTCTATGACAGATTATTCTGACAGTTCTAATGAGAGGTTAGAAGTGATCTCCACTGTATCAAATGATGCATTTCAATAACGCAACAATAAAACTGTGCAAATAATTTTTAATATAAAATACCTTTATAGAGACTCGGGGAATATGTGTTTTCGTCTGTCGCTTTAATGTACCTTTTTTAAAGTCCAATCTGAAAGACTTTATCTTGCATATTTATTAATTATGCATTGTTCTTATCACAGAGGACAACATACCATTGCGATATATGGTGAACATGACAAATTTGTTCCAATGTCTCCACAACGAGTAACAGATGTTATATATACCGAGGACGATATGGTTCTCCAATTGGTTGGTGTACCATCTGAAAAGGTTATCGTATCGTATCTGTTGGACGGAGTGCAGAAAAATGTCACTACAGTCTTCAGTACTTCTCGAACAGCCCAAATTAGCCTCATATTAGGAAAAACTACACATGTGACACCTGGGCACCAAAGGCCATTAGCAGGACCTTTTAATGGATTTGGAAAGAGAGGCGTATGATTGTTGAAATAAATATCGAAATAGAAAATCATGAACAAATTAAAGGATGTGTTTTTTTTTCATTTTTGATCTCTTACAATACATAATATTAAGCAAATAATGACAGTACCATAGCTAAACGAAAAAAAAGACAAAACTACAAACTGTAGTAAAAAAATCACACACGACAACAACACTTTCAGAAAGCTAAATGTTCAGCATGACTAATATAAAAATAAGGAGATGTGGTATGATTGCCAATGAGACAACTATCCACCAAAGTTCAAATGAAGTTGATGTAAGCAATTACAGGCAATAGTACGGCCTTCAACAATGAGAAAACTCATACCGTATGTTGAAATAAGAAGATGTGGTATGAGTGCCAATGAGACAACTCTCCATCCAAGTCACAATGTGTAAAAAGTAAACAATTATAGGTCAATGTATGGCCTTCAACACAGCAATGGCTAACACCGAACAGCAAGCTATAAAGGGCCCCATAATGACTAGTGTAAAACAGTTCAAACAGGAAAACCAACTATCTAATCTATATGAAAAACGAGAAACGAGAAACACTTAAGAACCACATCAACAAACGACAACCACTGAAACAGGTTTCTGACTTAGGCCAGGTGCAAATATGGTCGGCTATAAACCAACGACAACCACTGAACTACAGGCTCCTGACTTGGGACAGGCACATAAAGAATGTGGCGGTGTTAAACATGTTTGTGAGCGCCCAATCCTCCCTCTAACCTGGGACAGTGGTGTAACAGTACAACATAAGAACAAACTACAAAAATCAGTTGAAAAAGGCTTAACTCATCAGATGGATACAAATAGAAATACATCTAACAAAAACAAAGAGTGGACGTGAACGGGTACGTGTACATCCGCACAAAAATAAAACAGTAAGTACAGATCTGAGAGTACTCGCAGTTACTGACAGTTAGTTCAAAGCCAATAACAACTAATAAAAAAAATCATGTATCGAAGACTAAAATATCAATCAGTATACATCCAACATCCAATGGATTTAGTGTAAAGACATCATTAACAGTCAAAGAAAAACATGACCTTGTGAAATGCCAAACTATAGGTATCGACAGATTGTAGTACCGTGAAAGTACATATGTGTAATATTTAGTATGGTTTTAATTTACTGATAACAAAATCAATATTTAAACCATTAAAACAATATTCAAAGATTTGATTACAGTGTTGAATAGGTAACCTTTTAGAATAAGTTTATTTAAAGGATTGATAAGTTTACCCGAATCATATCGAAATTTCCGGGCTCTGTTTAAAACATCACCGTAAAATTTAGGATGTGCTATTCTGTTTGAAATAAGTTTTCTACAGGTTCAGCCAAACTTGCAGACCAAATCTTTGTATCTAAATTTAGTAAATGTTTAAAGTAATTTGTGGTAACGAAATCCCTGACTTAATAATTTACTAGTTCTATATAGATTACGCGCATTGAAATCCAAAACGTCACTACAGACATGAGCATAGCGAACGAGTTGGGGTATATAAACACCGTAAGATGGTGCCAAATGAACATCACCGTCCAAAAAGGGAAAATTAACAATGGGGAAAAATCATCACTTTTGTCGTAAATTTTTGTGTAGAGTTTCTGGTGTAATACTGAGATATCTAAATCTAGAAAAGGACAGTTATTGCTGTTAATATTTGATTTATTTAAAGTAAGTTTCTTTTGGTAAATTTCAGCAGTATATTTAGAGAATTCTTGATTATTTAACGAAAAAATATCATCAAGATAACGGTAAGTGCTGTTGAATTTATTAATTAAATGGAATTTAGACTGTTCTTTGCTGAGTTTGGCCATAAACTGTGATTCATAACAGTAAATGAACAAGTCTGCTATTAAAGGGGTACAATTGGTGCGTGTAGGAATACCTTCAACCTGTCGATAAACTTTATTGCCGAAACGTACATAGATGTTGTCAAGGAGAAAAATTACTCATCACACCTCCAACAAGTATATCTAGCATATTTACCTTTCTAAACACTTAAAGTTTGACACAACTGGTTGAATGTTGTTTTCATGTTATCTGGAATAATGTTGAAATCACCAGCAATAACTGACTTTCCGATTGATGACTGCATAATAAAAAGGAATTTTTCTAGAGAGGTGTTAACATTATTTGATGATAATCTATATAACAATCCGAACTCTGTCTACGAGTTTTTGGTTGTGCATGAGTTCCATAAAATTTGCATGACGCAGACTTAAGTTAGAGTGCGGAAACGGAAAAAAAAAAGCCATTTTCCAAGTTATAAAAGGGCATAACTCTAAGAAGGTTTGTGATTCACGGTCCAAATTCGAACTATTTCTGCGAGTTTTTGGTTCTCAGCATTGTGTAGGAGTTTCATAAAATTGAGGTAACATAAGTTGAAGTGCGGAAACGAAAAAAAATGCAATTTTGTAAAATGTGTCCACTAAACGAAACAAACATGTTTTTTATATAACAAATCAAGATTCTTGATGAAAGTTTCAGAAAGCGTTTAATTTGATTCAGAGTGTTTTTACCAAGTATAACGTGTCCCTTCTTTACAAAGGATATTAAGGATACAACAGTAACACAAATTGATCCCTCCTATTACCTTTATGTATATTATCATTCAGTGTAATATCTTAAATATATAAGTAAGATAAGAACAGAAAGATAAATAGTAATGTACAATGTAAGACCAGCATTGAAATGATTTTAAGACATTACATCCATACACCTGCATAAACAGCGCAAGACAGCTAAAAGTGGCGCTCTCTTCATAGAGGAATTAACACATTAAGTGTACCTTATCATGGGGAAATAATATTTGCCGCCTGACTCTCAGACTGTTAAGTGTACAGTAATACTAGTCTTCCAAGTAAATAGTTACTTCATAATAAATTAATCAAAACTGAGGTCGTTATATTTATCGAAGTTTACACTAACATTGGAGACTATAAGGATACTGTGATTAATTCAAAGCAAATAATATATCCCTTTGTCAATACTATAATCCTAGTTCACACACACACACACACACACACAAAGCAAAACGTTCTTCTTATTCTAAGTTGTAAATGAATAACACTGGCATAATGATAACGATATCAAAGATACATGACGGATATAAACGGTTTGATTTCATTTGTCATTTATCAGTTCACTGCATGTACATGTATTAATAATAGAAATGCGGCCACTCCTACCTAATTCTAAGTTCCTTGTATTTTATGGAGTGTTTCGAACGAAATTTTTTTTTTTTAATTTTCCCAGGGAGCGACATAAAAATAACAAGAGCAAGCGAGAGGTTTTTAAAACCAACTTAGAAAAAATAGATTCTTGACATCTGTGGGTCCATTTTGTATATGGCTCATTTTTGTCCGCAATAAAGATATTGTCAGTAAATGTAACATTTTAACACAGTTGTACGTTCCTACACTTATGCAAATTAAGAGATCTAAAAAAAATATTAGTCATTAAAATAAAGATTCACACATTTGTTAAAAGCGCCAAAATTAAAAAAATCAAAGACGCAAAATTATCTGCATGATTGAAAGTTAAAAACAAGTATATGTATTTGAATATGAAGCAGGCTAAAACTATTCACTTTCGCATGGTGTTAACTCATTTAAAATTTTCAAACGTAGAATCTCCAAATATTCAACGCACGGAATTGACGTTTTAACAACACTCTTTCACGGTTAAAATTTAACTTATCACTAATGTTTTGTCGCTTATCAACCAGTTATATCATAATTATATGTAGTGCTTCTGATGCGTTTTATGAAATATGATAAAATTATTAGCTCACTTAGCCCTATGGGTCATGTCAGCTATTGTCATTACTTGGCGCCCGTCGTCGTCGTAAAACTTTTCGAATATATTCTCCTTTGAAACCGACCAAACTCAGGCTGAATGACCCTTAGGGTATTTGGTATTAAGTTTATATTTTTGATCCTGCCATTTACTGCCCATTAACAAGCATGGGTACCGGTGCCATTGATAGAATTAGAAAACAAGAGAAAAATGCCAGTTATTGTGGAATATTTGGAAACCATAATAGAAAGATCAAATAAGATTTGGAAATTGGAAATGAAATGTGAGAGAAATTTTAAACAGCAAAAATGATCATCAAACCAAGATCTACAAATAAGTCTAACATAACCGGAATTGTCTATCGATGCTTTTTAGGAGTTATTGCCCTTGGAAGACAATTTTTGTGACCCAGATTTGAATTTTTAAAACGTGACAAAAATTTTCGACTCCGTATATGAGTTATAAAATCACCCTTGGGTGACAATTTTACCAATATTTTGCATTTTTGTATAATTTCTTGAAAAACCAAAAACTTAGAACATGTAGAAATATATATTTGTGTACATCTACATTTTTTGTAGTTGAGCGTCTAACTGTGTTGGAAATTTTTTTATGAAAAGTAAATAAACATATAATCACAGTTAAAAAAAATATTTTGAAGAAATTAATTGATGCGTAAAATCGGCTAACTAACTCACAAACTGAATAAAATCCGAAGGACTTTATGTTAATTTTGTGAGTGAAAGGCTATTGATGTATACACTCGGCCATCTCACTTCCAGACTGAATAAAATCCGAAGGACTTTATGTTAATTTTGTGAGTAAAAGGCCAAGTTTATATATCAATAAACTTTATTGCTTATATTCTATTAAATTCACTGAAAATTATGCCTAGATAAAATATTTTATGAACACTATTTCGCCTGTGTAGGTACTAATAATCGTGACGTCATGAAACAGGTTTATACAAATATACACTGTTTGGTTATCATGACGCCCACATATGAAATAATACTTTACGTTATATAAAGTAAATAAAAGCTTTACAAAGCAACTGATACATTACCAGTATCTGACTGAACCAAAATTTGGCGGTGGACGATTCCGCTGTGTCCTTCTCCATCCCAACAACAGTCTATACCTTCGGGATAACTTAGAGCTTGACATATGTGTTTAGACACCTGTCTATAACTGAAGACTATGTTGTTCTCTTGATTATCTTTTGTTTATGTTCGTCGTTGTTTTCTTGATGCATCTTTTGTTTATGTTTGTCGTTGTTCTCTTGATGCATCTTTTGTTTGTGTTTGTCGTTGTTCTCTTGATGCATCTTTTGTTTATGTTTGTCGTTGTTCTCTTGATGCATCTTTTGTTTATGTTTGTCGTTGTTCTCTTGATGCATCTTTTGTTTATGTTTGTCGTTGTTCTCTTGATGCATCTTTTGTTTATGTTTGTCGTTGGGCTATTGTCTCATTGACGTTTACACTCCATCAATTTAAATTAATCTGTAATGACAGATAAACAAAACAATAGTTTTTGTATCTGTAATAAATATGTCAACTTCGCCCTGAAGTCAAATTTATGTCTAAAAGTCATACACTTTTCTCGATGAATTTATTTTCTTATGTGATAAAATGCTTTAAATGTACTGGGACGATGCCGGTGTTATATAGCCATTTCCCCCCATGCCAGTTTTCCCCCTGAGGAAAAACTGGAATGATCTGAATTTCCCCGAGGGAAATTTTGGATCATTGCCTTTCTTCCCCCGCGGAAAGATGACACTGAAAAATTTGCGAAAATTGCTTTTTACACAGTAGGCCTATCATTATCATCCATAGACTTGAACTCACCAAACGTATATCTGCTCCAGTTTTTGCACCAACTTAAATGGTACAAGGCTATACATATTTACTTGGTGTAAAGATAGGTCAATGTTGTGTTTTGAAACATACTTTTATTTATCATATTGGCTCGCACTAAGATAGACATTCCATTTGTAGGAAATCAAGCTCGACAGATATCATCTTCAGAGGTGTTCACAATATATATTTGTGTACATCTACATTTTTTGTAGTTGAGCGTCTAACTGTGTTGGAAAATTTTTTATGAAAAGTAAATAGACATATAATCACAGTTAAAAAAAATATTTTGAAGAAATTAATTGATGCGTAAAATCGGCTAACTAACTCACAAACAGAATAAAATCCGAAGGACTTTATGTTAATTTTGTGAGTGAAAGGCTATTGATGTATACACTCGGCCATCTCACTTCCAGACTGAATAAAATCCGAAGGACTTTATGTTAATTTTGTGAGTAAAAGGCCAAGTTTATATATCAATAAACTTTATTGCTTATATTCTATTAAATTCACTGAAAATTATGCCTAGATAAAATATTTTATGAACACTATTTCGCCTGTGTAGGTACTAATAATCGTGACGTCATGAAACGGGTTTATACAAATATACACTGTTTGGTTATCATGACGCCCACATATGAAATAATACTTTACGTTATATAAAGTAAATAAAAGCTTTACAAAGCAACTGATACATTACCAGTATCTGACTAAACCAAAATTTGGCGGTGGACGATTCCGCTGTGTCCTTCTCCATCCCAACAACAGTCTATACCTTCGGGATAACTTAGAGCTTGACATATGTGTTTAGACACCTGTCTATAACTGAAGACTATGTTGTTCTCTTGATTATCTTTTGTTTATGTTCGTCGTTGTTTTCTTGATGCATCTTTTGTTTATGTTTGTCGTTGTTCTCTTGATGCATCTTTTGTTTGTGTTTGTCGTTGTTCTCTTGATGCATCTTTTGTTTATGTTTGTCGTTGTTCTCTTGATGCATCTTTTGTTTATGTTTGTCGTTGTTCTCTTGATGCATCTTTTGTTTATGTTTGTCGTTGGGCTATTGTCTCATTGACGTTTACACTCCATCAATTTAAATTAATCTGTAATGACAGATAAACAAAACAATAGTTTTTGTATCTGTAATAAATATGTCAACTTCGCCCTGAAGTCAAATTTATGTCTAAAAGTCATACACTTTTCTCGATGAATTTATTTTCTTATGTGATAAAATGCTTTAAATGTACTGGGACGATGCCGGTGTTATATAGCCATTTCCCCCATGCCAGTTTTCCCCCTGAGGAAAAACTGGAATGATCTGAATTTCCCCGAGGGAAATTTTGGATCATTGCCTTTCTTCCCCCGCGGAAAGATGACACTGAAAAATTTGCGAAAATTGCTTTTTACACAGTAGGCCTATCATTATCATCTATAGACTTGAACTCACCAAACGTATATCTGCTCCAGTTTTTGCACCAACTTAAATGGTACAAGGCTATACATATTTACTTGGTGTAAAGATAGGTCAATGTTGTGTTTTGAAACATACTTTTATTTATCATATTGGCTCGCACTAAGATAGACATTCCATTTGTAGGAAATCAAGCTCGACAGATATCATCTTCAGAGGTGTTCACAATATATATTTGTGTACATCTACATTTTTTGTAGTTGAGCGTCTAACCTTGTTGGAAAAAATTTTATGAAAAGTAAATAGACATATAATCACAGTTAAAAAAAATATTTTGAAGAAATTAATTGATGCGTAAAATCGGCTAACTAACTCACAAACAGAATAAAATCCGAAGGACTTTATGTTAATTTTGTGAGTGAAAGGCTATTGATGTATATACTCGGCCATCTCACTTCCAGACTGAATAAAATCCGAAGGACTTTATGTTAATTTAGTGAGTAAAAGGCCAAGTTTATATATCAATAAACTTTATTACTTATTTTCTATTAAATTCACTGAAATTATGCCTAGATAAAATATTTTATGAACACTATTTCGCCTGTGTAGGTACTAATAATCGTGACGTCATGAAACAGGTTTATACAAATATACACTGTTTGGTTATCATGACGCCCACATATGAAATAATACTTTACGTTATATAAAGTAAATAAAAGCTTTACAAAGCCACTGGTACATTACCAGTATCTGACTAAACCAAAATCTGGCGGTGGACGATTCCACTGCGACCTTCTCCATCCCAACAACTGTCTATACCTTCGGGATAACTTAGAGCTTGACATATGTGTTTAGACACCTGTCTATAACTGAAGACTATGTTGTTCTCTTTATTATCTTTTGTTTATGTTTGTCGTTGTTCTCTTGATGCATCTTTTGTTTGTGTTTGTCGTTGTTCTCTTGATGCATCTTTTGTTTGTGTTTGTCGTTGTTCTCTTGATGCATCTTTTGTTTATGTTTGTCGTTGTTCTCTTGATGCATCTTTTGTTTATGTTAGTCGTTGTTCTCTTGATGCATCTTTTGTTTATGTTTGTCGTTGTTCTCTTGATGCATCTTTTGTTTATGTTTGTCGTTGTTCGCTTGATGCATCTTTTGTTTATGTTAGTCGTTGTTCTCTTGATGCATCTTTTGTTTATGTGTGTCGTTGGGCTGTTGTCTCATTTACGTTTACATTCCATCTATTTAGATTAATCTTTAATGACAGATAAACAAACCTATAGTTTTTGTATCTGTAATAAATATGTCAACTTCGCCCTGAAGTCAAATTTATGTCTAGAAGTCATACACTTTTCTCGATGAATTTATTTTCTTATGTGAGAAAATGCTTTAAATGTACTGGGACGATGCCGGTAATATATAGTCATTTCCCCCATGCCAGTTTTCCCCCTGAGGAAAAACTGGCATGATCTGATTTTCCCCGAGGGAAATTTTGGATCATTGACTTTCTTCCCCCGCGGAAAGATGACAATAGTATACATATAGATCTGTTTTTCGGCTTGAGTTGCATAGAAGAAATGTTTGGTATAAATTGTGTTCGATATGTCGACACGCGTCTCACTTAAAAGTTTAAGTCAGGGAATTGATGTGAGTCACCTATATTTTGTTACGGATATGCATGGAACGAAGACAGCACAAAATTACCCAATCCAACACTCAAACAAGACATCATTTGATTTCAGTACATCCAATGCGATGGGACCCTTCCTATAATTAACAGTAATATCCGGGTGGTCTCGAAAATATGTAAAGAAATCATATTCAAGGGCACATCATATGGTTCAAACATTCCTTCAACAACTGTTACCATCCGACAAAATTCCTTCTTCATGTGGGCTCCAACTATAACATGGGTTGACCACTGGGCCTTACAACCTACTACAGAAAGTCACGTAACACATACCAAGAGATCACGGAGGAGAATGGATGTGATCATCATATATGCCTCATATATACATATATACATATATATATGATGCTCTTTGGTCGGGTTGTTGTCTCTTTGACTCATTTCCCATTTCCATTCTCAATTTTATATATATAATAAATCATCTGATATTGAATGTATAATGGTACGATGATTGTGTGGAAGCGCTAAAATAATTAAAAGAATGTTTACTATATCCTTTAATGAATTTTAATTTCCAACTGACGTCGCCGACGTTACTACAGGAGACGAAAATGAGCTTCTCACGCTACTAAAGGGGATCCTGCCCACACCCCTTCCCCCAAATCACGCTAAAGGGGAAAACAAACTGGGATAATGTCAATTTTTCCTGGGGGAAAACTGGGTCGATCCAGTTTTTTCTCCCTGGAAAGATTCGCATGGGGAGACTATGGCTATAGGACACCGGTATAATTTTACTAGTGCTTTCCAGTGTATACTGTTGGGAAACCGCTTATTTTATTATCATTTTGTAAACTTATTATGTGGTTTGACGGATACAACATTTTTCTGTTTGCATCTATTTAAACATATTTTATGCTGTCCATCCGAATTATTTGCTTTATTCATACCTGATTATTTCCTGCCAATCTATATACCAAATGTTTTGATATGCAAATAGGTTGCCTTAACGTTTGTTTTGTCTCTGTATTTTACAATGAGTTTGTCTGGCAAATTATGACAATATCTATTAAATTTCCATGTCCGTTATATGCTGTGTTAATATCACCGCATATGTGTGTGCTGCAATACCAACCAATTTTTAAATATGGACACCAAGCAAAAAATTCCACTCAAGTCGGTTCTAGAGTCCGTCTTAGATTACATGAAGTTGTAATTAAGGTTTAGTGTTGAAAGTCTATCATAGTTTATATTTGTATCATGTTATGACTGTACCAAGTCAGGAATATGACAGTTGTTATCCATTCGTTCGATGTGTTTGAGCTTTTGATTTTGCCATTTACTTAGGGACTTTCCGTTTAGAATTTTCCTCGGAGTTCGGTATTTTTATTATTTTACTTTTTATGACATCTTTCGAATTTTTCATTTTTTGCTATGTTTGTTTTAGATTTCAGATTCTCAAATAGTTTGGTTTGACCATCATCATTGAATTAAAACTAATTGTGACAATGACCATCGGATGCATAAACATTAATACAGTTTTCTTTTAAACTAAATGTGACTTAATACAGTTTTCTTTTAAACTAAATGTGACTTTGCTATGCACGTAACTGTTTATTTCAGTCTAAATGTCGCTTTATTTACTGCAAACCGTGTAATTTGCAGGTGTTCCCTATTTATTTTATATTCATGAGATAAACTGTAAGAGAAATTTTATTAATTGTTTCATTTTCTTTTTTTTTTATGTAGAATTCAAATGAAAACATTAAACGACACCGTTGTTTTTGTCATATTTGTATGACTACTTACAAAAAAATGTATATAATGAAATAGACACTTCGGAGTCAATTACCCTAGTGAATTACTTGTAAGGTAGACATTATTTTGTTTTATTTGTACAGTCTGATGGTCAGTAGGTCAAGTCAATTATCATTTTCATTATACTTAAAAGGATTTTTGTGTAAACTTTTGTTATTTTGTTAATTTGATTCATATTAAATACAATACATCAAGATCATAAATTTAAAAAAAAAGAAATTAGTAAAGTAGTAACTTTAAAAAATCGCGCCTCCCTTTAACTAAAATATAATGGTGAATACTAATAGAAATTAAAGAATGCACGGCTAAATATAAGAATATGACAATAAAAAAAAACAGTTGACGTTAATTGACCTCAACTTTTAAGTTGCTGTATTTTTTTAAGGATGTACGTGTATTTGTAGCTCGTTCTGATGATGAACAGTGCGATACACTCATGTTAATTTTGTCCAATGCTAGAAGGACTAAATATATTAATAATGTTTTCATCTTTAAAACAAAACCGATGTTAGTAAGTATAACCATTGCTTCTTATATAACATAGAATTGATAATTTCTTATATGAAACAACTAAATAATTCTTAACAAAAAGTTATTCTTTAAAACTATAACGAGACATAATTTACATTTTCTCACATCTTTCAAGAAACATCGTGAGTGTTCGGAATTTTTATCAGAATATACTTGTTTTTATATATCTTTTACCTTCACCATTTTCTACATATCAAAGGTAAATGATACTCGTCAACCTATCGTTCCACAATGTTTATGTTTACATTATAAATGCACCTGTTAATGTGCATGCATTCTATATTACCAATGGTTTAAAAACATAAATTATGACTCTTTTAAAATGAAACTGTAAACCATATGTGTCATATAGATCTATATACAAAACATGTATTTGCATAAAATACATTTTGATGAGTCTTAAAAAAAGATGTTTACACGGTTGTCAGTAAGTTGTTTACATATTCATTAAGTTATATAGTTATCTAGTAAGGAAAAAACAAACACCCAACCTATATGGTATAACCACATAACGCAAACAAGGGCTAACCAAGGGTTCCAGTAAAGGGGCGTTATTCTCCTTAAAGATCAAAATAGTGCCTAGTGCTGCAAGGCAACATTTTTTTAATAATTTCATGTCAAAAACGGATTTTGTTTCTATCAAAAAGGGGATCTAAGCCCTCTACGCACTCTGACTTTGTTACTGGTAAAACCGCAAGACGATGAAAAAAAAAGAGTATACATGTACGATGTCAAAGGGTAGCCATGGCGTTCCATTGGCAAATATTAAAATATGTCCCATCTTTACACTACTTACTTTTTGGTATTGAAATGGAGATCACTTATCTCCAGACTGCAAAAGTAATTAGTGATTGTCCCACACAACCACATCTCCTTATTTAACATATTATTGGTGTAGTAATAGTATTTAAAACTGACCTATAATTATAAAACACTGTTCTACAAGAGAACACCTTTTACAAACATCACATCTGAAGGTTCTTTAGGAACCTTTCTCAATTTTTTAGGCTTTCTATTTGTATTTTATGTATATTAAATTGACCCATTATACACTTTTTGATGTCTTGTTGTGTATTTGTTAGATCAATTTGTAATTTCGCAATAGGGAAAGGGAGACTACTCACACTTCTACCATTTATGGGACCACAAGATGAGCAAAATTTTAACGTCATATTAAACAAGAGAGTAAATTGGTGCACGCACCAAATGTTTGGGCCGGAAGTAAGGAGGTTTTTGGTGTAAAAAAGTGCAAAATGCTTATATAAACAATCTGTATATTGAGTTGACTTGAATCCTCAATTGCCAGAACTGTTCCAACCCAATTAGTTATGATAATGTTATAAAATATTACTAAATTTAATTGTGCAGTTGATGAAATCGAATATCATTTAAGTGCAGTTGATGAAATGGAATATAATTTAACTCATTTTCAAGTCTTGGTTTTGAAACTCGTGACTATCAAAGTTACATCTACTGACAAAATATTTGTATTCCTCATCTCAGATATGGACTTTAACGCAGCGTTTCACCTCATTTTCTCATCAATGAATTTTATGTCAAGATGACTTATTTTTTTAGGACCCTCCTGACTATAAAAGATGTATCTGCTGACAAAATATTATTTCTCCACGAGTTGTATCTCAGATATGGACTCTAACGCAAACTTTAATCAGTCACTCATGTATGAAATGTAGGTCAAGATGACCTTATTTTTATCAGGACCCCTTGGTTATTCAAGACGCATCTATGAACAAAATCTCATGAACTATGACTTATACTTCCACAGATAGATGGACTTTAACCTTGTGACTGACAGATGAAACACTATATCCCTTCGCCAACTTTGTTTGACAAAAATCTTAAACCAAACAACTGTCAAATTATTCCTCTCAGAAAAGGTTGAGAAATCCTCGACAAAATGTTGTCATTTCTATTCGGTTTTGGTGAAATTTTAAAGTATCAACAAACAGACATAAAAATATGGATGTAGCTTTGTATGATATTTAACAATGAATTCTGCTCAAACCGATGCGAGGGGTCAACTGGAACTTATTACCAGTTATGAGGTATTTTGCTCATTGTTGAATGCCTCATGATGACTTGAAGATGAATGACAACAATAGAAACGTTCAATTTTTGGGTTTTACTATGTATTGATATTAATATTGTCTCATGTATATTTACTCCATATCCCTTCATATTTTCATTGGGTATACGACAAACTAAATCAAAGTGCTGGATAGCACCTGTGGAAAGTTTGCAACGGTAGATGTGTATTATTTCAAATAGGTTGTAGATGTGTACTATTTCAAATAGATTGTAGATGTGTATTATTTCAAATATGTTTTAATCACATGTTTTTTCCGAAACCATTGTCTCATCAGCAATTATCAAAAATCACTTTTTTTCATATGTTTGTCATGTAAAATTTTGATAATTTCTATTCCAACATTAACCTGTAGATTTAAAATAATCAAATATACAGAAAGCTCTGTTAATTTATTTTTGTGCCCATCCCATGTAAAGGGCCTGTGATTTTAGTATTTTTTATTGATTTAGGTCCTTCATATTTGTTTTTAGTAAATTGTATTATTACTAATTAAGCAGTTAGTTTTCTTGTTTGAATTCTTCCACATTTTTTGTATCAGGGCCTTTTATAGCTTACTATATGGTATGATTTTTTCTCATTGTTGACGACCGTATGGTGACCTATAATTATTTATATATCTTCCTCCTTTGAACTCTATTTAATAGCTGGTTCATTCGCAAAAATTACCACATCTCTTAATTTAAATAAGACAGCAAACTTCATTCAATACAACTGTAATGAAAGTGATTTTATACGAAAGGCTTTAATAAACAATGGCAATATGTAGACAGAAATAAAAAGTTAATATACACTAGATTCGTAGAGGTACTTTATTTTATTACCACGTAATACATTGTAGTTGCTGCTGTGAAATTCAGCATTGAGGCAATGACATTTTGAGATTTTTGGTTTTCAGCCATTCATTTGATTTGTTGTATTGTCCCATACAAGAATATATTAGGTTTCGGGTGGGGATCTCGACCGTTTACAAGTTTTCATAAAGAAGGGGGATGGGGGTGACCCCCATGGACTTCAGCTATATTTCATTTGATTTGTTTTATTGTCCCATACAAGAATATATATGGTTTAGGGGTGGGCTTCTCGACCGTTTACAAGTTCTCAAACAGCAGGGGGTGGGGTGATCCTATGGACTGCCACAATATTTCATTTGATTTGTTTTATTGTCCCATACAAGAATTTATATGGTTTAGGGGTGGGGATCTCGACCATTTACAAGTTAAAAGCACATTCTCAAATTGAAGGGGGTGGGGGTGACCCACAGGGACTCACCCTATATTTTATTTGATTTGTTTTGTTGTCCTGTGATCATTACTTAAGACCGTGTGTGTCTATCACTTAATGATTCCAAGTTATAGTCATTTGAAATTTAAGAAAAATAAATTCCCATATGGTTCTATAGAAATTATAATCCGATTTTGTGAGGCCGATTATGTTATAGGCCGAGTTTGTTATGGGCCGAGATATGAGGATACTTTCGATACACTCGGGCTTTTACGTCTTTAATAAACATTTGTAAATATCGTAAATGGCGCCGGAAAATGTTCATTCCTGAAATATTTAAACACGGTATTTATTTTCTCTTCAATCGGAGGGGGGCGGGATGGGGGGGGGGGGAGAGACCCCTGACACCGGGATTATTGTACTCCCGTCGGAAGGTTCACATAAATGGATTAAACGCAAGTCTGGGGAATCCCGTAGGAAAACATACAGGTAACATAAACATACAAAATGGCTGACAATTCAAAGTATGCACCTAATACCATTTACAAACGTAAATATTTAATAAATGTAAAAAAAAAAACACACACCTCGAAATAAATATCAGGCCCTCTTAATTTTCAATGAATTAAACGTAGAAACTGCTGCCTCGTTTTGATGTGTATTGCTTTTATCTTCCGTGCAGGGCAGATCCGCGAAGTAGTGTTTGTGATACCCATTTTCAAAACGACGTTGGATTCATTTGAATTGTCGGTTAACATTCAGTCCATTTTTATTCAAGCTGTAAGCTTATCAAAATAGAAGTAACTCAAAATTTCAAAAGCATCTTCCAAGAATTAGTATTCAAACACTAGTACTACATTATCTAGGAGTAGAACACACATCCTATAGTAATATAGTCTGTCCAACTTCCGGTTTGAGGCCGATGCCATAGGAAAGTTTATTGCTATAGCAAGCTATAGCAAACTTTCCAAAAACTGCTTACATACTACAACTAAAAATCAGAGGGCTTCAGACAGTATAGCAAATTATTCTCTTCGTAACAGCTGAGAAATCTTTGACAAAATGTTTATTTCTGTTGGGTTGCAGTAAAATTGCAAAGTATTATTAAACACCAATTGGGATATTTAAGAGGCTTGAAAATGACTTTCAGTTACTGAATTTAAAAATCCTTTTTGCGTGAACCCCCTGAAGGGTTCACGCTTATATATTGGTGAGTTTTGGAAGTGTCTATGGGTCGTTCGATATCCTCAAGAATCTAGCCTGGGATCCTGGCCAACTGCTTGACAGTAGAGCCAGGCGGAATACAACAACATGGTTCCGTCAATTGGATGTTAGAATGTTACATCTTGGGATAGCGTCATTTCTTGACACATGGCGGGAAATATTTATATTGCCACAAATTTATTGAAAACTATTTTTATTTTCATATGAAATGCAAATTTCGAAAACTTTAACAAATATAATCCAAGCGTTGTTGATTAGCATCGTGAATCAACAGTTAAGTAACAATCCGATCGATATATTCCTTGATTATAAAATACGCACATGCGCAGTTATTCAGTCCTGTTCAGCGCTGATAGTTGGTCACGTGGATTTTATTACGCCTGGCCCTTTCGACGAAGTATTAGATTGGGTCAGGATGCCAGGCTATCAAGAATCAAGATTCTCGGAACGTCTCGAAAATTTTTGATCATTTATACAGGTAGTTATCTATGTTTTTGATACGGTCCCTCTGTGGATAGGCCACCACGTGACATTTTATATTTCAACAATCAAAGTTCATTTGTAGGTTGGAAAGTAAAACAATAAAGACTAGGTTGCAGTAAATAATCATTTATATGTTTAGAACCTATTTGGCTTTCGACAAAACATGTGTTTTGATAATTTGAATGTTTATTAAATAATGAAAACGCAATTATATACTTCAGGCTTCGAGACGGTCACTTTACGCGTTGTGTGTGTAGTATTTAATATAGCGTCACGTTGTGCATTGTGACTATCAACCTGGGAATAGTTTATTGATATATAATGTCCCAGAATAAACTGATTATTTCTGAACGCTTATCATTTGATATTTTGTATTTCAATCATAGCATGGGAAAATGTCGTAAGGCATGATGAAAATTAAGAAAACGATATTTCTGTTAAAAATATTTATCTTAGGTCGGAAACACAGTGGTCGGAAAGCAGAAAGATAATCAAACAAAAGGATTTTTTTTGCTAAAATATATCTATTACATTAATAGATACTACCAGCCTAAGAGAACATTCTTATTAAGTTTAAACTGAGACTGAATTTATTCTTAATAGAATATGATTAAAATAGTCATATATACGTGCATTATGTCTCACAGGTTTGAACAGTCATTACATTTGTGAAAATTATATGCAACGTATGAGTACCAATGAGCAGGGATGCGTACCTAAAGGTAGCTAAATACTTAAATTTTAAACAGTCGTGAATGAAAAAATATGAAGATGTGATAGATAAAATAAATGCATCCAGTTTATAAAGCAAACTGAGTGCTTAAATTTATATTGCGATTGGTTTGTGCAATTTGCATTAGACATCCGGTTTGTAGAAACTGGGATTTGCAAAAAGGTTATGAAAAAATGATGTACACTCCCAAGTAATAAATAAAATAGTCGAGCCTTAAAATGTATATTCAAATAGTAGCTGTACAACTATCCAACATTGCTTTCAAATGACTTGTGCAAAAATCTACACACAATTACATACTTTCAATAAAGGTGTTTTAACATCATCATTATCTTATTCTATTCACAGCCAATTACTTCAATTCAAAAGCAAACAATGTTCAGCAACAATTTTTTGGTGACCATTCAGCGGTCTTGGGTTCGCGTATTGCTTTTCTTCTTCTTTTTTTTTTTTGAAAGAAAGCAACTTGTATCAGTGCGATGCTTCTTGATTGAACTGATGATAATCTCCGAGAAAAACGAATGGCTTGAACTTTGACATTTCTGTGTCTTTGTGAAAACCCGCGAAACATGGAAACATATTACCTATAAAAACTCTCGAGATCGTTTACGTTAAAAGTAAAGATATCTTTATTATGACTATTTTTCTTAGTGATGAAAACTGTATATATAATAATCAAAATAGAATATAAAATAGTTGAGAAAGAAAACGCAAACTATAAATCATTTCCCATGTTCCGACGACGAGTTGTTGTAAGAGTATGGTACCTTGTTTACATTTCTAAGAATAAATTAACCGGTTTGGGAATTTACGCAAATATGAGTCACGCATTCTGTGCATAAAAAACAATGAACATTCATTGTTATAAATATATTTAAGTTTTTTTTTGGCATCTTCTTCTTTTATAAAAATTAATAAAAATGTATTTATTTCAATTACCTAAAATCTTTAATTTTGCATATACAGAAAATAATATAGATCCGCAGATAATCATGTAACAATTTCAAATCCATATCATATGATAGACCGGCTTAGTGCCGGCCCATAATGACACCTCATAAGTCAGGCCTGCCACACTGGCCAACTCTCTTAACTGATGTGCCTCATGCTAGGCAGACAAGCGAACAATAATCTTCTGACTGTTTTTTTTTAAGTTGCATAACAGTCGATTTATGACTGTTTTTCTGTTGTTACGCAATAGTCGATTTTAAATATTCCCGACCAGTGCATTTATTCCAAAGGGGAAAAATGAACCTAACGTAAAGCAGCCTTCAGGAATTTTACCCTATGGCAGTTTTTCCTTAACTTGGGAATTTATGAAGTCAAACATAAGAAAAATGATTTTTATTGAGAGGAATTTATGAAAAAGTAAATATGTAATGATCGCGGTAAGTACTAAAACTGGTTCTATAACCAAAGGCCAGTCAATGCAAATAACTTTTTCTTTTTCCGTCCCCTTATACTATGGTCAGCAATTGTACCAGACCAACTATGTCAAAATTAAGGGAACGAGAAAACATCTAATTAAATGATAATACAAACATGAAAATAGCTTTGTCAAAGATACTTTTTTCATACTGCACAACTATCAGCTTGGTCCAAAATCATCCATATTTACATAAAATCTAATGAAATGGACTGCAAATGTCATCGGAAAGGATGTTCAGTCACAATAAAAGAAGAATTCGGAAAACATAAAATAGGTGGTATAATATAGAAATAAGAAGATGTGGTATGATTGCCAATCAGACAATTCTCCACCAAAGACCAAATGACGTAGAAGTTTACAACTATGTGTCACCGTACGGTCTTCAAAAATGAGCAAAACCCATATTGTTACAAACTAATAATTCGAATATTCAATATCAAAAGGGGCTACCTATCAAAATGATGTCATTTGTCAATCAAGGCTGAACTTTTTGGTTTGCTTTTGGTTAGCAACAATAATGATATTAACCTCAAACAATGTTGACCTAAAATATTGAGATATCATAACTATTGAAATATTTTAACTTCCTATGCATTATTTGGTAAACAGGCAGTGTTCTAGTTTGTAAATACCTTAATGTTAAGTAAATACTAAAATTATCATCCTTAATACTTAGTGTCCATACTCATAATTGTAAACCATCTTTAGTTGAGTGAAATATTTATAAATAAAAAGGTTATATTGATAGTGACGCATTTTCCATTGGATAGTGTAGGATGCATTTACCTTACCAACATCAATATGACTACAGAGTATTATTTGTTTATTTGACCTAACAACATAATTTATAACCTGTGATACTTTTATTTAATAAAATTGTTGCAATTGATTTTTAAATATGAAATATTAAAAAGACAGATAAATGCATACCAGTGTATTATCACTCTAGATTTATAATAGAATTTGTTTTGCAAAAGGTTTTTTTAAATATTTTTTTTTATCATTTTATTTTTTTTTATTAGTGCTCATGTTGTAGTCTGCTTTTTTTCTTTGTGCTTTTATCTTGTTTTGCATTTGAAGATTCATGTGTGCTCTTGTCCTATGTGTATATGATTGCTTTTTTAGCTCATATTGTATTCTGTATTTGTTGTGTATTTTCGCTTGATATGTCTTATGTCTTATTTTGTACTTGATGATTTGTCTGTGTTATTGTTACTCGGTATGCTTAATGATTTTTTTATCCTCATGTCTAATTACATTCTAATTTGTTTATTTGTGCCTCTTGCCTTATTCCATTTTGGTTTGTTTATTTGTGCCTCTTGCCTTATTCCATTTTGGTTTGTTTATTTGTGCCTTTTGCCTTATTCCATTTTGGATTGTTTATTTGTGCCTCTTGCCTTATTCCATTTTGGTTTGTTTATTTGTGCCTCTTGCCTTATTCCATTTTGGATTGTTTATTTGTGCCTCTTGCCTTATTTATTTTGGTTTGTTTATTTGTGCCTCTTGCCTTATTCCATTTTGGTTTGTTTATTTGTGCCTCTTGCCTTATTCCATTTTGGTTTGTTTATTTGTGCCTCTTGCCTTATTCCAATTTGGTTTGTTTATTTGTGCCTCTTGCCTTATTCCATTTTGGTTTGTTTATTTGTGCCTCTTGCCTTATTCCATTTTGGTTTGTTTATTTGTGCCTCTTGCCTTATTCCATTTTGGATTGTTTATTTGTGCCTCTTGCCTTATTCCATTTTGATTTGTTTATTTGTGCCTCTTGCCTTATTCCATTTTGGAATGTTTATTTGTGCCTCTTGCCTTATTCCATTTTGGAATGTTTATTTGTGCCTCTTGCCTTATTCCATTTTGGATTTTTTTATTTGTGTCTCTTGCCTTATTCCATTTTGGATTGTTTATTTGTGCCTCTTGCCTTATTCCATTTTGGTTTGTTTATTTGTGCCTCTTGCCTTATTCCATTTTGGTTTGTTTATTTGTGCTAATTGCCTTATTCCTCTTGCCTTATTCCATTTTGGTTTGTTTATTTGTGCTAATTGCCTTATTCCATTTTGGTTTGTATATTTGTGCTAATTGCCTTATTCCATGTTGGTTTGTTTATTTGTGCTAATTGCTTTATTCCGTTATGGATTGTATATTTGTGCTAATTGCTTTATTCCGTTATGGATTGTATATTTGTGCTAATTGCTTTATTCCGTTATGGATTGTATATATGTGCGTGTTGCCTTGTTCTGATTTGGTTGGATTATTTGTGTTTCTGGCCTTATTCCACTTTGAATTGTTTATTTGTGCTTCTTGCCACTAAATTTTTTCGTTTTCTGCCGTTTTGGTTTGTTTATTTGTGCTTCTTGCTATATTCCGTTTTGGTTTGTTAATTTGTGCTTCTTGCCTTATTCCATTTCGGATTGTATATGTGTGCGTGTTGCTTTATATTGTTTTGGTTTGTAAATTTGTGCTTCTTGTCTTATCCCGTTTTGTTTTGGTTTGTTTACTTGTGCTTCTAATAATAATAATAATGATAATAATAATAATAATAATTATAATGACTTTATTTAAAGAGGGTGACTCAAATAGCATTCACTAATCTACCTTGAGGCCCTTACAAAAAACATACTGTACAAGTATTACAGATATTACAATTTTTGAAAATATAATTAAACTTTCACGCTAAATGATTGTCTGTAGAACAAGAAAAACAAAACAATACATTATACACAAACATTAGAGTTGTTACATGAAAAATTTACACATTTTCTTTTAAAAGTATCAAGATTTTCACATAGTTTTATTTCATTTGGTAGTGTATTCCAAAGTATTGAGCAGCTATATGTGGATAATTTTTTCATCGAATTTGTATTAGACCTCACTTTAGCTAGATCATTATTTGCAGAAGATCTTAAATTTCTGCTGTGTAGGTTTAACTTTGACAACATAGTTCTTTAAGGTAATTAGGTGCTTTATTATTGAGAATCTTATGAACAAGAATCAATTTATGATCCTAGATTTGAAATTTAACCATTTTAGCTCTTTAAATAAATTTACAGTAGGTGTTAGTATTGGTGCATCCAGTATAATTCTGGCAGCTCTTTTCTGCATTTTAACAATTCTTTAAATTCCATCTGCATTACAATTTCCCCATATTGAGCAACAAAAATCAAATATGGGCAGAATATCAGCATTATAAAATAATTTTCTACTACTAATATCTAGATATTTCTTAATTCCGGATAACAGTGCAATATGAGAACTTATGCTTTTACATACATGATCAATTTGAAATTTCCCGTCTAATTTTTTTTCAATATATATACCTAGAAGCTTTTGTTATTGGGCTATCTTGAATTGATATATTTAGTGTATGACCTATCACAGCTCGTTTTTGATTCGTTCCAACCATCATAGAAGTTGTTTTTGAATGATATATTACCATTTTGTTGTTTAAACACCATTTATTTATAGTGTTGTCATCATGGTTTGTTTTCTCTCTATCTCTTCTTTATTTATGCCTTGGGTATGAAGTGTTGTATCAGCTGCATGCATGTCAATGACTGAATTTGATGCCTCTAAAGTCATAACTTTAAAGACTTGAACCATTTCACTGAATGATCTGAGAATTTGTATAAATGTTATTCATGGCAGAGAATGAAATGATCAACAAGATCAAATTCTTTTTTCAGATCTAGAAAGACTGTTCCTACAACATTGCCGTCATCAATATATTTAAGCCAGTTATCTATCAATTTGGTAAGGACTGTTTGGCATGAGTGGTTTGATCTAAATCCGGATTGTGCCTCGTGAAATATGTTATATTTTGACATATATAGATAAAAATGTTTTGCAACATGTTTTTCAAATACTTTAGATATAGTGGGAAGTATTGATTTATACGGAAGCCGATAAGGGTCATTCGAAAAAAATAATTTATGTCGTAATTACGACATAGTATGTCGTAATAACGATATAGTATGTCGTAATAACGACATCGCTATGTCGTAATAACGACATATTATGTGGAAATAACGACATCGCAATGTCGTTACAACGACATATTATGTGGAAATAACGGCATCGCTATGTCGTAATAACGACATATTATGTGGAAATAACGACATCGCTATGTCGTAATAACGACATATAATGTAGAAATAACGACATCGCTATGTCGTAATAACGACATCATCATGTCGTTATAACGACATCCCTTTATCGTAATTACGACAACCTTAGCGTTGTTACTTTGTGAGCATTGAAATACTATGGGAAACAACATTTTCATCTTTATTTTAAGAACCATTTATCAGAATTGAATCAAACTTGATATACGTGTACAATATAAGGTCCTATTCAAGTGTTGTTACTTATAGTTACCAATTGGTTAAAACACATGACCGCCAAGGGACTTTGAAAATGTTCAAAATCTTCTTCTCAAGATCGCTGAAATGACTGAGTTTAAACTTATTATAAATATACATTGTGCACCTAGTATCCAGGTCCTTAAAAAGAGTTGTTACGTTTTGACCTGATCCGAAGTTAAATATGGCCGACAGTGAGGGCAAAGTTTGTATCAAAACCCTATCGTAATCATATTCATTTTTCTTGTTGATAAACACTTAATTTAATAAAGCTTCCTTAGGTGATAGGTGAAGGTCAGGGGATCCATTAGGCTCGAGTATTAGGGGTCCAAAGTTTAACATAGGCTCCAATGGAAAAAGCTTTGAAAATCTTCTCCTTAAGAACTACATGGCCACATTGGACCAATCTTAGAGAATGGATGATCCTTATATGATAAGGATTAAATATAAAAAAGAAGATGTGGTATGATTGCCAATGAGACAACTCTCCACAAGAAACCAAATGACACAGAAAATAACAACTATAGGTCACCGTACGGTCTTCAACAATGAGCAAAGCCCATACCGCATAGTCAGCTGTAAAAGACCCCGAAATGACAAATGTAATACAATTCAAACGAGAAAACTAACGGCCTATTTTATGTACAAAAAATTAACGAAAAACAAATTTGTAACACATCAACAAATGACAACCACTGAATTACAGGCTCCTCACTTGGGACATGCACATACATAAAGAATGTGGCGGGGACAAACATGTTAGCGGGATCTCAACCCTCCCCCAAAGTTTGTAGGAATAGTTGTCCTGGGGAACATTTAGTCTCTTGGCAATCATACAACATATTCTTTTTTATATATAGCGATGTCGTTATTACGACATGAGGATGTCGTTATTACGACATGAGAATGTCGTTATTACGACATAGCGATGTCGTTGTTACGACAAAGTGATGTCGTTATCACGACATGTTATGTCGAAATTACGACATAGCATGTCGTAATAACGACATAACTATGTCGTTATTTCGACATAGCATGTCGTAATAACGACATCACTATGTCGTAATAACGACATCCTTATGTCGTTATAACGACTTCGCTATATATAATAACGACATCCTTATGTCGTTATAACGACTTCGCTATATATATAAACAAAGAGTATGTATTATGATTGCCAAGAGACTAAATGACACAGAAATTAACAACTATAGGTCATCATAATGCCTTCAATAATGAGAAAAGCCCCCGCATAGTCAGCTATAAAAGGCCCCGAAATGACAAATGTTAAACAATTTAATTCAAACGAGAAAACTAACGGCTTTATTAATGTACAAAAAATGAACAAAATACAAATATGTAACACAGCAACAAACGACAACCACTGAATTACAGGCTCCTGATCGCTATGTCATAATTACGACAACCTTAGCGTTGTCACTTTTTGAGGCGATAGAAAATTCAAAATGGTCGTCAGTGAGGGCAAATTTTGTAGCGTAAACAAATTCATCTTTTTTTGGAGAATAATGAACACTAAATGCAATCAAGTTTAATTAAAGTTATTTACTTGCAAATACTAGAACTTTATTTTATAATCAAGTCAAATGAGACCCAGTTGAACAGGGGAGCGATTCAGGCTCCTTGGAGCCTCTAGTTATGTTTGGCATGTACAGATTCGTGTAAAATATGACTGCATTTCCATTGCAGATTCTGAAGAAGATGAATTTTAAGCTTTTCCAAATAAAGACTATGTTAAACTGTGGAATCCTAGTGCTCAGACCCATGGACCTATGTACCATAATTTGTACACAATTGCATCTTAATGGCCTACTGGTGCTTGATGCAAATTATAACTGCATTGCTACGGTTAGTTCTTAATGAGATTCTTACAGCGTCCTCCCCATTGAAGCCTGTATTAAACTTTGGACCCAAAGTTCTTTAAACTAATGTTCCCAAGGACAACTATTCCTACAAACTTAGGGGGAGGGTTAGGATCCCGTTAACATGTTTAACCCCGCCACATTCTGTATGTATGTGCTTGTCCCAAGTCAGGAGCCTGTAATTCAGTGGTTGTTGCTTGTTGATGTGTTACATATTTGTTTTTCGATTATTTTTTGTACATAAATTAGGCCGTTAGTTTTCTCGTTTGAACTGTTTTACATTTGTTATTTCGGAGCCTTTTATAGCTGACTATGTGGTATGGGCTTTGCTCATTGTTGAAGGCTGTACGATGACCTATAGTTGTTAATTTCTGTGTCATTTGGTTTCTTGTGGCAATCATACCACATCTTCTTTTTTATATTTAATCCTCATCATATAAGGATCATCCATTCTCAAAGATTGCTCCAATATGGCCTGGTAGTTCTTAAGGAGAAGATTTTCAAAGCTTTTTCCATTGGGGCCTATGTTAAACTTTGGACCCCTAATAATCGAGCCTAATGGATCCCCTGACCTTCGCCTATCACCTAAGGAAGTTGTGTCTCGTACTCGAAGTGGTATGCGAGCGATTGCCATCGTTTGTTGTCCGTCGTCGTCTGTCGTAAGCGTGTTTTAAAAATCTCCTTTGAAACTAATGTGCAAAATTCTTTAAAAGTTAGTTTGATTTTTCCTTGTTAAATTTTTCCTTCACAAAAGGCGTGCTTTGATTTTCGACTCCTTAAAACACAGCCGCTGTTATTAACTTGAAAAAATAGGACATAATGGTCACACATTAGTTTTTTGATAATGTCTCGAATATCGTTACATTTATCTCAAATCTGTTGAGGGTTCATCATGACAAAATGGACCTATGCCGAAAATTTCAGAAAGATCAGTTTGACCCATACCTGAGTTGTGTCCTCTAAAACATTTTTTGGGATAGCTACATGTATTGTCATCACTTGAAGTCCATCGATTTTGACCGGCAACCAACAGCATGGACACTGTTACTTAATAAAGGCAACAGTAGTATACCGGTGTTCAAAGGTCATAAATCGAATGAGAGAAAACAAATCCGGGTTACAAACTAAAACCGAGGGAAACATATCAACTGTAAGAGGAAAATAAACGAACAACAGGAACACTAAAGTGAACAAAAATAAACCCTTAACATACATAGAACGAACTATTTGATAACAACTGTCATATTCCTGAATTGGTACAGGACATTTTAAGAACAAATGGTGGGTTGAAACCAAACCTCCCGCTTTATGACAATATTAAAAATGTCGCTGAAATGATAACACTACGTGACAGAAATACAGATCAAACACACGCAAGAACATTCATCACAGAGAAACGCACAAACAAATAATATACTACAGTGTAGTAATAGTCGCAAAACATGTAAACTGCAGAACAACAACGAACATATTTCATCAACGACAAACACCACAGGATATAAAAAACAGTTACGCGCTTACGTAACTCACATGCAATCTCGAACTTTATGCAATTATTTCCACAATACTATACAAATAGACCACATAGCGAAATAACAGATTGTTGCCTCGCCTGCGATGAACGTCAAAAATAACAAAACAAAGGAATTGATTTTTCGGCGACGGTGGCTAAACTTTTATCAACATTTTGTGATTTTTGTAATCTTTAATAAAAGTTTAACGGTAACTACAGACGACTACGGACGACAAGCGATTGCAATTGCACACATAGTCCTTCGGGTACTAAACACATCTTCTTGATGTGATATACATACATGCCAAATATAAATAGAGGCTCCAAGGAGCCTGAATCGTTCACCATTTCAATGGGTCCCATTAGACTTGATCATGAAATAAAGTTCTATTATGTGCAGACATATGGAGTAACTAACTTTAATATTAATTAAGCTTGACTAAATTCAGTGGTTATCATTCTCAAAAATGAATATGTTTACGATAGGGTTTTGATACAAACTTTGCCCTCACTGGTGGCCATTTTTAACTTCGGATCAGCTCAAAACGTAAAAACTCTTTTTAAGGACCTGGATACTAGGTACACATTGTATATTTATACTAAGTTTAAACTCAGTCATTTCAGCGATCTTGAGAAGAAGATTTTGAACATTGATTTTTTCAAAGTCCCTTGGCGGTCATGTGTTTTAACCAATGGGTGACTAAGAAGCAACACTTGAATAGGACCTTATAGTGCACACGTATATCAAGTTTGATTCAATTCTGATAAGTGGTTCTTAAAATAAAGATGCAAATGTTATTTCCCATAGTGTGTCGATGCTCACAAAGTAGCAATTCTAAGATTGTCGTTATAGATGATATAGCGATGTCGTAATTACGATAAAGATGTCGTTATTTCCACATAATATGTCGTTATTACGACATAGCGATGTCGTTATTTCCACATAATATGTCGTTATTACGACATAGCGATGTCGTTATTTCCACATAATATGTCGTTATTACGACATAGCGATGTCGTTATTTCCACATAATATGTCGTTATTACGACATAGCGATGTCGTTATTACGACATACTATGTCGTATTTACGACATAAATTAATTTTTTTGAATGACCCTTATCGGCTTCCGTAGATATAGGCCTGTAGTTTTCTGGTACGTTTTTATCTCCACTTTTAAATATTGGATTCACTTTGGCTATTTTTATATTTTCTGGGAATACATCTTCTAGTATACTTACGATACTAAAATATGTTATACTTGGTGCTAAAGCTTCTGCTGATATCTTAAGGAAAAATCGGCCAACATCATCTAAGCCAGTTGCTTTGGACGTTTCTAGCTTACAAAGCTTCTTGCCATATTCCGCTTTGGTTTGTACATTTGTGCGTGTTGCCTTATATTGTTTTGGTGTTTATTTGTGCTTCTTGTCTTATTCCGTTTTGGTTTGTTTATTTGTGCTTCTTGTCTTATTCCGTTTTGGTTTGTTTATTTGTGCTTCTTGTCTTATTCCGTTTTGGTTTGTTTATTTGTGCTTCTTGTCTTATTCCGTTTTGGTTTGTTTATTTGTGCTGTTGGTTTTAAGCTATTTTGGTTTCATTATTTGTGCGTCTTGAATTATGTTGTTTTGGTTTAATTATTTTGTGCTCATGTCTTAATCTGTTTTGGTTTAATTACTAGTATTTGAGCTCATGACTTATTCAGATGCTTGACTTATATTTTGTTTTGGTTCAGTTCTTGCTTTATTCCGTTTTGTTTGATCATTTGTGCTTCTTGACTTATTTTGTTTTTTTCTAATAATGTGTGCGTCTATATACTTCATGCGATTCCAAATGTCTATCACTATTTTAACTTCCCGTCATATTTCTTCGGTGACGGTATCAAGTCAGGGATAAGATAATAATTTTTATTGTTCTATCAGTTGCTGTGTTGGAAGTTTTCAATTTTTTCCAATAATTTTTTTTAATTTTGATATTAAAACTGAGATTTGGATTTTTTTTATTCTTAAAACTACCAATCAAGAAGGAAAACTACAACCTCATTAGTTGTTTTACTGGCTAATGAAACAGAATATCATACTAGTATACAAATTTGGTCTATTTGACATCAAGGCATATATATTGCGTTTACTCGAGATTCATTTTTTTTTCATTTATATTTAATGAGGAGGATTGCACGCTTTACTGATGTGGAGGGTAAAAAAGTGAGGATGTGGGATAAAGTGCATAAACAAATTGGAATGTGGGAAATAAGGGGTAAAAAAGGGATGGATGTGGGACATAGGGTATAAAAAATGTGGGGATCTGGGAAAAAGAAGGGAAAAGTGGGAAGTGGGAAAGTATTACCCAAAAAGCGGGATTTGAGAAATATCCACCCCGTGTCACCCACTATTTAATGACAGGATGGTATAGAGTATCGACCAAGCAATACAAATTAAATTTTGAAAAAAATGCATACAAATTCTTAGATAACTAGGCAGAAAATTATGTACTTTAAAACGGTGTGATTGATATAAACTAATATATATCTCTATTGCCTCAACCTCCCATTTTAAGTAGAAAATCATTTTCTTTCAATCTCCTAACTAATTATAACGTACTAAAATGGATTTAAAAGGGTAAATAGTACAGTGCTGTATATTACTAGATTTGTAAACCTTGTAAAGCTCATATTTTGGTAGTTTATAGAAAGTATTCCCTTAAGTAAACAAAGTGGACTTGAAGTGATACACACCCACGATACATATTTATATCAAAGAAGAGATGCTGTACTAGCTGTTAAGACCATTCACTATTTCGGAAACAATGTTTGCTACTGTTCTTGTCACAGGTAAAGAATTGTTATTACTATTTGCGACCTTTTTTGTAGAGTTTCAAGGTTTTTACCTTTCTAACTTTCAAAACTTCCGAATCTCGAAGAAATAACACTGTATTTCAATTTTTTTTTCGTACATTTAAACAGATAATTAACGAATACTAAAACCAGAATTGTAATTATTTGCTCAAATAATTAGACTTAAGATTTTTAAATAAATGATGGAAAAACCCGTTTTTTTTTTTAATCTTAACTAACGTTTGTAAAGAATTTAGGCAAACGAAAACACATAATCATGCGTGAGACCTCCATTGTATCTATCACAAGGAGATCCGTATATTTTTGTGAAAAGAGCATATTCCTAGACATTTCTGTTAGAAAGGGGTAAGTCAAATACATGTGATAAAAAAAAACGGGATTTTATTTTTTTGGAAACAGCACAAGGTCGAAAATTTTTTTCAGTCGTCAAGTTGCTCTAGAATTACAAAAAAAAACTATGAAAGCTTGAAGATTACTCCTAATTACATTATTTAACTTTTTAATTGATTATAAAATGATCACTTAATTACAAATCTTGCCATTGCTGGACTTAAAGTTAGACCGATCTCGAGTTTTTTGTTTCGTGTCCGCTTGCTGGTTGAGTCTATATTTTGATTGTGCCAAGTCCAAAGCAAACACGCCATCAAGTATTTTGAAAAAATGGATTTTATGTGAAAATTCAATATGAAACTTCAGATTATGTCCTTATCATCTTATTGATAAAACAAGTTTTTCTATAATTTTCCGCGTCCCAATCCACAAATAATTTGATAACTTTTTCATTATTCCACGACGAAGACTGAAGATATTAGATGTGTAGGTCACTTTCTTCTCATTTATAGCTAAACTGATAAAAGAACTCAATTCTATACTTTTTATATGTTTTTTATTATAGTTTTGGGTTGGATTAAACTATTAGTGTATTATATTTATATATATACGAAAATTTTCTTCAATTTTTAATTGTTTGGTAAAAATCGGAAGATACCAAGGGATAAAAAAATATAATATTTTAAAATGATAAACAAACATGCATATTAAAAAAAAATGAGATGTGTGGCTTGCGTCTATGAAACATCAACCCAACGACACAAATAACCAAAAGACATTTAGAGGTTTTGTTTTTCTTGCTGAATTTATTATTTTTTAATAGATTTCATAGTCAACAAAATGTATAAGCATATACTGCATGTTGTGTGTTGTGTGTTGTGTGTTGTGTGTTGTGTGTTGTCTATTTTCTAATAGCTTTAAAAACAGCATATAGTTTTAAACACGTTCAGGGTCGTAACCACATTGAGGCAAATGAGGCAAATGCCTCATGTTGTAAATTAAAAAAAAAATAAAAAGTTGAAACAAAAGCTTGTCTTCATATCAAATTGTTTTCACGGCAATTGTCTTGCAAGAAGCATGTTCTGTTCACCCTCTGACGTCGCCTCTGTTTTTTTCGGGATCCATGTTTCTCATTTATTTTTAGTTTTCAGTGTTGAGGGTCTATTGTTTCTCGTTATGTGTCTAATATCTGTTCCCAGGGTTGTCTTTTGTCCTTTGATTGCCCTTCTGTATGACTATTCTCCTAGTGTTGAATTTTGTTTTAAACTTGAGTTATATTATATTTGAGGACCTTTTGTCTAATTTCAAAAACTACTTTAAATTGTAAAAATATTTGAAATTGGCTCTCGACTTTTTGTTCTGAGGCGGCGTTAAGCGAACACTAATCAATCAATCGAAAGATCTACGATGACTAGTGAACGGTCATGTGTGGTTTGGCAATGTTACATGCCCACCGATGTCCAGATATTGTTCGAGAAAATGTTTTGAGACGATACGATGCTACCGGAAATATAAAAATTTGTCGTTTTTTCATGGAAAATTAAACTTTATATTAAAGAATACAAAACTGGCTCTCTTTTCTGTGAATAAAACTAAAAAGTGACATGGGTTAAATTTAAAGTGAGACAACCCAATCTCCAGGAATCAAATCATTTAAAAAGAAAATAATGTATTGCCATATGACCTTTTACATTGAAGGGCTAAACTTGCATTACGCCGTGTTCAGGCCCTAAAATATAAAATAAATGGATATGGAGTAAATGTGCATGGTACAAAATCGCACGCAATACATAGAAAAAATACAAATTATCAATGAACAGGGCTTTTATTCCTGTTCTTCATCTTTACAGTCGCTGGGGGTCTTCAATAATGAACGAATCATGCATACCCCACAATAAGGTAAAGACGGCCCCTAGCGTCGACTTAAGCGGTACTAAACGTATTGTACTGTGAATAAATTTTAAAGTCACAAAAATAGTACACCAAAGTTTAAACACAATACAAGTCCAGAACAGACAGATTCGACATTAATCAGCCGGTATACATATTAAAACTGCACAAAAATGTAGCAATGAGGTCTAAGAACAGTTTTCCTGAGGGTACCCTTTCATCCCAGTTAGGAACTACATCAAGTTGTAATTGAAATTTGTAATAAAACTCCGGAAAACGCTAAGAATGCACGATTTTGTGTCATTTTTCCAGAGTTTCTGGGGCCTCAGACCCCTCGCCGAAATTTTTTTCTCACTTTTAAAAGAGCCTAGTTACGGCCCTGATTTCTATCATACATGTATATTTTGATTTTTTTCATATGCATGCTGCGCCTTATTGATCTTATATTAGTTGTGGTCTTTCGGTAAATTTTACTTTTCTGTTAAAATAAATAGTATCAAACAATTTTTGGGAACAATGTTAACGTTTTTTGTTCCAATAGTTTTAGCTGTTGGATTGGTATTTGGATCCCCAACAGACAGACTAACTAAAGCAATAAAGACACAAGAATTCAGCTGCTTATCCTGTGTCGATTTACCTGAGGGAGAGACGTGTGACCAGACCACTGTTTGTCAGCCTGGTCATGTAAGTGTTTATTTATGTTTATTTTGTTATGTTTCAATCAAAAGACATTAAGATGGGTTATAACAATCAAGATTTTAACGGTTCTGTCACTCTTCCATCAATCTTTTATGAAAAATTAATTCTACCCATAAGAAACCTTGTTAATGACGATATTTTACTCATTTAGAAAAAAATCCACAATGCCATTGACCAATCAATCACTTCAATTCAAATTATGACCCTCTGAACAGGGTTCGACTCTTAACAAACTCTCTACATCCCATAATATTATTTTTATTTACAATCTTTAAGTTTATATGAATGTTTGTCCTTTCTTCATTTGATGCTTTTATTCATCTTGAATATCAACGAAACATTGCCACTGGATACCAAACACACATCAATCAATCAAACTATCTCTTAAAGACGGAGATATTGACAAGCTTTGATATAAAAATAAGGAGATGTGGAATGATTGCCAATGAGACAACTATCCATCAAAGTTCAAATGAAGTGGATGTAAGCAATTATAGGCAACCGTACGGCCTTCAACAATGAGCAAAACCATACCGTATAGTCGGCTATAAGAGGCCCCGACATGAAAAATATGAAACAAATAAAACTAACGGTCTGATTTATACCAAAACAATTTGTGAAAAACAAATATGACAGAGATGAACAAACAACAACCACTGAACTAGCTTGAACAGGCTTGAAGAGGTTTTTAATTCTTTAACAGATCATAGAGCAGTTTAAAGCAAACATCAAGTTTAACACGCTACTAAAGGACAAAAAAATTATCACTGAAAGAATACAAAATTTAAGCATTTTGGTATAACATAAACCATTATTATTATCGTTTGACCTAACGTGAAATAGTATCAATGCTCTTTGATCTATACAGTTTATACACGCCACGAAGACAGCAGCCCAAAGACACATCAAAACAAAAAACATCTAGAGAAATTTACATTATCATTCATGTAAGAAAAACTATATTATAAACGAAAGGTAGTTCAATTCTATGTTAAGGCTTTATATGATTTCAGGAACATTGTATGACCCAGTATCACTATGAAGAAGATGGTACCAAGTTAATTACAACCGGATGTAGTCACATGCATGTAAGTATTCATACTGTTGTTTACCGCTCGGAGGCTATTTTTTCTCTAAATTGTGTTTCTGGTTTTTTTTCTACTCGTTAATTTACATGAAAAGAGCTCTCAATATTATTTACTGAATTTCGCCTGTCAGCTATTCATCAATTCCTAGGCTACATACTTGGTGGTCATCAATACCTAGACTTCATGCTTGGTGGTCATCAATACCTAGACTACATGCTTGGTGGTCATAAATACCTAGACTTCGTGCTTGGTGGTCATCAATACCTAGACTACATGCTTGGTGGTTTTCTGTAGCAGTGATGCCTGTCAGTTATTCATCAATACCTAGACTATATGTTTGGTGGTCATCAATACCTAGACTACCTGTTTGGTGGTCATCAATACCTAGACTATATGCTTGGTGGTCATCAATACCTAGACCACATGCTTGGTGGTCATCAATACCTAGACTACATGCTTGATTGTCATCAATACCTAGACTACATGCTTGATGGTCATCAATACCTAGACTACATGCTTGGTGGTCATCAATACATAGACTACATGATCGGTGGTCATCTATACCTTGACTACATGCTTGATGGTCATCAATACCTAGACTACATGCTTGATGGTCATAAATACCTCAATACCTAGACTACATGCTTGATGGTCATGAATACCTAGACTACATGCTTAGTGGTCATCAATACCTAGACTACATGCTTGGTGGTCATCAATACCTATACTACATGCTTGGTGGTCATCAATACCTAGACTACATGTTTGGTGGTCATCAACTTTTTTCTCTTATTTCACAGATCTGTATGAACAAAGAAGAAAACAATGCAGAAGAATGCTACTGGGATGAGAGTGGAGATTTTGAAGGATCTTGTACCTACTGTTGTGAAGACAGTTTATGTAACACGTTAGTCTCGCCACAAGACGACGACGACTGTGGTGAGTGATTAAAAGTCAAAGTTCATCTAAACGCCATTCGTAAAACAACTTGTAGAAATAAAATATATGCTGTGTTACCATTATATTTTGAATATATCATGTTCAGGAAGGGTATTTGCGATACAATATACTTCCGAATATCAATAGAGATGGTTAAGTCAAACTTAAATGTAAATATATGCAAACGAAAACAACGGAATTTTACATTCTTCAATTTTAAAATAAGTTTTAGATTTTCAAATATTTTGGCCTCGATCACCACCAAAGAGACATTTATTATCGAAATGCGTATCTGTTGCAGTAAAATTGGTACCGTTAATATTATTTATATACGGTGTAATTATTAAACGATATCGCTGAGCTAAAAACCCAGTGCCGATCAAAATAAAAATGCATAAAGTAAGGGGAAACAGCCTCGTACACACCCTTACCTTAATTCTTAATGGCTTTTTATTTGTAAAATGAATATGAAAGGGTTATAATTATCAATATTTTAGTTTAAAAACGAAAACTGATTGAAATGTATATATTGGAGTTTTGGCCCTGGGAAAAATGCCTTGTAAGTACTTTAAATTTCATGTCTACAAAATGTAGATGATCATGCATGATGATTCTGTTTTAATTAGCTGATACTGCAGTTAAGGTCCAATGTGGGAGGTTTTAGCATGATTCACAGTAGATTGATTTTAGAAACTAACTAAGTAGCATCATACGTATATTATGCCCCAGAAAGCTCTGTTTTCATAACAAACTTGCACACGCGGTTAAGTTAAGATTTAAAGAATGTACCGACGGCTTCTGAATTAGGTGATTTCTAAAATAAACAAAAGAGACATTTATTTATCCTCTATTTTTGGGTGCCTAATCACTTGATAATAAGAATAAGAATAAGAATTTTATTAGTTTAAAATCCAAACAATAGGATTGTTACAAGAAAAACATATAAATGATAATACGATAGACAGAAAACAATATAAACATATAGCATTGAAAAAAAAATGTTAATATTTATTACAATACTATTTTTGACCACATGCCTCCTCTATTAAGTTATCATATCAAATATCTTGATTATATATTATATCATAATATTAGTCATGAATCATACACAGTTCATATATCGACATTATAGTTGTTTCTCTCATTATACATTTCACTTATACTGTTAACAATGATAATTAATATATCAAATTCTTCACAAGAAAATATAAAATCAAATTTGTTTTCATTACTCATTGAATTAAAACAGGGGACAATATTTGAAATATCATTAAACATTTTGGTCTTAGGTTTATTAAGTTATGATAAAATGGAATTCATCTTCCACCTCTTTATGGCATAAGGGACATATTCTATTTTCTATGGCTGTTTTATTGTATAAACCACGTTCAATAGCTAGCATGTATTACTTATTCTTATTTTTGCATAATTTTTTGTAATATTTTTATCTAAATTCAATAATAGGTACTTTTCAAGTTCATACTTTACTTTAAATTTTCTGTAGGTTCTTAGTTTATTTCCATTTATTGAATTATCATCACTAAAGAGACATTTTTTCCAAAATATAATGTAATTTTCAATAAGCTTCTTCGTTAGGGCTGAAAGTAGTCGTTTTTAAGAAAAGGTACATTGATTTTTCCAAACATGAGTGAAATTCAAGTTAGATAATAGCATTTTAATTTTTGAAGCAAATCCATCATTTAACTGCTTGTTAACTTTATAAACATTTTATAATAAAGACTCTTTTTTTTCATTTGAGTTTAACATATGTAACCAAAATCCTACCGAAGACTTTAGGTCCTGTATACCAATAGGGTACATTCCCAATTCAGCTAATACAGCTGTACATTTGATTTGGAGTTTTACTGATTCCATTGATAAATATTGAAATTCAAGAGTTTTGTTGTTCTTCACAATATTTAGTGACCATATCTCACTACAATACAGTAATATTGGGCTAACAAAAAAATTAAAAAGTTTCATATGGGAAAAAAACATCCATCTTGTTTGAATAAAGCATTTTTTTAATACAAAACAATGCCGTTAAAGCTAAACAAAGGAGATTTACAGCATTAGTGATGGCTTGAATAATATACCTAAATATTTGTATTCTGTCTGGTTTTTTTCCGAATTATGATTTTTTTATTGCCCCCTTGGTAGTTAAATTCTCCATCTCGTTATGCGTCCATGAACTCCACCATAGGGTAGGAAGGAGCATTGTAACACTGTGTTTTATCTACATGTTCATCATGGTTTTTATTTTTTTATTTTCCCTAGTCCAGATCTTAAAGAAAAGGACTCCTTCAAATATGATTTTATTGGTAGATTTTTGATAAATTTTCTTTCTTTCATATTCTGATGAAATTGTCCTTAGTCAGGACAATCGCTTATTGATTATTGCAACCCTTTTTTTGCATTTGTTCATCGGAAGAATTATGTTTCTAGTAAGTGGTTGAACAACTTGCCATTTCCAATGACCATTTTATAGAGATTATCGTATTATATGAAACTTATTGAAATTATTATTTATATTACTGTATTATTAACGCAATCAACACGCATCTATTTTTATTTGTATGAAAAAGATTTAAAAAAAAACGAAAAAATCTATCCCGCATGTTTACCCTGTAGTAGCCTATTATATAGTCCAAAAGTCTAATCCCAAAGAGGGTTCAGAAACAGATAAAATAGTATGAATACTCTTTAGATTTGAAATAATGTTGTTAAGCTAAACCAATGCATAGATAAAAACTATTCTCAAAGAAGAAAAATGGACAAATTTTATTAAATTTATTTACCTCAGACGGGAAAATTAGAACTATTTAATCATGTTGTCTCAAACTTGTTTTTCAGACGACCATGACGACAATACAAACTGTATGAAAAATTTACCCGCTCCAAAACCAAATTCGAAAGGCGTAAAGCCCAACTCAAAAGCCACTAAACCAAATTCGAAGGCCACTAAACCAAACTCCAAAGGGAAACCAACAAAGCCAAATTCAAAAGCCACTAAGCCAAACTCCAAAGGAAAACCTACAAAGCCAAATTCAAAAGCTACTAAGCCAAACTCCAAAGGAAAACCTACAAAGCCAAATTCAAAAGCTACTAAGCCAAACTCCAAAGGAAAACATTCAAAGCCAAATTCAAAAGCTACTAAGCCAAATTCCAAAGGGAAACATTCAAAGCCAAATTCAAAAGCTTCTAAGCCAAATTCCAAAGGAAAACATTCAAAGCCAAATTCAAAAGCTTCTAAGCCAAACTCCAAAGGGAAACATTCAAAGCCAAATTCAAAAGCTTCTAAGCCAAACTCCAAAGGGAAACATTCAAAGCCAAATTCAAAAGCTTCTAAGCCAAACTCCAAAGGAAAACATTCAAAGCCAAATTCAAAAGCTTCTAAGCCAAACTCCAAAGGGAAACATTCAAAGCCAAATTCAAAAGCTTCTAAGCCAAACTCCAAAGGGAAACATTCAAAGCCAAATTCAAAAGCTACTAAGCCAAACTCGAAAGGAAAACCAACTAAGCCAAATTCAAATGGTAGACCTACGAAACCAGTGCGTCCAAGACCTTCTAAGACATCATCTGCAACTCAAGTTCCACAAACAAGACCACTTGTTACAAATAGGCCACAAACTCAACCGCCTGCAACAAAGCCACCTGCAACCAACGCACCACAAACCCAACCGCCTGCAACAAGACCCCAAGCAACAAACGCGCCACAAACCCAACCGCCTGCAACACACGCACCACAATCCAAACCACAGGTTACAAACGCACCTCAAACCCAACCGCCTGTAACTCAAGCGTCGAAACCAACAAAAGGGAGCGGTGGTTCTTCATGGAACGGAGATTCCTCAAGCATAGAACATGGCGGCAATCGGCCATCATGCCATTCACACAATGGACGTCCATGTTGTAAAAATCATGGTGGACCTGCTATAAATGTTGACGTCCATGTCCATATAGATGGTGGCAATTATGGATTTGGCAACTGTCCAGCTTGCAACAACAATGGTGGTAAATCACAGAAAAATTCTTCTACAAAACAACCAATGGTCAATATGCAAAAAACAGGTAATGTGAATTGATACTATTTCAAGATTATCATGATATAACAAAAAGGTATACGAAACAAAAAATAAATTCAAAGCAGTCTCATTTACAGTATTGCAGATAAATGCCTAATTCAAGTACCTATATCGAGTATCAGTTAAAAAACAAATGTTGATAAAAGTGTTTAATCGCAAATATTATTTTATGACCGGATAAATATAGATGCATATTCAATTTTTTTTTAGCAATTTTACAGATGTTTTTTTTTTTTCTTTTTTCGAATTCTGTTTATTTTATATTTATTGACATTATGACCTATTTTTAGAATTTGGAACATTGCTTCACTCTTAACATTCGAACATTGCTTCACTTTTAATTTACGAACAAACATTGCTTAACTTTTAACTTTTGAACATTGCTTCACTTTTAATTTTCGAACATTTCTTCTCTTTAAATTTTTGAACATTGCTTCAATTTTAATTTTTAATTACGATTATGATTTGGAGATCTAATCTAATTTGTAGGATCAAATATTTTATGTTTGTCTTTTGTGGACTCGTTGATTTATCAGTAGTTGGAGAAATGTTATAATATTTGAACGACGGTGATATGTTAGTTTTGCAAGTGTGTCATCGTCTACAAATGAATTTTCTACTGGAATTTTCACAAAAATACATTTATATAAAAAAAATCCAGGGATATTGCATTTCTTTTTTTTTAGCTTATCTGGCCGGGACTCGGGTGATCTTTAATCATCACTTGGCGTCCGTACACATTTCACATTTTGGATTTTTTTAGAACCCTAATTTTCATATAACCGAACTTCTGCTGTCTGTATGCATTTTATATTATAGCTTTACTTATGAATTATTCATCAAAATGTCAGTGTCAATAATAATTTCATCAATAACTTGCATTACAAAAAAAGAAATCTTTGATTCAGAAAATAGAAAAATTACATGGAGTGACTTTTGCTTCTTTTCAAATTCGGTAATTGGTGTTATAATAACTGAATTTCTACGTTAAAGGAAATTACGGACAAATGTATACCAATCTACAATCTACACTTTCTGCCGATTTGAGCTTCTCAAATTGTTGATTGATTTGAACAGTATCTAAATGTTTATGTTTTGTTAACTTGTTTTGTTGGGTTGCTGTCTCTTTTTTTTAATGGAAAGTGTCCCATGTGAAAAAACATGCGTTGTACATTTCTCACAAATTTCACGTTTTTAACTATTGGAATAAATTTCATGCAAAAATTATTCGAAAACTATGAAATTTACATTATTTTCATGTGCAATTTCAAAGATTTTTTGAAAGTTTGTTCTTGCTAAGTACGCATGTAGAAAAAAGTGTTTTTGCCAAAATTACGATAAAAGTCACATGGACTTTTTTTTGTCAAATATCTCGATTCTGTTTAAAACATTCTGTTGTTTAAAAATGGTGTACGGAATGAAAATAGTATATATATATATTACCCAAACGAAGCAGACAAACTTAGTAATCAAAAGTTGAAATACTTTGACAGAACATATACAGAATACGAACTTGCAAATATCGGTACTCTTTAAAAAATTCAGTTATGTGATGCCATCTACTGTCAATGTTGTTGCCACTGACGCCAGAGACAATGATTTTCTAAATCATTTCTAAAGTAAATCATAATAATGTTCATTGTTTAAAGCCTTCTCATATCTATGTCATTTGGTAATCATATCAATCTCTTCCTCTTCATATCATACCATATTCTTTATTTAATTTACTCCCTTAGACCTTTTGCATAGATATGACAAAGTCAATGTTTACTGTTTGTTTGCCGTGACCTTAATTTTGTACTTTTATATAACAACTTCAAATTGGTTTTTCGTTTGAATACTTCAAGTTCATGTTATAAGTATGTCGAAAATTTAAATTATATTTTTGAATACGACTATAAGTTTTTATCAGACTTTATACTATATTATTTTTTTAACTTGAAGGTTTTCAAAACTAGAACACCAAAGAAAAAAATATATCTACCATCTATTCACAAGAAGCATCAGCACTATTAAAATGTGTATTCAAACAAATTTAAATTTGCTATGAAAGATTATTTTTTCTCCGAATTGCCTAATTTTTGCAAGTATTTATATTTACTGTTCAAAATTTTCACATTAGTAAAATGAAGAATGAGAATAATGGGTGTTCGGGATTTTTACGTGGAGTCTACTTTTTAAACAAAACGAAAGTTTTTGACATCATTCTTTTGCATCAACAAAGTTAAGAATTATCATGTATAACCGCTAATAGGCATTTGTCTTTGTTGTCAGTTGCAACAACGTCCAGTATGTTGAAAGCATTAGTTACTACTGAAAAACCAACAACTGAAAAACCAACGACTGAAAAACCAACGACTATTAAAACACCACCAGCAACTAAAAAACCAACGACTGAAAAACCAACTACAGAAAAGCCGACGACTATTAAAACACCCCCAACAACTGAAAAACCAACAACTGAAAAACCAACAACAATAAAAACACCACCAACTACAACAACAGTTTTACCAACTACAGACCAACCAATAACGTCAACAGCACCAACAACGAATGCTACAAAAACGACAGAACAACCTACAACAATAAAATTGCCACCCACTACAGAACAACCAACAACGACAAAAATGCCACCCACTACAGAACAACCAACAACGACAAGAATGCCACCCACCACAGAACAACCAACAACAACAAGAATGCCACCCACCACAGAACAACCAACAACAACAAGAATGCCACCCACTACAGAACAACCAACAACGACAAAGATACCACCAACTACAGTCCAACCGACAACGACAATTGCTCAATCGACTACTGATAAACCCACAACAGATAAGCCGACTACATCAAAGCCAACTACAGACATTCCAACAACCGATAAACCAACTACTGATAAACCAACAACATCTGTACCAGTAACTTTTATTCAAACAACTATTTTATTTACAAATATTCATACTTCTACAGATCAATCAACTTCTGACAAGCCAACAACTGCCAAACCTACCACAAAAAAACCTACAACTGACCAACCAACCACAGTTCAACCAACTACAGCTAAACCAACAACTGTTCAACCAACTACAGCCAAGCCAACAACTGTTCAACTAACTACAGCTAAACCAACAACTGCTCAACCAACTACAGCTAAGCCAACAACTGCTCAACCAACTACAGCTAAACCAACAACTGCTCAACCAACTACAGCTAAGCCAACAACTGCTCAACCAACTACAGTTAAACCAACAACTGCTCAACCAACATCTGCTCAACCAACTACAGCTAAACCAAAAAGTGCTCAACCAACTATCGTCCCAACTACTCAAAAACCAAGTTTGTATTTTTCTAAGTTTATTAATAAATAGAACTCCATCTTTTGTATTAATCATGACAAGAAAGTACATATTGTATATATGAAATACTTATGATCAATTACATATCTTAGCAATGATAAACAATTATAAATTAACACATTTCAGTAAAAATAATCTTGGATTTACGCGCTTTTGTGCGAGTCAGTAATTGTCTATCTAAACCGACTTTTTACTGGAATATATTTCGTGATTTCATTTTCTAATGTTATTATGCAGCTGCAGTATATTATTCTTCATATTTAGATATTTCGTTTTTTTATATATTGTTGTACTTTAAAATTTTACTCCTACTCGATCTTTGATAGTTCTCTGTCTCATAAAATTATCTTTAATACTTAAGCATGTTGTGCAAGATATATTTGTTTGTGTTTAACAACAACTGCAATACATTCGTTTAATTTCATATCGTCATAGTTAAGGTAACCTGATTTCCCAGGATAGACCACAAATTATAGTAGACCTTGTTAAACCACTAGTATTAACAGGATTAAGTGGTATATGCCGGAGGACTTTGACCTGGGCGCATTACGTTTGTGCGCATTTGAGGATTAACTTTTATTTACGATTGCGCGCAATATTTTATTACATCTCAGCGTTTTAACTTTTCAGGTAACACAGGTAAATATAGATATAAGAATTACATATACGGAAAAGTTTAATTTTTAATACTGAATAAAATGTGTTTAGTATTTTTCTTATTCAGATAAAAAATCTTGATCATTTTATCAAATATATCAAATGATCCTATGAAATTCATTAAAGCTTGAATGTATGTGAATTTCGAATATTAAAAAGTGAACAATATTCCTTGAAGTGAAATAAAATATATAAGTTGAAAAGTCATTTTGGAACGTTGCGTCAAGACATATCTATGCATTTGTGTGGTTTTATTTTACATTATCTTGGAATTTCAACCACATATACCAAAACTTAGGACTTGAAAAACAAGCAGTTATAAGCAGAAGTGAGAGGGTATAAAGGTGTGGGCTTCAAATATTCACCACGGGTACGGTCATGTTAAATCAGTACTTTCTACTCTTGAGATTTTGCTATGCTTGAATAGGCATTTTAGATTTTATGGGACTAGTTTTATATAAATGAATATGATTTACCTGTGTTTACCTGTAAAATGAGCGCAAATGTCATGATGTTTACGCGCAAATGTAATGCAACGTTTGACCTAATTGTTACTCCTTTTGAATTTTGATAATTTTTACTTATTTTAACAATAAACTTCAAAAGAGATAAAATTAGAAAAATATATGTATGAAAAATAACCTGGTTGAACATCGAAATGTATAATTTTCCTTTTTTACTAGGTTTTACTTGCTATACCTGTAAGGATCAAGAATGCCAAGACCAAAAACTCACAAGTTGTTCCTCTGGCTCAGAATATTGCATGACGACCATTCAGCAAGATAAAAATGGCAAAAGAATATTTACAAAAGGGTATGTATATCAAGTAGTAAGACTTAATCATGATACTTTTAAATTATAGATTGATATATAATGCACACATGGGCGGATCCAGAAATTTCTCAACCAATACGAACTTTCAAAAGGTTTATTTTTTATGCCCCACCTGGGTGCATCATATTTTTCGGTCTGTTCGTCCGTCCGTCCGTTCGTCCGTCTGTCCCGCTTCAGGTTAAAGTTTTTGGTTGCTTCAGGTTAAAGTTTTTGGTCAAGGTAGTTTTTGATGAAGTTGAAGTCCAATCAACTTGAAACTTAGTACACATGTTCCCTATGATATGATCTTCCTAATATTAATGCCAAATTAGAGTTTTTACCTCAATTTCACGGTCCACTGAACCTAGAAAAATGATAGTGCGAGTGGGGCATCCGTGTACTATGGACACATTCTTGTTTATGGTTAATCACGGTCATGAAGGTTGTAACAAAGCAAATGGTAACCCTTGGTTTACAAAATTGATTCCAATTTCATTTTTCTTTGATATGTGCGAGCAAAAATGTAACCGAGGCCATGTTAGTCTTGGTGTAAATTGCATTTAGCACGTGCAAACCCAAAAGTTTGACGTGACAGGGTTATAGAAAAATGGTTCCACTGGTACATTTTATAACAAATAAAAGACATGACAGGTGGATTTTGTAACACATAAAAGACATAACAGGTGCATTTTGTAACACATAAAAGACATGACAGGTGCATTTTTCTAGAGTCATTTTGTATACGTTGTACATAAAACAGAAAAAATAACTGGCCAATTATAATTGTCAAAAATGAATCAATTTATATTACTACATATACATCCGTATTTTAATGGTCCAAATACATATTAAGCATCTCACTGCCAGTATGAAAATAAGGAAATGTGGTATGATTGCCAATGAGACAACTATCAACCAGAGTCCAAATGACGTGGAAGTAAGCAACTATAATAATATGTCACCGTACGGCCTTCAACAATGAGCTTTTAGTCAGCTATAAAATGTCCCAGTATTACAAAATGTGAAACAATTCAAACGAGAAGCCAACGACTTAATTTATTCCAAACCAATAAACGAAAAACATATATGACAGACAGCAACCAAAGACAACCACTGAATTATCAGGCTGGTTATACATTATGTTTTAACTCTGATCATGAAATAGTTAAGGTGAAAATAAGATGATAGGACGGTGTGCTCTTGTATTCTAGAAAATACAATGTATGTACAATGTACCTGTCTTTCTCAGTACTGCAGCCTGAATAAAATATTTGCTGATGAAAACATTATTATACTAAATAATGATAATGAAAGAAATTTATATTTATATACTCGGCTTTCAAATATTCGATTATGAGCGTTCCTGATGAAGTAAAATCTAGAAAAGCTCTTCGGATGTATGAAATTTATATTGTGTTGTTTTTCATTTTGTTTATGTACTGTTAGTGTATTTGTCCTTATCTTTGTATTTTACAAGATGTGTAACAGAAAGCGTTTGTAAGAATAAATGGTGGTTAGCTACTGCACCTAATCCCGATTGTCTACTTAACATGGATGATGGACCTACTGGCTTACCAAACCAAGCAATGACCTGTAGTTTCTGTTGTGTCACCAAAGAATGTAACGAACACGCAGTTCCGGAATTTTCAACATTTTACACCTCTACAAGAAGGCGATAGGCAGTGATAAAATATACACTAAATTATTTAATTTCAAGTGACTGTTTATATTGTCTTCTTAATCACGTGATTGATGAAATTGCTCAAAATGGAATTGAACAACTAACAACAAATGATACGAATACCTCCAATGTAGACATTTTAACCCTTTTGATAACTATATATGAGACTTATTCAACACCCATGTACAAATATATATTCGCTATATAAAGGAGATTAAAATTAAGAAAACAAAACTAATTTGATTTTCTGTTGTACCCTGTACAAGGAGAAATATTGTTCTCCAATACACGACAACTTTATGTAAATATTGTGTTTCTCGTGACTCTAAAAATGGTTGGTATTTGGATTTTAGATCTATTTTATACAAATTATAGCCTAAGAACAAAAAAAATGTTCGCGTAAAATTTTTTTTTTAAAATAAAGAAAAAATGTCGTGTTATGTTGCGATTTTAACAACTTTCTTTGTCCTGTTGTGAACAACTTAGTACATATCCGGTATTTAATAGTGGAAAAGTTAAATTAAGTTTTATCCATGCGGTGACCTACATTTACTACGTGGCATTTCAAAGGTTTCGAAGGCTGAAACTGCTGATATTTATGACCGATGCACTAGAAAACGTTTGTTCCAGAAAGTTAGAGACAGTTGCAATTTTTGTTTGCTATGGTATTCAAATACAGTAACAATTTTATCAAAATAAAGATTTTGTGTCCAATTTTTGCTTACAAGGATCCGACAACGCTTTGTTTTACTTTTTTCTGGTAATTATTACATCAGCCAATGAAATTTCAGCCTTCAAGTTTTTGAAAGTATGTATCAATCCGACAAAACCAGAGGATCCCGAAAAAGTTTTTGAAACCGAAAGTAGAACGGAGCGTTTTCAGATCCTTGTAAGGAAAGTTTGGACACAGGATGTGCATTTTATTCAGATTGACTCAAATAGGAAATCGTACTAATGATAAAACATTGTTTTAAACTCGTATTGATGGAATGGTTATTTTAGTGTTTTTTTTGTGAAAACACATCTGTTTATTTTAGATGGTATTTTATTGTAACATTTATATAATAGATAATATCTACAAACGGCAACACAATTATCTTAAAAGAAAACAGCGCAGACTATTGCACCATTAAATTTTTTCCCTTCCTCTTATATATGCATGACTATGACCAACATAATTACATCTTGAGGCACTACTTTAGCACTCTACGACAGGCGTAAAATCGAAGGAAATTATGTTCATCTTCAAAATAAGACCAAAATCAGCCGTGAAGTATGTCAAACCCATACTGCATAGCAATCTATAATGATGTTTATCTCACATCTTCTTTTATATACGTCCCTGCGTATACAGTTATTAATACAATACAATATTGACTACACTATATATCTATTTGACATATATATATGTTAAATTTTAGAATTCACCCTTCTTATCACCATACTAATTATTAAAATTATAGATTTTAAAAACCTCGCCTGGACTTTGCGCACTAACATATATATGTCGAATGGATATATAGCGTAGTCAATATTGTATTGTGAATAATAACATAATAAGTTTATCAGTTGAGTAAAGGGGTAGAATTTGTTTCTATAATGATCAACACAAACTCAAAGTATTGGAGAGAAAATCACACGAAACACGTATGTATTGATTTCATATGAAATTCTAGAAAAAAAGTAATTTCTAGAAAATTCGGTATGGAATATAGTTTGAGTAGAAATTTTTCCTTTCCTCCAAAAAATTTTCCACTGAAAATGAATCAGTATGGAGTAGATTTTATATTTGTTTCTCCGATGAAATGGTTAAGCTATTATTTTCCTCAAAGAAAACTAATACCTTTGGGCAAATAGATATTTGATTTGAGAAAAAATTGAAAGTATCATTCACCAACAGAAAATGGCTTAGGGGAAAATTTTAACAACCGGCATTTCAATCAGGTATGGGCAGTGAAACTCGTAAAACAAATCATTATGTTTTGTTTTACGATAAAAATCCCAGATCACAAAGCTTTCTTTGAAATTCTATGTAAATGGCAGTACTAACAGCTGTGTGGCTATACGGTGCGCAGTCACTCGAAGAAGAAACAAAATCAAGAAATGACAACAAACAAAATACAAATGTTTTATAACAATTTAAACTGAATTAGAGATAAAAAATACATTGATTGAAAGACTGAAATATTTACATTTAAAATTCTAAAGAGGAAACTACAATAAGAAATTAACTGTAAATTCCATATTATCATAGGCATTATCATTATTGTTTTTCTTTTACTTATGAACTTTTGTAATCATATGTAACATGCCCTTTATGTGTCGATAATTGTTTTGATAAAGTATTTGTATTCGAATTCGTATACCTACAATATAAAATAAGCAGGTGTAACATGATCGCTGATGAGACAACTATTCAACAGAGTCCAATAATATGGATTGAAGCAACTATGAATGTATTTGTATTGTTATTTATTCACGTTTTTATCACATAAGCTCAAAAACGAGTTCGATCGTGGAGCCCTCTTTTTTCAAATGACATTCGGCTTTATTATGTATGATGATTAATTGTACCATTTTTTTATAAACAAATCACCGATGCATTTTTAAAAAATAAAATAGATATACGGCAGCAAAAAATGCCGTTTTTTCTTTCTAAAATCATGAAAATTTAATGAATTGAATTATTTCCAAAGAATTGATGCAAATATTTAGAGCATACTTATGTAAAGAAAATATTCTAAATGTTTTTTTTTTTAAATCCGCTTGTGTTTATCTTGAAACAAAAATTAGGTAGATAGAAAAATCAAAGAAACCGAAATTTCGAGTAAATGTCTAAAATTTCGACCCCAATTATCTCTAAAAGTAGTTAATGAAGGAACCTTTTTTTTACAACATATTTTGATTCACTAGGTGAAAATAGCTAGAGTACGAACTTTCGTAAAAACAAATCACAGTGGGATCAAAACTGTATCGTATGCCCTTAAATTGATGCGTTACAATCAGTAGATGTTATGCAATTAGTACTGTATTCGATTTATATCAACATCACTTCAACATACCATTTTCAATAATTTCATATAAAAATTTAAACATGTTGAGCTGTTTGAATGAACAACTAACGATAATGACAAATTGGTCGCCGTAGTCTATAAATATATCAAGACACAGAGAGTGTTCAGTGATAATTCATGTAAATGTTGTGCAAAGCCTCAGCTGCTATAAAAAAACAGTATGAAAATAATCAATATATGTGAAAGTTATTTTCTTAGAAATGAATACATTATGTTTAGGGATTTTACCAACTGAATATATAATATCAACAATTGTATACATAATGGTAATAATCAAAATATAATTAACCTAACTGGATACACGAATAAGTTAATTTTTCCAAATTTTCTGTCCATGCGTTCATCTTTGCTTTTTTTAACAGCAACATACCTGATGCCTAAAAAGATGACTTGTGTAGAAAATTATAACCGGGTCTAAAATTGTCTGAATTAATATTGTTGTCCAACTGATCTGATATAATGTTTCAAAGTAGTCTGGTCTGCCAGAATTAATAAGTATGAAAATAAACAACGGAAGATGTGATCCCACGTGAACAGAAACCAATAGACATATTGCCTTGTATGCCTGTATTTTTTTCTTAAAAGCACGCTGTACGGACGTTGGAGGGCATGGCAGCCCGTTCAGTGGTCGTCCGTTTAAAACATGTGTCTCCAATCCTATTGTTTTAAGAGTTTTTTTTATCCTATAAAGTGTAGCAAAACAAAATGGGATCGCCGCTATGAATATGCATGAAAGTGTCCATACTCCTTGTAGTTGTGCGACAGCTATTTGAAGGCTCGTTACAAGACAGTTCGTATTATCCGTGTTCCCAAAGTAAACGGATGACGAACACACACTTATCCCAAGGACTACATCAAAGGTTAACACAAAATATCCCATAATCACACGACGTTTCTGTAATAAACTTGTAGTCAATGGAAACGACGCTTGAAATCTATCGGCGGCTATAACTGCAAGTTGGAACGACGAGGCAGCGTATGTGAAGGCTGCAATAGAGTCAAGTATAATACAGTGGTATTTTGTTCCATTGATTTTGGCCAAAGCGGTCATGAAATCCGAAGCATAGGTTGCCACCAATATTGCATGAAGTCCGCTAATAGTGAACACAAATCTATAATACAAACTGCCATAGAGTTCTTTCGTTTTTATGAAGATACAGAAAGTAGCGACGTTTTCTAACAATGAAATTATTGAAAAAGGAAAATTTATCCAGTTAATAACAGAAATATTATTGTTAGAAAATTCCTCATAACTGTTTTCAGAAGTATTCAAAGTAACCAACATGTTTAGTCGTTCATATATTAAACAGTAAGTGACGATTATCGGAAAAATAACATATATCTTTAACACAATGTGACAACTAATAATTAGAATCCTATACCTATATGATGGAATAAGGAGGTGTAGCACGATTGCTAATGATGTAACTATTCAACAAAGTCTAATGACGTGGATTGAAGCAATTATGAATGTGTTTGTATTGTTATTGAATTCCGTTTTTTCCCTCGCAGCCGTATTCGAGTAAACAGATTTAATTGAACGTGCTTTTGAACTCGGAAGAAACACGAGGCTTCGTTAAATTTTCGCTTGTTTTATAACGAGTACAAAATTATTTCAATTTTAGACACCTACCGCTAGGGGAAAATATAGGAATAAACCTGCTCTTATTCAAGACCTTAAAGGGGTCCTTAAAGGGGCATTAGCTACGATTGTTTTTGTTTCAAACATTAATAAAAGAGGAATATTTAAATATTAATTCGCTATTAGCAGTCGGTTTGGTTTAATTTGGCAAATATAAGCTTACAAGTCAATAATTCAACCATTTGAATTCGTATTCATGCGACCTTTATTTTAACTATACGCTGGAGATGAGTTGCGCAACGCATGTGCTAAGAATGTGTAACAAATGTCAACATTCAAAATTGAAACAAGGGAGCCAACAATGGCATGGTATTGGTTGCAAAAATTTGAAATTTTTCATTTAAATGCAATATTTTTATTTTAATTGGTATATTTCTTCATTTAAATGCAATATTTTTTATTTGAATGGTATAATTTTTCATTTGAATGCAATATTTTTTATTCAAATGGTATAATTTGTCATTCAAATGCATTTTTTTTATTTGAATGGTATGTTTTTTTCATTTAAATGCAATATTTTTTCATTTAAATGCAATATTTTTTATTCAAATGGTATAATTTGTTTGTCATTCAAATGCAATATTTTTTGTTCAATTGGTAAAGTAGTTTTTTTTTTTTATATGCAATAATTGCATTATGGGAAACTCTTTGACGTCATAAGGTCAAATTTGCAACAACGTTTGTGATTGCTCTGTAATTGTTTGGATTTCTCCCCTTTCTTTCTAAACATGAGTGACCAAGAATTAAAAAACGCGTCAGAATATCGACCCTCTAACTTAATCTGGCGTTCGTGTGAGTTCTGCACTGTCTGTTAAAATCTTCTGGTCCTAACTATTATTTCTATTTCAAAATTTCGATGGTCAAAACGTTCGGACCACCACTTTTCAAAAACTTTCATTATTTATGGATCTATATGCATGTATAACGTGTTTTTTTTAAATAGATTAGACACCGTTGGTTTTCCCGTTTGAATGGTTTTACACTAGCAATTTTTTGGGGGGCCCTTTATATCTTGTTGTTCGGTGTGAGCAAAGACTACGTGTTGAAGACCGTACTTTGACCTATAATGGTTTACATGTACAAATTATGACTTGGATGGAGAGTTGTCTCATTGGCACTCATACCACATCTTCTTATATCTATATACAACGTAAACCAGACGTTTCTCAGACTGTTTTCTTTTTTTAATAAATCCTTTGCCGCGCGTTCTGTACTGATTGATACTTTAGTCTGGGAGAACAAGATTTATTTCAGTACTAGTTGTAATTAGCTTTGAGCAAACTTCCAGTAATTGCAAATACTCTTATGTCGGTGCTTTGTGTCTATTGTCTTAATATTAGGTTTTTTTTTGTGTGTCTCCTACCGATCTGTTGAGTTAATCTAATTGCAACTGATTAGTGCAGGTTGTTCTTTTATTGGACTGTTACACCACTGTCAGAGCTTCGGGATGGATTGAGTGCTCACAATCATGTTGTTGTACTGTTACACTACTGTCCCAGGTTAGGGGGAGGATTGGGATCCCGCTAACATGTTTAACCCCGCCACATTCTGTATGTATACAACTACATGTGCTTATCCAAAGTCAGGAGCCTGTAATTCAGTGGTTGCCGTTTGTCGCTGTGTTATACATATTTGTGTTTCGTTCATTTTATTGTACATTAATTCGACCGTTAGTTTTCTCGTTTGCATTGTTTTACATTTGTGATTTCGGGGCCTTTTATAGCTGACTATGCGGTGTAGGCTTTGCTTATTGTCAAAGGCCGTACGGTGCCTGACAGCTGTTGATTTCTGTGTAATTTGGAGAGTTGTCTCATATGCAATCATACCACATCTTCGTTTTTATATTATTCCTGCCATATTCTTTATTTGCCTGTCCCAGGTCAGGAGCCTGTAGTTTAGTGGTTGTCGTTGGTTCATGTTTCGACTCATATTTGATATTTTGTAAATTGTTTTGTTATGTATAATTAGGCCTTTAGTTTTTCGTTTAAATTGTTCACACTTTTCATGTCGGGCTTTTTGAAGACGACTTTACAGTAATAGGTTTTTGTCATTGTTGAAGGCATTACGATTGTCTATAATTGCTTACATCCACTTCATATTTGAACTCCAGTGGATAGTTACCTTATAAGCAATCATATCCCATCTCTTCGTTTTTATATTATATACCTGACTTCTAAACTCGTGTTTTCCTGAACAAGCATGAAATATTTGTCACTGGGCGTTAAAAATTAGCAACAAACAATCAATCAATTTAAACTTGTGTTAAATAAGAGGAAAACCATTTGATATTTATTTATTTGTTGGGGTTGGGGACAGAAGGATTTCATATATGAATATGGTTGCCTGGTATAAGAGCTGAAAATAGGCATGATTAGCGACAGATTAAAATGAATAATAATGCCTCTCTTCCCTTCCCCATCCTTCATCTATAAATTAAACTGACCACCACGGTATAGCCCAATAGTGTTGAAAGTAGCGTTAAACACCAATCAATCAAAATCCCATCCCTAGAATATCAAATAATAGTCCCTTAACTGTTATTGTCCGTGTAGTTCTTATATTTATCCAGCTTATCGTCCTACAGGGATGTCCTACTAAGGCTGGCATACCATAAAAACGTTTATAACACAGCTCACATTCTAATATATCTGCATTCATAAATGTATTAATGTCATTTAGACTAAACGACGCCATATTTGTTATGTGCCTCTGCCGTCTAAACAACCTATAAAAAAAGAAGAGATGGAAGAGAGCCAGAAGATCTTCCCTACGCAAAAAAACAGAAATGGACTTCTTCTGGCTCACTACCGAAAAACAAACAAACGCGCCCTATTTATATGTTTTAAAAACGCCTTGCCCCTACCCTTTTTTCAAAAAATTGGCATTGTTAAATATGTATATATACATATATATAATCATCATTAAAAATTTTATAGGACCTACTTTATTACATGATCTGCAAAAAATAGATAAGGGGCGGGACCAAACCTATAGATAACATATAAAAATTGATGAAATATGAAGAATACGTTGATTGTTTTTTGGTTGCCTTATGTCCAGGGGCAAAATATTTCACGCATGTTTAGGACAAATATAATAGATATCAAAGGAGAAAGAAAAGAGTGAAATGGTAAAAACTAAAAGATATAGAATTATAGAAACGATCTTTGATCTGAACACCCTCCCCCTCCCCTCACACACACCATAACCATTACTGCCAATACTCGCATATATACATCTCTATACAAGTATCTAAATCTGATCCCCCCCCCCCCCCCCCCAAGACACACAGAGGTTCTGGATCCGCCCATGTTAAATGTATTTGTACGGGTCTAGATAATAGCTTAACGTACAATTCTATAATTTGTTGGATACAAATCATGAGAGATTTGTATCTAATTATATTATATACTGTGTCACAAAATAAACTTGTATAACCCCCCCCCCCCCCCCCCCCTTCCCCTCCCCCCTTTCCCTTTTCCAAATGCAGTATTGAAAAGTAAATCATTTAAAAGTCCTGAAGAAAAAATATGTTTTGAAATATGCCCTGCATACTTATTTATGCAAAGACATATAGTAGTTATTGGACTACTGTGGGTCTTGAAAAAAAAATCTATTTAAGGGATTCGGAGAAGGGAACAGTAAAAAAAGCTCAGCAACGAATCCTAAATGTAAAATGATTTGCGGCATATGACATGAGAGCACATATTATATATAGTCCAAAATATGAAGTTCACGCCTTATACAGTGTACGTCCTATGTCATAGGACTATTGTTATAACATGGGTTAGTAACTTGTTCCAATTTATCCCGAATTATCTTTATTAAAGAATTAGTTCCGGATTATCACAGCTCAGGTCTCTTCTTGTGGGTCTCTGGTTCTGCTGTCGTAATTAGGTGATTTTTTTTCTACATGTAGCAAAAAAGACGGGGCTTAGTCCAGGCAACGTCTCTGAGGATCAAGAAAAGTAAAAAATGATATAGCATCAGAGAACGTCATGATTACATGTATCTGGACTTAGAGGGTGAAAAGGGGGAAAGGGGGAGGGGGGCTAGCTTTTTTTTTTTTATTATTTTAATGTGTAGACTGAGGGGAGTTTCTTCAGAAAGGGTTTTCATTTGAGACGTTTTTGCCATGCACGCAGGCATCTCTTTCTATCCATGAACAGGTTGTGTGTCAAATTAATTATTATTACTTGTCAAATTAATAACTATTATTGGCATTAACAGCCAGTGCACGAACTCGCATGAACGCCAAATTTAGTTAGAGGGGCGATATTCTGACGCGTTTATTTAATTCTTGGTCACTCATGTTTAGAAAGAAAGGGGAGAAATCCAAACAATTACAGACCAATCACAAACGTTGTTGCAAATTTGACCTTGTGACGTCAAAAAATTTCCCATTATGCAATTATTGCATATAAATAAAAAAAAACTACTATACCAATTGAATAAAAAATATTGCATTTGAATGACAAATTATACCATTTGAATAAAAAATATTGCATTTGAATGACAAATTATACCATTTGAATAAAAAATATTGCATTTAAATGAAAAAATACCATTCAAAAAAAAATATTGCATTTGAATGACAAATTATACCATTTGAATAAAAAAATATTGCATTTAAATGAAAAAATATACCATTCAAATAAAAAAATATTGCATTTAAATGAAGAAATATACCAATTAAATTAAAAATATTGCATATAAATGAAAAATATTTAATTTTTGCAACCAATACCATGCCATAGCCAACAGGAAGAAGTTCTGTGACTGATTCGACCCACAAAAAAAGCCTTCTTATACAGGTAAAACAATGATTTAAAGAGACACAGGCTGATATCTAGTTGAAATTAAACAAAAAATTGGAACTCTTTATTAAAGAAGGTAAAATTGCCCAGTTGGTATAAATGAATTGTTTACATCTGCATGTTTCTATGGGCTTTAAAAGTATAATGTTGATGCATTAGCTCGCTTCAGATTCCATTATTTTTATATTGCTGTGCTAAATATTGATATAATAACATTAAAAATTGACGGAACTAAGACACGAAGTATGTGGGTCAGTGAAATACCTTTCTAATGAGTAATAATTACCTTCATCATGAGGCATATTAATTATTTCATGAAATGTATTTTAAAAAAAGAAAAGTGTCACCGTTCGCTAACTCTCTCTCCCTCTTTCTCTCTCTCTGTGTGTGTGTGTGTGTGTGTGTGTGTTTTCCATGAAATATTTAATTTCTTTTTTTTAGTGTTTTCGAAAATTCTTCCTGACAACCGATCAGACAATAGTTTTAAGTTGACAAAAGTTCTTAAAGTACATTGAATGAAACTTAATAGCCAGTTGATACATTTAAAATACAACTGTCAGGTAAGGATGGTAATGATGCTATGTGGATGTATTTATCTTTTTTCAAGAGCTAAATTGACAGTGTGTCATCCCTACAATAGCTTCCATTTTCACGATTGAAAATAATAGGTGGCGTAATAGGGAGGTAATTTTGACGAAGTAGAATCCTGACTGAGGCAGTTTCTACGAAAGTCATGTTTTTTTAATGCCGTGAAAATGCAGCAACTTTACAGATATCAATGAAAAAATATATTGATCGTCATTTTCTGGACTCTAATGATAATTGTAATTAAGAGCAAAACCCCGATTGTTTTTGTCAACTATGTATGTTGCCATATCATCTGTTCAGAGCTCATTAATGATGCAAATGTTTACGCACATGTCACGAGCGATATCCTACTCTTTCATGAAGCACGTGTTCACAAATTTGAAAAGTAAACATAACTTTTAAATTCATTTCATTATTCGAATTGAAATCATTTCATTTGCCTGATACACTCTTTTTCTGAAAATTTCTAATAATCAATTAGTAGAATTATTACACTTTTAAAAGTATTGTATGTAAATCGGCACAGATTTCTATTTAGAGGAAGGGGTAATTGTTATTTTAGAGTTATTTGAAATTCCTTGCAAATCTTTAATGTTATTGACTGAAATACGATTGTTAAACCAATAAATAATTTGAAACTAGTTGGTTTCATGTATGCATTACATTTCGGATACCTGTTGTAGTAGTTTCTTATGTTTTGTATTTTATTTTGTTTTAGTTCTTTGTTTTATTCTGTCGCGTACCCTTAACTGGGCCTCTCGGTGGACCATATTTGTTTACAGTGAATTATTCTTCCTTAAACTCATTTTCCGTACTTATCTTATGTTTTGAATAACAAAATTTCTCCATTCGTGAATATGATTTCTACTGCAGACTTACAATCTCGTTTATTTCATCATAATATCCTCTAAAATAATTGTAAACACGTGCTAGACTCATTATAACCCGTTACGTACATTCATGTAAGGTTTTTGTAACTTTGTTACGAATTAAAGTGGATTGATGTCTTTAAACTTAGCATTTACGCTGTCTGCCTATATTTATTGTGGTCCATGAAGCTCTGAAAAAGTAGTCAAACTTTAATCTGAATCTCGACTTACCCGACGAATCTCCCCAGACTACGGGTATATGATAAAATAGGTACAATATGTGTTTATTAGTACCATTGGGTCGCTACCGATGCTGTTTAGGTATACGAGTTTGCATAGCAGCCACGGTAATTGCATGAGATATGTATATTTGATTCACAATTTTAGTTCATCTGCAACGTACCGACAGTTTATGCTGGAAGTCTCTCAAGCAAAAATGACCGAGAAACCTCGAATCGATGTAAAACTGTTTTTAATATATTTGTTTGTGTTTTATGACTGTCTTTCAAACATTTACATAAATATCTGATATGACTGTTACCAGAGTAGGCAAAACGTTTTAGATTTCTTTGTTTTGTTTTGAGTGCTCTTCCACAACAGAACTAATATGCCTTTCAGGTAGAAGAATGATTATCTGACTTGATATACTATCAGCCTGGTATGTTTGATTAATAACTAATATTAAAGAAACACATCCTACGAAATAGTTGTGTTAGATATTAATTTTGTTAATGTTCAGTAAAGGAGAGGCGAAAGATACCAAAGAGACATTCAAACTCATACGTCGAAAATAAACTGACAACGCCATGGCTAAAAAGAAAAAGACCAACAGACAAACAACAGTACACAAAACACAACACAGAAAACGAAAGACTGAGCAACACGCACCTCAACAAAAACTGGGGTGATCTCAGGTGCTCCGGAAGGGTTAGCAGATCCTGCTCCACATGTGCCACCCGTCGTGTTGCTCATGCTAGTTCAAACCCGGTGATAAGTCTTATTCTGTAGGTCATATTCGGGGGAAAGGGGACGGGATTGTAGTTACGACAATTGGAACATATCCGTTGTCATCTGTGAAACGGATATTCCATAACGGTCAACCAACTCGTGATGGCGTCCGTAAAATTTACGAAGGAATGATTTCAACTTTACCACTTGGAACTCTTGGTTTAATAGCTTCCTTGTGAGCAGCAACCCTTTATCAAGAAAATCATGATAGGAAATACAAGCTCTAGAATATCGTATCAACTTGAAGATATATATAAATTGGCGCTGCTGGAATGTTGCTACATAGAAATGGAAAGTTCACAATTGGGAAGCTGAAACCATCTCATTTGTCGTAAAGTTTTGTTTTCAGACGTTCTTTAATTTTTTTCTAAACATAAAAACCAAAAGGTCAACCATTTTTGTACTAGCAAGATGTTTGTGAGCATTGAAATGGGCATCATGATTCATTCATTTTAATGTTACTATTTTATCATTTATTTTCCAGTCACATTATATTGCTTTTTGTTGTATAATCCGAACAAATTATAAAACATTATACACGATTTCACCATCGGTCTATGCTATTCTCACAGAGCCTTTCGATAAGAAATAAAAAAAAATCTTTTGTCAAACAGATCATGCAAAGAATAAAAGCAATAGAAATTGACGCAAGGTAGGCGGTGGAACATCCGAAGAATATGAAATAGACTAGCAATTAAAGATCATAGGTCTGTAAATCATAATACCTTAAATTTCATAATACAAAATCATACTAATAAATATTTAGATATAAAAAGATATGGTATGAGTGCCAATGAGACAACTCTCCATCCAAGTCAAAATTTATAAAAGTAAACCATTATACGGTCAAAGTACGGTCTTCAACACGGCTCACACCGAACAGCAAGCTATAAGGGGCCCCAAAAATGACTAGTGTAAAACCATTCAAACGGGAAAACCAACAGTCTAATCTATATAAAAAACGAGAAACGTGAAACACTTATGAACCACATCAACAAACGACTACTACTGAACATCAGATTCCTGACTTAGGACAGGTGCAAACAATTGCAGCGGGTTTAAACGTTTTAATGGTACCAAACATTCACCCTTATCTGAAACAATAGTGTAAGATCACAACATAGAAATACACACTATAAAATATCAATTGAAATGGCTTAACTAAATCAAAAAAAATATTAACACCAGTGAACATATCCATCTTAAAGGTTGTAACGTAGAGGTAATCTTACTAAACGGAACAATTGCAGCAATTATTATATATTAGATTACCTTTAAGGTTTCATAACTGTAAAAAGGTCGATATTTTCTTATCAGACGTATATCACCAAAAATACAACAGATTAAAATTATCTCAGAGGGTTCCAACTTTAGTTTGATTACAATAAGAAAATACAAAAAAAAAACAGGTGGTTAGAGCCATGATAAGATCTAACAAATTACCAAAATAGTAAAACTATTTTAATTCGTTAAAATTCGTGATATTATGTAAATTATTGATGCATAAATAACCCACATGTTTTACCTGCAAATATTCTTTTCGTCAAAATTTATTCATTTCAGTAGCGAACAGAAAACTTGAAGACGTCATGGTTCCTGACACAATATTTACAGTACCGTTAGCGGACTTGTATTTAAAGCGAAGCTTGCGAAATCGAAAATATTTCACCAGCATTTTCTTTTTACCATGATAAAAATAGATTTAACAACTCGTTATTCTATTTCTATCGCTAAAGGTTCGTTTATTATTATATTGTATTGAAATAACTCGAGTTGATATAAAGCGATTTTCAAATTGAATCATCACTCGTTATTGCTTCGCAAAACGGTGTGAAGCTATAAGTTTCAGCCGAAATTTACGCCATCTTGAAATTATTCCGAAACATGCAACAGTTAGTTCTGATATTGGTGTGGCTAAGGTTCGTTTGGTTTGAATGAGTTATTAAATTGAGAACACGTCACGAAGGGGAGAAGAAATTATTTACGGATGGTCTGACAGTATGAGCATTCAAGACCAGATCGATGAATATGTTGCTATAGGCTCACATATTGTTGGATGGTAAAAATTGATACATTTGTTATTTCACATTTTCTTTGCTGTAGTCTGTATAACACGATCGGTTTTTGATTCAAATTAGTTCCTTCGTATAATGGTGGTCAAATCATATCATCATCAGTCGATACATATAATTTACGAAAATGATACCTATGATATGTCACGTTTTCCTTTCACAATCATCCCTTCGTGACCATAAGAACATTGTTAATTCCCTGTAAGGTCGCTTTTTTGTATCATATTACTAATAGTAATGAAACTGAAACCGAAATAAAAGTATCCGAGAATTAAAAGAATAATATAAACTTCTGAAAAAAACCTATCGTTTTCCGTTTTCTCTATAAAAAAAAAAGCTGACTTAATTTATGATAATGCGAGGCACTCTATATCGTTTTGGAAAGGTTAAACTTGTTAAACCTATAAGATTCAAGAACTGCTCTGTTCGATTAAATGCACAAAAGTCATTCCGGGTGTCACTACGATGGCCAAAACATATCACAATTAACATATTTGACCTAGTATGCCACTTTTCCTTATAGTCTTCAATGTTTTCGGTACTTATACATCCTTGGCTTTCAAATATTCGGCTTTGAGCGTTCCTGGTGAAGGTAAATCCAGAAAAGCGCTTCGGACGCATGAAATTTAAAACGTGTTGTTTTCATTTTTTGAATATGAACAGCACCATTACACAAAAAGATATTTTATTCACACCAGCATATTTTTATGAAATATGCACAAACATAAACTCTTTCTCGTTAAATGTGTGTAAGAGGAAAAAAAGAAAGGCTTCATATACTAGTTAAATTTAACAACGTCTTCTGTTATATTTAACTGTGATAATTTATTGAACGTTGACAAAGAAACCCAGTCGCTTGCAAAGCAGATGAAACATCAGCTTATATGAAGAGTTTCAAAATTGGACACCTTTTCCAAGAAAACTTGAAACATACAATTCAACCAAAGGATTGATACAACATTTTTTTCTAATATTGTAAACTGTCGAAATTTAATCAAAGAAATGAAGCAAGATGTCTTCTTTTATTGTATTAAGCTGTCGAATTTTAATCAACGGATTGATACAAGATTTCTTCTTGTATAAGGATTCGTCATTATTCTGTCCTTGATTTTGGGTTAATTAAAGTAATAAACTTGTAATAATCTTATTTTGTATGATATGCTGACACCTTATTAGCAAAATTGGAACTTTAAGGAAACAAAAAGATCTTCCAACAGAAAAGTGCCAACTATGTTATTTAACACGTCGTTCCACCCTTGATATCTATTGCATATTGCTCTTATATCGTTATAAACGTTGACAAAAGCCTTGACATTTTCTAGAGATTTGCAATCCTCGTAATTCATATTGATCTGTAAAAGCAGTGTGAAAAAACTCATCATAGATACACAGGTATTTTTTCCCTATGGTACACCAATAATAAAATTGTGTACGGCAGATGTGCGTTTCGTCTACAAAATACTCATCGGTTATGCTTGAATAAAAAAAGTTTAAAAGGCCAAATAAATATGAATTTTTAAGAACATTGTGGACCAAAAATTAGTTGTCTTATCCTTAAATCCACATTTTTCCAAAATGATTCCTTGATCATTATACATTTACTTTTCGTAAAGCCGTAATTTGATAAACATTTGAAAGATGTTTCCTTTTTTGTTTTTTTAAGCATTCGTTATAAATTGGCTTTTCCATATCATTGAAATTGATCTGTTTCTGCTATGATTCATTAATTACTGTATTGACAGCAGTATACCAATTAAGATGTTCACGTTGTTTAGGTGACAAAAATCGTAACAAATATAAATGAAAATTCATTAACATTTTACAAATTTCACTCTAATGAATTCGTACGTTGTTTTTACCAGCAAGATTAGAAAAGAGAGGCGAAAGATACCAAAGGGACATTCAAACTCATAATTCGGAAATAAACTGACAACGCCATGGCAAAAAAAGAAAAAGACAAACAGACAAACAACAGAACACAAAACACAAAACACAACATAGAAAACTAGACTGAGCAACACGAACCTCACAAAAAACTGGGTGTAATGCGTGTTGAAAAAGCTGTTTTCGGTGTAATTTTGTGCTTTTCATTACGGAAAAAATTTAGTTAATGTATGTTATAAATCATTTTAAGTGGGAAAGAATATCCAGATCAGCTGCCAACATGTCTATTTGTCCCTGATGGGTCATGATAGGTTTGAGAAGATTAAACATTGACAGTAGTCAACAATCATTTGTGGAATCATCGTTTTATAAAGATGGAAAAAACTTAATATAAGATTGATTGAGTAGTGACGATGAGTCCTAGTATAAAAAGACAAACATTTATACGGAAGCAATCGGATTTGCATGAACATCAAACGGAAAGAAACCAGTTGCGTCGACAAGGTTAGGATTGTGCCAAAGACATGCAGTAAAAAGGCCTTAAACTTCCGCAAAACAGTGTAATCTCGCGGAAATTGTTATTGAAGTACATTTAAGGGACGACTACTTTCGGTTGCAGGTTGAGATTAAGCCGGGAACTTTTTTAAAAAATCCGAATTTTTGGTGGAAAAACTTTCTGCAGACATCAGTTTCAGTCCGACCAAAGCATTTTGAGGTTGAATGTGTTCACTAGGGTTCACTCTACATGCTACATCTATCAATATCCCTAGTTTTAGGTCAAGAAATAGGACGAAAAAGAGTCAAATGAAAATAACACTACAGTTTTATGTGCCCAAAGCGCTTTTCGGGATTTACCTTCATCAAAATTGACGTTTTTTTCGCACCAGATGACAAACTTTGGGCAGCAACTCTATTGATGTGTTCATATATGGTAAGAATCAAGATTGGCATATTTGCGAAAATTTATATTCGCGTTATTTTTCTACTCGCGAAAATCGACCGTGAAAATTTATTGGTTTACAATTCATGATTGGTTGGAGAAATTCATCTGGATATATCCTGGGCTTATAAACAAGCAGGGTATTCTTCCTGTAATTCTCTAGTGCTGACAATATGTTATTACAAACCGCAATAAATATTACATGTTGTACAGTTAAAACTCAACAATAGCTAATAGTCCGTAAACAATGTTTGGATAAGTCTCGTGTCCGATCCAGATCGTTATATCATACGAGGTACGTTTTGTTTTGATATCTTAAAGCTTTCAAAATTACTGGCATTCAAAATTATTTTGATAAATCGCTTCGTCCACAAAAATGATTTTGTGTTACTGTATTTAAGCAAATACTTTTTACTTGCAGTAAGATAACACAGGCAGCATCTCTTTATAAAAATAAGCATATGTAGTATGATTGCGAATGAGACAACTCTCCACCAGAGACCAAATAATGTAGAGATTAACATTATATGTCACCGTACGGCCTTCACTAATGAGTAAAATCCACACCGCATGCTAACTAGTACGTTATAAAAGGCCCCGAAATGACATTAAAAAAAACAATTCAAACGAGAAAACTAACGACCTGATTTACTTACAAGACAATAAACGAAAACAAATATGATATCAATATACATCAACGAACGAGAACCACTGAATTACAGGCTCCTGACTAGGAACAGGCACATACAGAATGGGCTGGGTAAAACATGTTGTTGGCGCCTTACCCTCCCTCTAACCTCGGACAGTGATGTAACAGTACAACATAAGAACAAACTATAAAAATCAATTGAAAAGGGGTTAACTCATCATATCGACACAAAGCACAAACAAACTAACAAGAACACAAAAGACACCAAGTACAGATCTGATATTACTCGCAGTTACTGAAAGCTAGTTCAAAGCCAATAACCACTTTTAAAAATGATTATGAATCTAAGACTAAAATATCAATCAATAAACATACAACAACTTATAGATTTAGTGTAAGGGTGTCATTTACAATCAGAGAAAAACATGAACATGTGCAATGTCAAAATATAGGACTGGTCGACAGATTTTAGGACCGCGAATATACATATGTGTATAACAATAATATTAAGTTGGGTTTTAACTTATTGACAACAAAATCAATATTCTTACCGATAAAAGCAATATTCAGAGATCTAATTACAGTGTTGAAGTTTACCCGGATCGTATCGGGCTCGGTAAACAACATCATTACAAATTTAGTTGTTACTCTGATATATTCTGGATATACTGCAGAGCTAAAGTGTGCATTCACTACCTCAGATAGACTGCATAGTTCAAATGCACTCTTGTCTTACAATAACAACATAGTTAATGCATTATCAACAATGTACAACTTCGTCGTTTCGAAATATGAAATAAAATAAAGGTTGTAAAAGTGCTAGGGACGAAGGAAAGACTGTTTTCTAAAACTGGGAACTTTTTGGAAATATTGTGTGCAATGGAAATTCTAAATCAATCCACAACTATGTAAAACTAGATGATAATTTTTGTAATTTGTTAGAAAAAAAATGAACGTTTTAGAAAATCTTAAGATTTATGATTTCATTAGGATTACTTTTGCGCTCAACGTAATCTATTACGATTTTTTAAAATATTTACTTCTGTTAAGGTTCTATTTGGCGACCGAATTTAATGCGGATAACATTTTGATTATGCTTGAAAAAGAAAAAAAAAGAAATCAAATCCAGATCAATAGACGCGACATGTCTTCAATATTGGTTGAGGAAAATTGAAGGGGATTAAATTATGAAAAATATTACTTTTTTTTCGTTTTACTTCATCTTGTTAGATTCGGCACACCTCTTTCCAATCGAAAAAAATAAACGCACTTAATCTATACGCAATACCCGTTTTAATTTATGATTTCGTATGAACCGACTTTTAAGTACATCAACGGGAGTTAAAACTGTTTTATTAAAGAAGATGTTGGGGTATACGCCAATGAAACAGCAAACCAAAGACATAAATAACCAAAGGACATCTAGAGGGCAACATACAGTTTTCAAGAAAAGACTTCTGACGTCGATTGAGTCAAGTAGGGTCACCAAAGCTGTGCAGTCTACCTGAGATATACCGAAGTGATTGTTCAATAACTATTACTTAATTTCATAATAATGTTGACAACGCACGTCTGGTGCACAACATTATAAGCCTGGTACTTTTTATGAGTTTTTTTTTACAGCCACTAAGTCGATGCCACTACTGGTAGAGGATTCCGCCTAGAGGGCATCATCAGCACAGTAGTCAGCACATCAGTGTTGACATGAATTATGTTTGATATACTTTATGTTTACAAATTAACTGTTTAATTGTTCGAAATGCTAAGGATTTTCTACCCCAGGAATAGATTACCTTATCTGTATTTGGCAAAATCTATCGGAATGTTTGGCCTTCACTGCTTTTCAACTTAGTTCTTTATTTAGCCTTTATCTTTTTTTATTCGAGTGTCACTGATGAGTCTTTTGTAGACAAAACGCGCGTCTGGCGTAAAATAATTATAAGCCGGGCATCTTTAGTGAGGTATTTTTATACAGTTTTATGTAATTGTGTTATATTCTCTATTTAAGGTAGCACAATACAAAGATTTTTTTACTTCCAGTCTCCAACCTTTAAAATGATGTTACTTTCCTATGACTGCATACAAATTAATAAAAGAGGTATATATAGATAGATAAAAGATTAATCTTTTAAATGAATGCAATATTTTGTTATGCAATCATTATGTAATCAATTATTATGCAATTAATGGCAAAATCTTGGTCAGTTCACTTGAATGAATTTAGCTTTGACATCTCTATAACTACACAAGAAATTTTAACGTTATCTTAACCAACACAGCAGGAGCTACAAAAGGGTGTCTCAAATTATCGCTATCGTATTCCATTCTCTCATAAATCTGTAATTAGTGTAAACATCCTTACCACATAAAAGTAGAGATTATTTGAGTAGGTGTAAAATTTGATCTATACATTCTATCCAAAATCTGAGACACCCTTTTGTAGATAATGGCTCTAGGAACAACATATTATAAAATCAACCCTCTCGGGGTATCCATGAAGAAGCTAATTTCAATTGAAAGTGGAAATTTCTTGTAAAATTTTGTAGACACAGTTAAAATTATAATTAATTACATAATTGTTGTATAATACTAACATTGCATTAATTTGAAAGAGTAATCTGTTAGCTATCCATAAATACCACTTTTATAAATTTTCAAGCATTATAAAGAAAGTTACAGCATTTTAAAACTGGGGAGTTGGAGGTATAAAATCTTTGTATTGTGCTACCTTAAAATAACACTTTATAAATAACATGCGTCCGAAGCGCACTTCTGGATTTTAAGTTTTGAAAGGGTGCATCTGAAATTATATAAGTTATCATTATGTTGTCTGAAAACATCAACAACTTCTTACAATACATGATTTACGGAAATCTTGGAAAATATCCTTTGGTATTGGACATAAAAACTAGATTTATATCATTATATGGGAATTAACTTCTGGTTAAGATACAAAGCCGATACTTTATATAAATTGTGCTATGAAAATATGACCTTCTAAATGAAGCCTGTATACCTAATGTGTGGCAGATGGTTATAATTTCATTTATCACGCGCAGACTTATTAAGATCAGTTTATACAAGTCTGGTTCTTTTCTACGTCATTTGAAGCATAACTATATTATATAATTCGTCTCAAATTTAGGTTTAATCCACCATTTTCTACATAAGAAAATTCCTGTACCAAGTCAGAAATATGACAGTTGTTATCCATTCGTTTGATGTGTTTGAGCTTTTGATTTTGCTTTTTGATTAGGGACTTTCCGTTTTGAATTTTCCTCGGAGTTCGGTATTTTTGTGATTTTACTTTTTGGCACAACAATGTTAGATCTTCAAATTTGCGGGATTCGTACCCTTACTTCTGTGACAACACGGCCTGCACCGTGTCCAGCGCCCTAGACCACTCGATCACCCACCTAGGCTACATAAAAATATAGCTTTCTGTGGTCGATGTAATGCCTTGCCTCGTCGGCGAGTTGAAACACAGTACAGTACATAATGTATAGTGGCAAGAAGTTGGTGTACCTTTCAGATCAGCTATTTTGTCTTTCGTAAAGGATGATAATGTTAATTACCATGCAGCCACATCAAATTATATATATAAAGAACTATAAATTTTTTTATGATATTTTATTTAAAAAGAAGATAACTTTGAAATTTTTTAAACAAACGTTCTATTGATTTGTGTAAATTTTGAACCACAGATCACAGGCTTCCCCTTAAACTGGGAAGATAGAATAATATATATATATAGAAATATTTAGTATTCTATGAACCAAAACATGATATTGACGATGAATTCCATTGTATGCTTCGAAGAAAACAAAAAACTTTGTATGTCAAATTTTAATGTTATTAAATGCAGGAAAATTATGACATAAAAACGATCAGTAATAATCAAACTTTGTAAATTCATAAAGATTATCAACATTTAAAATTGTATGTCATCCATTGTATAGGCCTGGTTTTATTGTAAATAGTGTACATAAATATCTTTTTTGAACCTATGTATAATTATGTTTTATTTATAATAAAGATGTATATATTTAAAGTTGACAGTTTTGCTGAATGTGGTAGTAGAAATGTAAGATATACAGAAACTGTTTTACTCAGCAAAGTTTGATCAAGATATCGTCCTGCTTCTTCTTGGCTATATCAACTGAAATAAAAAGGAAAGAAGGAAATAGACTTAGCATTGCTTATGCGAACTTATATATAAAAAATAAGGAGATGTAGTATGATTGCCAATGAGACAAATATTCATGAAGGTCAAAGGACAAAGATGTGATAAAATATAAGATTCACATTCTTCCTTCTTTTTATCGACCCTTTGACGTTAATGTGCATTTTGATATATCGGAAATTGGTTCCTTGATAAAGTAACATTGGGAAATTGTTTTAAAAAACCTAGAGTGAACAGGTTTAAAACACTGAATTCCATATATGTCAAGCGAAATCAATTCTCGGGTGCAAGTCCAATGCCTTAAAGACATTCCAATTTTATTTCAGTATAGTTGTCTACAAAATACAATGGCAAATGCATTCTACAATGGCATGTTTGTCAGTTCGTAGTGAAAACTGTAGAGTTATAATGGGTTAAAGCAACAGATTGATAGATATTGCCATTCAAGTTACAATATATGTACATAATTACCAAAACATCCAATAATAAAACAATTCATGGTATGTTACTACCCAGAAAATTATTTCTAACGAATCAATTCCCGTTGCAGCACTCTTTGAATTAGGTCACATAGTAGTACATTCATCGAAAAGAAAAGTGAAATATGCAAATCACATTGATTTACACTTCTTTTGCTCTGAAACAAAATCAGCTAAACAATTAATTTGTCAATGTTAATACTGATGAATAAACTAAGAAGTATTGTGTCTACAGAAAAACGAAAAATACTACTGAATTAAATCTTGTGTAAAATTTTTTTTTTTTATTGTTGAAATGGGACGTAAAAGTCCTTGTATGTTCCAAACATATTCATTTAACATTAAGTTATGCTAGCTTACCATGATTTAGTTCCACAAGGTTTACACACATCGTAAACATGTTGACACTTCTGCCATTTGTACTCAAACACCGTACCGACAGGACAGTTGTATCTAAATTGTCTCCCATGATAACACCAGATAAAACCCCTGCACCATTGAGTAGGGTAATACTTATTTATCTTCCGGTTACATTCAACGACCTGACATGTCTTTTTGTTGAAACCATATCTAGGGTTTGGACAGATTCCGTCCTTTACAAATCTTTCGCCTTTGCAAAGCATGTACCAAGGAGAGCCTGGTCCAGTTTTCTCTGTGTGAGGATTGGCACCATCTGGATACCCTTCACAATTTGGATGTTCTAACTCACAGGGTGGGCCAGGATTTCCAGCGCCAGGATGTGAATGATATTGACCTGATATAATCAAATAACAAAAAATAGGTACAAGTGATTTTTAAACAAATCTCACAATAAATATAATATAGTTTCAATGAAAATGTCATTCAAGATAATTTTGCGATAGGTGTATTATGTTTAGTAGGATATGTTTACCCTTCCCAAGTACCAGGGTTCACCCCAGAATTTTGGTGCAGTTCATGTTGCACAGTCTATAGTTATCTATGTAATGTTTTGATTTTTTCGATTTTTGCTATGGTGTTATCGGTTTCTCTTCGACTTATGAATTTCGATTGTGCCTTTGGTCTCTTCTGCCTCTTTTTTCAATCAGAGTGAGGTTCTTTGCAGGTCCGGCAGGAGGAGTTTCCTGTGGTTCGAAATCGCCTTTCTTTGGTTTTAATCAAATAAGCGTCATCATCGACAAACATAAGACTAGAACGTCTTCTTTTTTGGACCCGCGTATGTGTATATTTTCTTACTAACTTAGTAACTATGACATCCTATGTCTAAATGGAGACAAGCAACGAATGATGATGATTACATTGATTACATTACCAAAATGAATCATTCTACATTGATTGCAATGAAATGCCGTGATTTCCCAGTCGAATAATAACCGTTATCTCACATGTGAAATAAAATTCTGTAAACAACAACAGTTTTGGTCAAGATGATACCAACGAAATAACAACAAGACAATGCAGAACGTGTAGAAAAAGATCTAGTTGTTTGCATTTTTACTGTATTGACAATAAATGTCAATGTAATAAGAAGAATTGCTAATCCACGAATTCAAATATTGTAGAGAATTCAACTTGTGCCAAAACAGTACTGACCAATAACTCGCGCGCTACTCGCATTCGTGAGTTAATGTGTTATTCTGACACCATTGAATAATTTCATGGAAGTTATTCTAAAGATATCCTGCATATATATATATATATATAATTCAGGAGTCTATCCTAAATTGAGGTAAATTGTATGGCTTTCCAAATACCGTTTCGATTCCTAACATCACTGAAGAGACATTAATTGTCGAAATCCGGATATGGTGTACAAAAACCTTTGCACCTTTTGTTTGCGGTATAACATCTTTTCCGCAAGTTTATTGTTTTCTGTTTAGTATTAAATTTATATTTAAGATCCATTTGTTACATCGGTGATCCGTTTATTTGGCAATCGCCAATGACAGTCAGCAGGGTTTAAGAACATTTGTTATTCGACCTGTTAGTCAAATGCGTTTTGTTAAAATATACTTTTTCACTTTTTTGGTCTTTTTGAAAATGTTGTTTGTGCTGTATTTAGACCCCTCTAACAAGAAATTTGTTTTGCATGCACACGTATAAAAATTGCGGTTTTTATCCAACGCAATCATAGGTTTGAACGTTGTTTTCAATTTAGACTTGTTTATATTTTTTCGTTTGGGCTTGTATTATATTTGCCTTCGGGTATATGATCCGTTCATCCTATTTTGACTCCTCAAAATTCAGGAGTCTATCCTAAATTGAGGTAAATTGTATGGCTTTCCAAATACCGTTTCGATTCCTAACATCACTTTGTTACCGTTTGATTTTGTCAGTTTTTATGGACTTTCTCTTTTTGAATTTGACTTGGAGTTTAGTATTTTTTTTTTATTTTTTTTGTCATACCAGGGCCGTTTTAAACTGACTAACGTGAGGGTACCCACTTTGCACTTATTTTGACAGTTTTTTCACCTTCGTTTTTTTTTAAAACAGACGAAAGTTACCATTCAGTGTCTTTTTTTTTTAGATGAATCCTTATTTTCTTTATAATTTCACAAATTTAATTTTAAGTCCATACTGAATCATAGAAAAATGAGTTTGAACCTACCTCCAAACGAACCAAGATTTTGTAATAAGGAGTCCTAAATTAAACCAGTTCTTAACTTCACTTCCGTAAACATCGAACAACTGATGTTTTGTTTTATTTCTCCACATTTTTAGAACAATTTAACAATACTCCATGCCTACTATTCATATTGTAAGAATCGAATGCCCACTCAACATACGGTGTCTAAGCCATCCTAGGTACAGCCAAACAGATAAAAGGACACGAAACCAATAATTGTGTCTCATGATAAAATTAACTTACTCAGTGCGCACTAACATCAGTACAATACGTTAATGTTTGACTAACTTTTTCTTCGATTTATATATTTGTGGGGCATTCATATCGATAAAAATTTAAGTAGAGATAGAGTGTGTATTTATTAAAGTTATATTACATATTTATGTTACAAATAACAATAACAACCTTCTTAGATGTATCACATTTTAAACTTCAGATAACTATAACAACCATATGATATAGAGAACTTACTTTTAAGTTATATCTATTAATAATAAATATGATGAGATTTTATACTAGACTACAAATTGTGTTAAAATAGAAGGAAAATTATTTCTATTTCGTCATATATTTATTTTATCTTATCATATTTTTATATTTTTATGTTTTTATTTGTTTTGTTTTTTTTTCATTATTTGGGGGTGTTCTTTCTTTTCTTAATTTCATTTATTTTATTGTTGTGCTTGTAGATATGTTTATGCAATTGATTGAAGATTATCGGAAGTTTTGAAAGGGTACATCAAAAATGTTGTTAGTTATTATTAATTCTGAAAACATCAACATTTGCGGGGAGTTGGTGAGATATCCTGTGAAATTGGAGAACAAAACTAGATTGATTTATTTGGTGGAAAATAAACCTCGTATACTTAACATGAATTGTTCTATAAACGAAGATGTAAATTTTTCTTGGTTATACAGAATAAAGACAATTCTAACGGAATGTGTTGCACCCAATGTGGCTGAAAATCAAGTTTAGTTCATGAATTGTGGACGGTTAGTTTCACTTATCAAGCTCAGACACTAAGATCAGTTTGAACACGTCTGGTACTATATAGCTATTTAATCAAAAACTACATACCTATAAAGATTTATAAAAAAAATGTTAAAGAAAATTATTTTGAAAAATGGGAACATACTTACTATTGATTAGATTTAAAACAATAAATCACAGGCTGTCCATTGAACAGGGTAGATGGAATAATATAGATAGAAATAATAATTGAGCTTGTATTGTAAGTAACAAAAGTAATATTGGCAACGAATTTAATTTTTCACTAAAATTAAATACAAAATCAGATAACTTTATATGTCACATTATCATTTTCGCAGATATTATCAATGAATATAAGAGGATTATGACATTAAAAAGCAAAGTTTGTAAATTTATATAAATTATCAACAAAGGTGTATGTGTACATTGCTAAATATGTATTTCGTATATTATTTATTAGGCATTTTCTATTGTAAAGGTGTCTTGTCTATTTGAAATAAAGATATATATATATATATATATATATATACATATATAATATATTAAAAGACGACAGCATTTCTTAATAATTGGTAATAAAGATAAAATTATAGACACAGAAACTTTTTCCTCCGCAGAGTTAGATCAAGATATATCGTCCTGCTTCTTTCTGGTAATCAACTGAAATAAAAAAGAAGCTATAAAAGAGACTGAGCTTAGATGATGGATTTTTGACGCTCATTATATAAAAGCATGGTTTAATAGTCATTGAGACAGCTATCAATGCAGATCAAAGGACAAAAGTGTGAAAACATCATTATATTCACTCACAGTTTTTGTTCTATGTATCGGTTCTTTTGAACTTATTGTGCGTGCGGTTATATCCAAAAATGTATCCCCATGACTTTATAAAAGAAACACATAAACAATAATCAATAGCCATTTTTAAAAGAATGTATTTAATAACCAAAAGCCGTTTATTAAATGTGTTATATGCTATTGACATTTCGCTTCATCCAGTAGTCAGGAATTTTCAGCTTTGAAGGCTTTTTGATTTTGCCTTCCAACAGTTTTAATTCGAGTGCCACTGATTAGTCTAATGTAGACGAAACGGGCCTATGGCGTACAAATTTATAAGCCTGGTTTCTTTGAAGTTTTTTTTAGATGTATGCTACTTCTGTTTTTCCCTCCAACAATTATTCTAACGGAATAATTCGTGTTGAAAAAGGTCAAGCGACTGAGTACAACATTCATCGAATATAAAAAAGTGATATGTAAATCAGATAAATTTAACATTTTCTTCTATTCAGAAACGAAATCAGCAAAAATGAAATAAATAAATAAAAAGGATAATTATCTGGTGATGGTAAAGCCAGTAAAGCGCTTACGACGCATGCAGTTCATACAGTGTTGGTTTCATTTTTTACAGTATTGGGTCGATACTACTGCTGGTGCACTATCAATCTCCAGGAGTATCATCAGCTCATTAGTTGGTAGTTCCGCACTGATATGATTTATAACAAACCATTCTTAAATCGCAGTTTACAAATTTAGAAATTATTAAGAAACAAAGGTTTCAACTTCCTCAGGCAGAGTTGACCAAAGATGGGTTTGGTTATTATTCTGAGTCCTTCTGGGTTATATAGCTCTTCAACTATTTCGGTTCTTATAAAACATTGGCTGTCCAATATTTGGCTTTGAAAGTTCCTGATGAAGGTAAATCCTAAAAAGCGCTTAGAGCGCATGAAATTTATGAACTGTTGTTTTCATTTTTTTACAGCACTTGGTCAATCGCGCTAATGGCGGACTATTAGTCCCCGAGGGTATCATTAACTCAATAGTTAGTACTTCGGTACTGACATGATTTATAAGAAACCTTTATTAAAAATTGTCCGTTTGTCAATATAAATTATCAAGGTTTCAACTTATTTAGGCGAAGTTGACCTTAGATGGATTTAACTATTATTGTTGTTAGGTCCATTTCGGTCATATCCACTCTTCTACTGTTTATGTTTTTATACATCTTTGGCTTTCAAATATTCGGTTTTGAGCGTTCCTGATGAAGATAAATCCAGAAAAGTTCTTCGAACGCATGAAATTTTTAATATGTTGTTTTCATTTTTTTTTTCAATGGAGAGCACGACTTACTAACTTGAATGTTATATTAATTTCATTATTGTAATGCAACGTAACATTCCCTGTATATTCCAAATATTTGTAATTCAATTGATGGGTGGGAATAGCATTATAGTTATGATCATCTTGAACTGCGGTAAAATTTGCTCCTTTTTTATAATTTACCCCAGTATTCTACGATTTAGTCTAAATAAGGCTGATAACATTTAGTTATGCTAAGCTTACCATGTTCTAGTTCCACAAGGTTTACAGACATCGTAGACATGCTGACAACTCTGGCGTTTGTTATCAAATACCGTACCGATAGCACAATTGTATTGGAATTGTCTCCCATAGTAACACCAAATATAACCCCTGCACCATTCAGAAGGGTAGTACTTATTTATATTCTGGTTACATTCAACAACCTGACATGACTTTTTGTTGAAACCATATCGGGCGTTTGGACAGATTCCTTCCTTTATAAATCGTTCGCCCTTGCAAAGCATGTACCAATGTGATCCAGTTTTTACTGCATGAGGATTGGCTCCGTCTGGATATCCTTCGCAATTTGGATGATGGAACTCACAGGGTGCGCCACGAATTCCATAAGGGTGTGGATAGTATTGACCTAGTATAACCAAAAAATGAAATTATCATAAGTGATCATTTGACTTTTCACAATATATGTAGATTAAATAAAAATATCAATTTAATCACATTTTACAATTTATACAAATTCAATCAGCCTGCTCAAGGTACCACTGACAGGTTCAGATAGAGAATGGTCCGGGGTTAAATCATAAAAATTTGAAAATATTTTGGCTGAATCTCTTAAAAGCCCTTTTAAAATGTTTAGATCCGCACATTACTTTGTACCAAACATAGTTAATTGTCAAAAAAGCCATATAAAGCGTGAACTCAAATTATTGTGACATAATTGGATACACAGACAATACTAGTCTTTGTTGTACTTTGCATATTAAAAAATAGAGAGGTTTAAGTTTACAGTGAGTGTCTGAGTTGCAATAACAAGACATACTAATCAAGCATATCTCCAAATATGTCATGCATAAAACTACTTCGTTTTCTATTTACTTATTTGATAAGGTTTGTAAGGAAATTTTAACTTTTATTTGACATATTTGTGAGGGCCCAAACATTTCTCATTTTTCACCTACAGCATACCTCATTCAATGAGGTACTTTAAAATATGTGTAGAACTTCAAATAATTTCGCTTTTTATTGACGTTAACAAACCAAACTTATTATTTCTGTATATCTTATATAGGGGAAAACGATACTATTTATTCTGCCATAGGCGACAATACTAACATTTTCTAAATTTACCACTTTTTATAATAAAAACCTTAATAAAACAGTTATGTGTGGTGTTAGTACTTTATCATTCTGTTTTAAAAATTGAAGCCAAATAGTATCATGACCAACTTCCAACGGAGCTTGTTTATGTTATCAATGCCCACCGTCATTTTACACCAAATTTATTAAATTTTGGAAGTCTTTTCCATTAATTCTCTAGAAAATATTTCAATAGGTTTCAAAATTTATATTGTAAATATACACACTGCGGTTATTCATAGATAAATAAAAAAATATATTGTACCCTTACATCCAATCACAGCGCTCCTAAGTTGACTTCCTTCGCCTTCCTTGGGTACACAAAAGGCCAACCTAAATCTGGGAAAATGTAATAGTACCGTTTTCCCTATATAATTCTACTTGACATTCGTTTTATTTGCCTTGTGATGAATTAAAACAACAACCGGAAATAGAAAAGGCTTAACTAAATCATAGAAATTTGATTGCCATACATCCATAAATACCATCTTAGAGCAAAGTTGACATCAGCCAGATGTGGCGCATTTTAAGCTCACCTGGCCCACAGGGCCAAGTGAGCTTTTCTCATCACGTCCTGCGTCCGTCGTCCTTAAACTTTTACAAAAATCTTCTCCTCTGAAACTACTGGGCCAAATTTGACCAAACTTGGCCACAATCATTATTAGGGTATCTAGTTTAAAATATGTGTCCGGTGACCCGGCCAACTAACCAAGATGGCCGCCATGGCTAAAAATAGAACATAGGGGTAAAATGTAGATTTTGGCTAATATCTCTGAAACCAAAGCATTTAGAGCAAATCTGACATAATGATAAAATTGTTTATCAGGTCAAGATCTATCTGCCCTGAAATTTTCAGACAAATCTGACAACCCGTTGTTGGATTGCTGCCTCTAAATTGGTAATTTTAAGGAAATTTTGCAGTTTTTGGTTATTATCTTGAATATTATTATAGAAAAAGATAAACTGTAAACAGCAATAATGTTCAGCAAAGTAAGATCTACAAATAAGTCGTCTAACCAAAATCGGCAGTCGACCCCTTTAGGAGTTATTGCCCTTTAAAGTCAATTTTTAACAATTTTTCGTAAATTTTTGTAATCTTTTACAAACATCTTCTTCTCTGAAACTACTGAGACAAATTTAACCATACTTGGCCATAATCATTTTTATGGTATCTAGTATCTATGAAATGTGTCCGATGACCCCGCCTTCCAACCATCATGGCCGACATGGTTAAAAATAGAACATAGAGGTAAAATGCAGTTTTTGGTTTATATCTCTGAAACTAAAGCTTTTAGAGCAAATCAGACAGGTGGCAAAAATGTTCATCAGATTTAGATTTATCTGCCCTGAAATTTTCAGACGAATCCGACAACCCGTTGTTGGGTTGCTGCCCCTGAGTTATTAATTTTACAGAAATTTTGCAGTTATCTTAGATATCATTATAATATCTAATATCTAATACTATTAATTATGATTTTAACCTTATTTTACATGATTTCCAAAGTATCAGTAAATACAGGTGAGCGACATAGGCTTTTGAGAGCCTCTAGTTTTTTGTAATCTTCATCATAAACGTAATTGATTTCGCCGCCCAAATGCATGGATTCGAGTGCCAAGTGGCGTAGATTGATCCTTATTTCTATTGGAAGACAAAGCCTTGGTGCGGTTCAAAGACTGCAATATGGATAAGCCGCAAACTAGTTTTCAGCAGATACAAAAAGACGAAATTTATACAGGTTTAATTGATTGATTGATTGTTGTTTGCTTAACATTAAGTGACAAAAATGTCGTGGATATTCAGCAAGTTCAGGAGAAAAAAATATTAACAATAATCCAAATCATACAGCTTCTCCAGAGTGTTTTGTCTAGGATAAGAGCACTAATTACGGCTACAACTGTAAAAGGAGGGCGTGTTAGACAGGGGCTGGCATTTTGTCTGGCTGCAGTCACTATGGCCATCTGACAGAATAGATTAAGATAGGTTTATTTTGTCAGTTCATAAAACAAGATGTTTATATCTACCATGCCAATTATCATAGAGCACAGTTGGACTAATTATTTTTAATTAATGATGAAGTATGCGTGTGTAAAGGTTAGAGAGGTTTAATATTTGGACCATCTGTACTCTACACTTTATACAATGGCATAAACGTTATATATTTTATCTTTTCTTTTTTATTATTGGTCAAAAATTTGCTTGATTGCCTCGATGGAAGCTACACTGATGAGTTTTGTGTAGACGAAACGCGCCTGACGTAATTAGTTATACGAGTAATGACTCATTACAAAAATGCATTTATCAATTGCTTAACATACACCTAAAATGTCTCAATGGGTCTTTATTTTGAAATTATGTTAATCATAAGATCTTATACTATTTTGTGAACAGGATAAGTCTAATCTCGTTCATACACTCATGATTATATTAAAAAAACACATTACTTCTTTTTAGCGGCTGCTTCTTATAAAGTATTTTGGCTTTAGCCTATACAAGTCTCGCATTTTTACTTCTATTAAAATATTTTGGCTTCAGCCTATACAAGTGACGCATTGTTACTTTTTATAAAGTATGTCTGCTTCAGCCTATTACAGTCACATATTATTACAACTTATTTAGTATTTAGGCTTCAACGTTTATAGGAATGATTGCTTCTCATAAAGTATTTTGGCTTCAGCCTATATTGGAATGATTGCTTCTCATAAAGAATTTAGGCTTCAACCTATAAAGGAATGATTGCTTCTCATAAAGTATTCAGGCTTCAGCCTAAATAGGAATGATTTCTTCTCATAAAGTATTTTGGCTTAAGCCTTTACAATTCACGCATTGTTACTTCTAATAAAGTACTTTGGCTTCAGTCTATTTGGGAAAACTTGTTTCTTATAAAGTATCGTGGCTTCAGCCTATACAAGTCACGCATTGTTACTTCTTATAAACTATTAAGGCTTCATCATATACAAATCTCGCACTGTTACTTCTTATAAAGTATTTAGGCTTAAACCTATATATGAATGGTTGCTTCTTTTAAAGCATTTTGGTTTCAGCCTATTCAAGTCACGCATTGTTACTTCTAATATAGTATCCAGGCTTCAGCCTATATAGGAATGGTTGCTCCTTATAAAGTATTTTTGCTTCAACCTATATAGGAATGGTTGCTTCTTATAAAGTATTTTGGCTTCAACCTATAAAGGAATGGTTGCTTTTTATAAAGTATTTTGGCTTCAGTCTATTTAGGAAAACTTGCTTCTTATAAAAAATCTTGGCTTCAGTCTATACAAGTCACGCATTGTTACTTCTTATAAAATATTATGGCTTCAGCCTATACAAATCGCGCACTGTTACTTCTTATAAAGTATTTAGGCTTCAACCTATATATGAATTGTTGCTTCTTTTAAAGTATTTTGGTTTCAGCCTATTCAAGTCACGCATTGTTACTTCTAATATAGAATTCAATCTTCAGCATATATAGGAATGGTTGCTCCTTATAAAGTATTTTGGCTTCAACTTATATAGGAATGGTTGCTTCTTATAAAGTATTTTGGCTTCAACCTATAAAGGAATGGTTGCTTCTTATAAAGTATTTTGGCTTTAACCTATATAGGAATGGTTGCTCCTTATAAAGTTTTTTGAATTCAACCTTTATAGGAATGGTTGCTTCTTATAAAGTATTGAGACTTCAGCCTATACAAATCACGCACTGTTACTTCTTATAAAGTATGTATGATTCAGCCTTTAGTAGTCACACATTATTACAGCTTATTAAGTATTTAGTCTTCAACCTATATAGGAATGGTTGCTTCTAATGAAGTGTTTTGGTTTCAGCCTATTCAAGTCACTCATTGTTACTTCTAATAAAGTATTTAAGAGGTCACGCAGTGTTGCTTCTTATAAAGTATAAGGACTTTAACCTATAAAGTATTGATACGTCAGCCTTTACATGTATTTTTACTTCTTGTAGGGTATATAGGCTTCAACATATTCAAAACACGCATTGTTTCTTCTTATAGGGTATATAGGCTTATGTGCATACATGTATTGTTATTTGTTATAAGACATGTATAGGCTTCAACCTTTACATGTAGTGTTCAGCCTATGCTATTTGATACTCTTGCAATATATTGATAAAATATATATTTGTTTGAATAACCCATGTATGCAAAATTTGAAGGTTGTAACAATAAACACACGCTTACAAGTAATTGTTTTAGGTGGAGAGGGGAGGGGAGGGGTATAATTGCTTCCTTTCTTATCTTAAAGTTATAACATGTTGTGATATTCCCTAATTTAGTAGTTAAATGACATTTGTCAACGTATATTTGTTCCGCCTAACAGAAGTTACACTGGAAACTTTGTTATAAACTATGCCATAATATCTGTTTCTGTTGGAACAAATATTCTATAACATTTATTCCGTAAGGAACAAATACTGTAATATTTGTTCCAGTGGAAATAGTATTAACGATTTTTTCCGCTTGGAACTTATATTATGATGGAACTTCTATTTCGTGACAAATGAAAGTGGTGGTTTTGTGTTAGAGTCAATAGACCATATTATTTCTTTCCTATTAATAATGATTGATGTTTTGGCATTTGATGCCTTAAATTGATTCTTTAAAGGATATGGACTATTAGGTATTTCCTACCTAAATAATGTATCGATAATTATGTTAGAAACTAGTATAATACAAAGATGGTATTGTCATGGATACAATGTAATTGAAGTGAAATCATATAAAAGATAAAGAAGAGAGAGTAAAGTTTAAACATACTTAGAGAAAGAATTAAACGAAAGAACAGTAAAAGAAAATATGGTTGAGCTTAAACATACCTATATACTGGTTTTCGTTGGTTTATGATTGTCCTATTTTTGTTCGTAAATTGTCTTGTTATAAATTAGGCCGTTAGTTTTCTCAATTGTATTGTTCCGTGTTTTCCATGTTTGGCCCTTTAATTGTAGCCGACTATACGGTATGGGTTTTTCTCATTGTTGAAGGCCGTACGGTTGCCTATAATTACTTACATCCACTTCACTTGAACTTTGGTGGATAGTTGTCTCAGTGGCAATCATACCACATTCTCCTTATTTTCATATTACAGCACGTTTGACAAAGCATTTGAAATAAAATCGTAACAAAAAATAAAATGGTGTAAAGTTTTAAAGTGAGTTATACTTACAGTAAGATTTAAACTCTATCCTGGATCCACACTTGACATTCTTGAAGTCTTGGCATGTGTTCGTATTTGTTGAGAATAATTTAGGATACTGACAAATCTTCGTTTTAGCAGGATCAGAACAATCGTAATACAGATGACAAAATTTAGAATCCGGAAGTAAACCCGAATTTCTCCTAGAACATGTTTGTTGTCTCTCTGGAAGGTGAAAAATACTATAGTTTAAAAACAAGGACCAAATTATATTTCATATATGACGTATTGTATTCCGGTATCATAAGTGTAATTATTTCAATATAAGGGTATTCAATAGCTGCATGCAGATATTCTCGGACTGGAGCTCTTATTCATCAAACATTGAATCTCCGTTAATGAACAAACAAAAAAATCATGCATACTAATAACTTTACACGGTATTATATCCTTTATTATCAGAGAGGTTTGATTGATGCCAGAAACTCGTTCACTGCAAGACACTAATTTACGCTCAAAATATCATGTACATGTATATGCATTACTTTTAAAAGGTAGGCCTCAAACTATTATATCCCGGCTGAGGACCACATTGATAACAATGATGCATCTTTCCTCACATCTATAGTGTGATTATCTATCACATATACAAGATCTCTTCCTATACTAAATTTTCCTTTTCAAAAATCAATTTAATCATTCATGTTTTTTTTAAACTTACCTTGTAATTTTCTTGAACATTCTTCAGAGCTGGCGGTTTCTGAACACGCCGAACCATTCAGTTTTGAACCACTGTTACTTTGTAGACAAGACACAAAGCGTGCAGTCCCTCTACAATCAATTGAGGCTCCACAATCATCGCTGGTAACTACGCTGTTAGCAATATTTTGACAATATGAAATATTCAATTTGGTTGTCCTTGGATAATTATAGAAGCTAGGCATACGATTACCCCATATAAATGACAATGTTTGCAGGAACAGTACGATGCAAAAGAACTTCATCATTTAACGATCGAACCTTCTGAAATGTACATTCACCAAAAATGATACAATTACAATGTATATTACACAACAGCTTGTTTATATAGAACTGAAATCGTCACGTCATCCAATGATTATACAATGGCAAACTTTCAAATAATTTGACAGCAGAAAAATCCAGTTAAAAATATTATGTAAAAAGGGTCGTGTTTGGTTTCCGGTTTGTGTTATGTAAAACCAACTTGACGTTAGGGTGTTAGTATCTATATCCTTTTATTTATATATGTACAGTAACAAGGGGTGATGATTTACATACTCAGAGCCCCCCGACGGAAAACTGTTTTCAGCATTTTTAGTTGCAAAATTTTGTGTACAAAAAAAAATAAATTTTACTGGTCATTTTATCATGATAATATACATGAAGAAAAAATCGAAGAATTATAGATAATTAATAATTTTACAAAAACATCTGACTGATGAATTTACGCAGTACAATCGGAAATCTGAAAAAAAAAATATTTACAATATGCATTGACCAGCGCAGATTCTGATATCCTGTACTGTAAAACTCCTACCTGCTAAGGAATTTGAATAATCATAGTCATTACACGTAGATCTGAGAGTACTTGAAGTTACTGAAAACGTGTTGATTGATTGATTGCTAAACATCCAGCAGATTTCAGCAGACCACCTACGGACCAATCAAAGAGTTGTTGCAAGTGTTCTTAACGTGCAGAGCGTGGCATTCTCTCTACACTAGGCATCGGATTTAACGTCCCCATTCTGACTAGACGTAACTGTATATTTATATATCCGGCACAGTCAAACGGAGGCCCCTTTTTGGCAAGGGTTTTATTGTAGGTAGGATGAAGAGCAAGTGAAAGCTAGTTGAAAGCCAACAACAACTAATAAAAAAAATTCATGTATCTAATAATAAAATGTCAGGGTTTTGAACATGTTGAGGTTCTTTCAAGCATTTATTGATAGAAGTGAAATGATCTGAACCAAAGTTCGAGTTCTTAGTTTCTATATAAGGTGGAATATAATGTACATACATGATACAATTCTATCCAATAATCCATTCACTAAGGATGATAGAATTGTGTACAAATGACATTTGATAATTAAAGAGTTTTGACGACTTCACGTGCATCTACAGATAACGTTATTATTATTTTTTTTTTTTTTTTAATGAAAAAAAATATTTGTGAAAAAATTATGTGTAGGCACGTGCCTAAAGTGCCCTTGTCAGACGGCGATATGTTTGTTGCACGATTTGAGGTTACTATTCGCGAAAATAAATCATGTATTTCGACTATACTTCAAACTGGTTTACAGACAATTTTGAACTTGTGCTTGGCTGACCTAGCTTTGAAATGAAGTACGTATCAATAATTACATTACATGCATGTTTCATTTAAATCCGTTATTTTGATTGGCTAACAACAATTGCGAGGCATTCCAATATCATATTTTATTTCCGTATTATTACATTACATGGATGTTTTATTGGAATCCGTAATTTTAATTGGCTAACCACAATTGCGAGGCACTCCAATATCATATTTTATTTCCGTATTATTACATTACATGGATGTTTCATTTGAATCCGTAATTTTGATTGGGTGACCACGTTAGCCAGGCACTCCAATATCATATTTTATTTCCGTAAAATACAACAGCTATGACTGCACGTGCTATCCTGAAACTGTGAAAACAATGCATAGAAAAACAATAACAAAATGCTTGATATAACTCTGAATTTCATGGTTGTGGGATAAAAATGTAATTATAAGAATTAAATGCTTCTTTTTATAATTTTATAAGGCTGTAAAAGCGTTGATCGTGATAACTTTTTTTGTGGAAGCGCTTCATACAAAATATGCTTCGGTCAACGCTTTTACACTCCAAATTATAAAAAGAAGCATTCAATTCTTAAATGTGTCAGTCCTTCAGTTTGTTAAGTGAGTTCATTTTCAAAAGGGCGACTACGTACTGTCTGTCATAGATTTGTTAGACATTTGTCTTATTTTGAGGAGGGGGGGACTTGTCTTCTGATAATCAATAATATAAACGGTACCAATTTTTCTGCACCAGATGCGCATTTCGACAATCAATGTCTCTTCGGTGATGCTCGAGGCCAAAATATTTGAAAATTAAAAGCTTATTAAAAAGATGAAGAGCTATAAACAAAAAAGGACAAAAAGGTATAGCCGGGCAAGGAATCAGAGCTTTGCATGAGGGAGATATATTCCTTAATTTGAAATAATTTCCAAAATTTTATAACAGCAAATTTTAATAACATAAAATCCGTATTAAATATAGAATAAAAGTATTTCGCCATTTTGGAGTGCAAAGTAACACCAAATGATCGGTCTTTGTTTTTATTAAAGTAAGAAATTGGTGCAAAAATTAATGCTATTAATTTCAGCGACTTTTCATTTACATGAGAAATCTTATGTGCTTGTTTATATCTTATGGTAACGACTGAATTGTTCAAAATTTAAAAACAAACTTTTATGTGCTTTATAAGGGGACAATTGATATAATTTGATTTTTTAAAGGAATGTATAGTTTTTTTTTGTTTTTTTTTTGTTATATTATAGTGAAACTAAATCTGAAATTCCCATTTCTTCTTTTTATTTTCTGTAAGAATTTCAAAAGAGCTATCTTCTTTTTTTACATGATATGCTTAATAACTTGATGCGAGTTTTCCTCTGTGATAATCAAATCAAAGTGTGTCAACTTTTCACAACATTATAGGTTAAAAACAATATATGATAAGGCTCTTTGGTATGATTGCCAAGGTGACAACTATCTAAATGTTGTGGGTTAAAGCAACTATAATAGTTCACCGTAAGAGAATAATGGCCCCAAAAAATAATGAATAGAGAAAAATAAGCCAAAACATAAAGAATAATGGGATGCAAATGTATGAAGAATAAATTTGGAAAATAAAAGAATTAGCTAGAATACTGATTACAAAAATGAATGATGTACAGAAAAAAAATCATATAGTGGGTGGCTCATATTCGTCGTGGCATATTTTCGCCGTTTTCCGATTTTTTTTTGTGAAAGGACAGCTGCCGCCAAATTACGCATTGAAAGTGAACAAAATATTTAGTTTCGTTCTTCAACGTATGATACGGTGCTTTCGGTCCGGGATTTGCTTTTTGTTCGCTTTTGCTTTTTGTCCGATAATTTTGCTTTTTGTCCGAAACTTTTGCTTTTTGTCCGTTGCTTTCGGTCCGTTTTGCTTTTTGTCCGATTATTTTGCTTTTAGTCCGACACTTTTGCTTTTTGTCCGGTGTTTTCGGTCCGTTTTGCTTTTTTTCCAAAATGTTTGCTTTTTGTCCGTTGCTTTTTGTCCGACACTTTTGCTTTTTGTCCCATGGTTGCTTTTTGTCCGATTTGCTGTTTGTCCGATGATTCTGTTTTTTGTCCATTTTAAAATGTGCATATTTTTGTAGGTTCCATCTGAACTTCGAAACTCAATGACATATTTGAAATAAATACAATTCCTCTCTATAAATGAGTGGTACATGGAGTATCTGGTTTTTTACTAGTTTGATCAATATGTTCTGAATTTACCGCTGGTAAAGCCAAGCATACTTTAATCAACCATACGCTTCGGTCAAAAATAAGTATTCGTAAATATTTAGACGATCATTATGATGAGCATTATCAATATATCTTCCTATTTGAAAAAAAAATCGCCTGAGAAGAATCCACAGAATGCGAAACATGGGGATGCAAATACGGCGTCACTATCTTTCGATATGATTTTTGTCTCGCCGGCGAAGAAAGTAGCTGAAAGTTAGACTTAGGGATTGCTTTTCCGGCGACGACAATTGTTAAGTTTTCTGATTAAATTAGTTTGATATGATCTACTTGTGATAGATCATTGTTATTTAATATAAAGTTGCATTACTTTCTGTACATATCAGATTGACGACTATTTTGAAGCCTTGCCTCCTGGGTCATAGTCTAGCCACTTTTAATTGATAAGCAATTTTTAATGTTAAGTTTCGGGATTTTCTATAAAGTTACATTACTATCAGTACATATCAGTTTGACGATTATTTTGTGGCCCTGCCCCTAGGTCGGCATAAAACGGTGACTTTGAATTAATTCGCAATTTTCGATGTTAAGTTTTCTGCATAAGTGAGATTGATAGGAACTACTTACAATAAACAAGGATATTTTGTATAATGTTACTTCGTCGACCATTTTCAGGCCTTGCCCACTAGATCATGTTCCAGCAAATGAATTAATACGCAATGTTGTTGTTCATCAGCTTCTTTTTCTGAATTTTATACCAGTACGTCAGTAAACAGTTTATTTTTAAATCATATTGAGGGAAGATCTGAATGATTCAAATTTTGTATATACTAATGCCTTATGTTTGAATGACATAATTTTCCATTGTGCTTGATTTCATTTTCGTGGTTTCGTTCGTGTATAGAGTGATTGTAGGGCGTACATGTCCAACCGGTAGAATTCAACGGCCCGTGGTTCATTAGTCAATGTTATGTTTTCATGGTTCGTTTTTTTGTCGGATACTTTTTCAGCAATGGGTGCCATACAATTAGCGTATGCAATGCTTGTTATTTCTACTCGAATATTGAACGGGGTTCATCTAACCTTGACCTCATTTTCATGTTTCATTAGTCAATGCTTATTTTTTAATGTGAAATGGTTGTATGGCGTACATGCTAGTCGCGAATGGTTCGTCTGAAATTTACTTCATTTTTTATGGTTTTTTTTTTTTTCTTAAAAAGTTTGGAGGTTCGTATCGGATACGTAATACAATAGGTGGACAATGTTGGTTGTATTGGATGACTGTAATATGCAGATGTCGGATTTCATTAAGGTTGGTTTCTCAGAAGCTATAAGACATATATATAGGATAGATTTAATTGACATTTTCGACAAAAAGTGTCAATTCGACCTTGAGCTCCGTTTCATAGTCTCATTGCTCAATTTTAAGATTCGATGTTAAGTGTGTTTCCCAGACAATAAAAACATTTTATAAAAGATACCATACAACCTTTATAACTGTATTCTCCAAACTCGCGTTTTCCCTACAAAAGACTCATCAGTGACGCTCGTTTCAATTGATATAGTTAAAATGTAAGACTAAGAATAATTGTTAAGAATACCAATGAGACAACTCTCTACAAGAGTCCAAATGTCGATTTTGCTAGCAACTACATGACACCATACGGCCTTCAACGCGGAGCAAATGTCTACACCTCATAGACTATTCAAAACGAGAAAATCAACGGTATGATTTATGCATAAAAAACGAAAAGATTCCAAGTGGTACAAATGTCTGACCTGTAGTGTTTATTTTACCTTGACCTAATGTTTATATTGTTTAGTTTTAGAGGTATGATCTTTTTCAGATATTATTATTCATCGGTCAAGTTTTTGAATTGACTATTTTGCCGAAAAGGACGCCAATTTGAAAATTTCTGCTTATAACCTTAGTTTTCTCATTTGTCCTTGTTTATCTATTAGCTTGATATGGTTTTATCATTAGAAGATGAAAGCATCGTTGAATTTGGTTCAGATTAAGCGTTTTTTTTGCCAAAGTTAAAGGACTCAAAATAAAGAATTGTTTTGAAATATAATTTTTCCATCTTTTTTATCAAGACCTGAATTAATTGATTGAGTTGTTTAAGTTACTTATGGTATTTGAAATTCGTTTCAGTTAAGGGATTTTTGACGTAGTAGTGGCATTTCAAAAAAGGAACTTTGAAAATATGAATATCCAATTATTGTAATTGAAGATTTGCATGCACAAACTAACGATATCATTGTTGCAAATTTAGAAAATGTCATTATCATTTAATATTTGTCATTCCAGGGCTGAAACTAACTTTTTATGCGCTACGGGGTTTACTCACTGCTAAAAGCCGAGCGATAACCGGTTTGTAATGATTACAATTTTTATCATTTGCCTTTATATACTGGATAGTCATCTCATACGCAAATATACCACATCCTTAAATTCAATCCATTTGCTTTGCGGAACAGTTGTGATGTCTTCTGATTTTTTTTAATGAATCAATAAGTAAAACTCTCCGCTATACGGTATTTGCATGTATACATTGAAATACGAAACATAATAAGAAATTGAAAATTCTGAAAAAGTTAAAAGAAAAAATACATCTTCCTGATGTGTAAAAACACAGTAAATACATTTAGAAAAGTGTCTCGTGTACCACTTTCATAAATTTATTACATTAAAAGTCAAAACGTATATTCAAATTGGTAAGAAAAGAAAAGTGAAAATTATATGACATTAATATGTGTACTTGACAAACAAGTCCCGCTAATTGTTTTAAATGTTATAAAATTTTGAATAAATTGTACAATTAATCAGTACTTTCGCGACTACCCTCGTTAACAAGGAGAACCAATTTGATCTTATTTCAATGACCAGATTAATGTTTTAGTTACAAATTTATGCACTGAAACCTAACGGTATTATCCTTCGCGTAAACCTGCATTCAGACAAAAAACATTAATTTGGTGAGCTTACATGTTTTACCTTGCACAAGATTCTAAGTTTTTACAAGTATTAGATTCGTTTCTTTTTTTTGCATTCCGGTAGGTGTCATCTACAAGTTAGTAAAATTTTGAGTTTCCCTCTAGATCTCTTATCTTCTTATAAGGGGTTTTAAAAATCTGATAACCTCTACAAAAATCTCTATGAAATAAATTTATTATTTTTATACATCATATTAAACACTTTCAATAGCAACTTAAAACTTTTTGAAGTAAAACATGTTAAAATTCATAAAAAAAACAACCCTGGCAAAAGGGAAAAACTACTAGGCCGAACAACTGGTTTGCTGCCTCAACTTAAGGACAGTAACTTATGAATGGCATTGTTCAATGCATTTTTGGATATTAATTAAACGAAAATAACGATTTCAAACTCTATTTGCAAAACATACGTACAGATGTAAGATAATTGCCTCAAAACAAACCTTTGATAACTTTGTTTATCAGTTACTTAGAGTAAATAACTTATAATTTTTACAATATGATAATAGTATTCAATTTACGTGAACTTCATTTTTTCCGAAATGGTGCTTAGCGGGCTGATATGAAAAATTTATCAACTGCTTCCTGCTATTATGGCATGCCTTTCCGTAACGTTATCGCATGGCACTGATTCCGAGGTTACTCGGCAAATTCCGGAAAAAACACCTCAATGGTACGTTTTTAGTGAAAAACATAACAAAGTAAGGTACAGAACAAATATTAGGAAACAGGAAAAAACATATTATGTAAAATGCAAAACAAATGATACAATAAAGACATTTTTCAAAGTTTCCAACATAATTTAGCAAGTTACTTTACTAATGTTGACTTTTCCAAATAGTGTTCATTATGTTTTGTTGATTTTTTTTATCGTCAATATAAAAATATATTATACTTATAAGTTTCATAACAAGTGAAAATTAGATATCGCTTCATATCTAGTCGAGTTATTTGATTTCAATATAATATTGTTACCTATTTCTCTTATGGTCAACACTCTCATTGTGTTAAATTAAAAATTCCGCGAATCCTTGATCTAGTCTTTCGTACATACCAGTATGACTTCATAGGTCCTGTTCCAGCGTCAAAATTGACATGACATTTTAAAACTGTTTGTACGATTCAGAATGTAATGAAATATGCCAAAAAGAAGATTTTCAGGTGAAAAGTGTGAGTGTTTTGTGTATCATTGAAGAAATCGCATATGCCCGTTGCCATGGACGAAATGTACATCGTCGTAACCTTTGAAAGACATCAGTGACCTAACGAATAGTTAATGGAAATGTCATATTATTCTCTCATGATGCTGAATAAGCCAATCAAATTAACGCAGTTTTCGTATCACTTTTTCGTATCACACTCCATGTAATGTGATAAGAGAAATATCTCTTCATGCAAGAAATAGACAACAGGCCACAACCATAAGAGAATGTTGTTTTTCTCCTCTGTTGAGGCATATGATAGAAAGATTTCATATCGGATGTATTACATTTGGCGTCCGTCGTCCGTAAACTTTTCACTTTTTGAACTTCTACTTGAGAACCACTTAAAAGGATCAATAAACATGATATATTAAACTGTTATTTTTCTCTATTGTTGAAGCATATGATAGAAAGATCATAACATGTCATTTTCATGTCAGATGTATTATCAGCCCTCGAACCTTCGGCTCTTGGGTCGATGTTGACCGAGGGCTGATAATACATCTGATTAGAAAAATGCCATGTAATAATCTGATTATATACTAATAGTTGAGCAGCTTACCACAAAAATCATGCAAATGGTAATACAAGCAAGTATTCTTTTCAAACGGGATGTATAAATACACACCCACGTTCATTTTGATCTATAAAGAGGTTAACTCCTAACTATCCTACGGCCTGCCGATACATTTGTTTTTGGCATTGCACAAGTCATGTCTTCTTTGATTGTCCATGACGTTAAAATACTAAAACCCTGGGATGTGTTTTAGTTGATTTTAGTGTCTGATGCATGATGTTTTATTATTAATTGTTTTTGGCTTTTAACTAGCTGTCAGTAACTGCGAGTACTCTCAAATCGTACTTTCTTGTTTATTTGACCTGTTGATACTAATTGTAATGCTTTTTATGTTATTTAATGTTATTCAGGGTTATATCTGGTCTATATAACAGCTTTGGTAAGTGTTTGGTATTACTATAAATTTTCACTTCTTCGTACTATGAACATCAAAATTATTTATTTTGTAAAAATATTTCCTTTCTCCATTTGAACTGTACACGTATACCTAACAAAAAAAATATTTTCATTACCTGTGTTTAAAGTAATTGCAAATTGCTGATATTTTTGTTCAAGCAAATTATTTTTCTTAAATTGTTTAACATTTCACAGCGGTATAACATGTTACTTTAATTATTCTTCCCTTAGTTTATTTATTATGTATTTACATTGTATCATAGATCAAATTTATTTGTTCAGTGTATGTTCACTGGTGTTAATATGTCTTTTGATTGAGTTAAGCCATTTCAATTGATATTTTATAGTGTGTCTTTCTATGTTGTGATGTTACACTATTGTTTCAGATAAGGGTGAATGTTTGGTACTATTAAAACGTTTAAACCCGCTGCAATTGTTTGCACCTGTCCTAAGTCAGGAATCTGATGTTCAGTAGTTGTCGTTTGTCGATGTGGTTCATAAGTGTTTCTCGTTTCTCGTTTTTATAAATAGATTAGACCGTTGATTTTCCAGTTTGAATGGTTTACACTAGTAACTTTTGGGGCCCTTTATAGCTTGCTGTTCGGTGTGAGCCAAGGCTCCGTGTTGAAGACCGTACTTTGACCTATAATGGTTTACTTTTATAAATTTTGACTTGGATGGAGAGTTGTATCATTGGCACTCATACCACATCTTCTTATATCTATGAAACCTAGTAAGAACATGCCTTAAGGTGTATATAATCATATTAATGTGACAACTTTCCACAAGAGACCAAATGGCGTTGACGTACTAAGCATCCATGGCTAGGTTGTTGTACGTATAAAAGGCCAAAAATGTAACACAATTCAAAACGAATTTGATAGACAGACAAACAACAACTGTTGAATTGTTGAATTGCAGGATCCTAACTTTTGACAGGCATATAGAATATGCGTCGGGGCTAGGGTTGCCAGTTTTGCTGCAGAAGATCGATGGTTTTAACACTATATCACTTATACACATTTCTAAATCGGACATACAGCAAATCATCGAAAAAAAGCAAAACGGACCGAAAGCAACGGACAAAAAGCAAAAGTGTCGGACCAAAAGCAAAATTATCGGACAAAAAGCAAAACGGACCGAAAGTAACGGACAAAAATCAAAAGTCTCGGACGAAAAGCAAAATTATCGGACAAAAAGCAAAACGGACCGAAAGCAACGGACAAAAAGCAAAAGTTTCGGACAAAAAGCAAAGTTATCGGACAAAAAGCAAAACCGGACAAAAAGCAAATGTCGGACAACAAGCACTGTATCACACGACAAACGTGTATAATGGAAACGTCGGACATTTATTATAATTATCGAATAATATTATGGTTAGCTTAAACTATGCATAATCAAAGCCAAACACAACATCATCATTTTTTTATGATTATACTGAACGTCATTTTTTAATAAATCAGTATAAAAATAATCTCAATAATATTGATTTTATCTAAAATAGTATAAAACCGAAGAAAACATTTGAAATTCTAATAAGATTTCATACGACATTATGGCCTATTGCAACCAAAAGTATATTTAGTTCTATTTGTTTTGCCTGATCGAATTCAAAATAAGGTTTATTTTGAAATTTCAAGATTAATATGTATAAGTATATATAGAACCAACTAATTCCAGCATGTTCCTTTATTTCGAAAATTTTCAATCTATTTTTATTTCATTTTTTCCAATCCCTATTTTAGTTCTTTATTCTTTAAATTATTCAATGCAAAGTAAAATCTATCTTTAAACTTCAAGGTAATAAGTAATATTTATGGAATCAACTCATACAGCTCGTGACCACAGTTACTGTATTAGGTGAACTCCCATTATGAATCCATTTGTAACAAAAACATTTGTTGATTTCCTAAAATATAATGATAACTTTCCACCATCGCTGGAACAGTCACTAGGGGTAAGTATTGTTTGTTGATTTCGTAAAATATAATGATTACTTTCCACCATCGCTGGAACAGTCACTAGGGGTAAGTATTGTTTGTTGATTTCGTAAAATATAATGATTACTTTCCACCATCGCTGGAACAGTCACTAGGGGTAAGTATTGTTTGTTGATTTCGTAAAATATAATGATTACTTTCCACCATCGCTGGAACAGTCACTAGGGGTAAGTATTGTTAAATGGCATTGCTCCACCTATTTTTATTTGCTTTTGGTAGCACTTATGTATTCATTTTTCATGAGCGGCTTGATTGAAACTTAGCTTAGAGTGACGTTTTAAGAGAGATTGATATTTTACAGATATACAGGACTACTATATTTTTTTATAAATAAAGGTGTCGTTTCAAATACAATGTACAGCTGAAAAAGACCCATTAGACTAGATAAACTTTTGAATACAAAAACCTAAATGGGATCAAAAACTTAAAGGCTAAGAGTCAAATAAAACTTCATTTTCCTTCATTTCAGTACAGTAGCCACTTCACAAGACTTTGATTAGGCTATGGTGTAAATTTAACTATATTTCTTTGGTGTTATACTCCAATAACCACCCCACAGCAATATTTTAATTCAATATTAGCGCGTGTTTGTTTTGATATATGTAATATGTCTCGTTAATCGTTTATCTCTTTCTACATATAAGGAGATAGTGCTATTTCGGTGATATTGAAAATAAACATCCTTACTCTTTTCTTTAATCAGCAAAGACATTTTTTTCTTAATTGTGTTACCTTAAAAAGTCCATCCTTTTCTCACTTGTCTTGTCTTAACAGATTTATATGGTAAGTGACTATAGAAAATATACAAATTACCAGTAAAATTAGTGAATTTATTTTAGAAAACCTTCAAATTTAATGTATATGCTAATAATAACTATGTAATATTCCATGATACTTATCATACAATATATTGCTTGCCACTTTGTACAATTAGTTGTGCACTACTAATGTATATTTCATATTTTGTTATGCTAAAATCATTGTGAAATTGTTATATTTTGAGTATATGCCCCTTTCGAGTCCATAATTGTGAATCTTGTGCCCGCCCCTATTGCATGCGTCATGAAAATATTCAATCTATTTTTGTTGCATTTTTTTTTCCAATAACTATTTTAGTTCTGTTTTTAAATGATTCAATGCAAAATAAGATCTATTTTTAAAAAACCAACAAAAGAAGTTATACTTATGGAACTAACTTATACAACTCATGGCCATAGTTACTGTATCCGGTAAATTTACATTCTGATTCATTTGGTAACAAATAAACTTGATTTCGTGGTACATGTTAATTAAATGCTCCGCAAAACGCAGCTTGATACGACCGCAGAGGTAGAACCCAGAACAGTTGGGGCAAGTATGCACACTACATTCAAGCTTGATGCAGCTCTAGATTTGGATTGTGATTAAATAGTTGACACATCATAGGTTTCTTGCACATAGTAAATGTGGTCAAAGAACTAAAGATTTAGAAATTTGACTTTTACCTTTTAAGGTCCAGTATCCAAAATCTTAAAACACGATTAGATTCAGCATATCAATAGAATCCCAAGAATTTAATTTTTGATGAAATTAGAAAAAGTTTAATTTTGGACCCTTTGGACCTCAATGTAGACCAATTTGATAACAGGGCCCTGACAATCCAAAATCTAAATACAAGGTTAGATTCAGCATATCAAAGAACTCCAACTTCAACTTTGGACCCCGATTTGGACAGATTCAGCATATCCAAGTACACAAAGAATTTAATTAATGAACAATATAAGCTAAGTTTTTAAAGGGGTTCGCTTCATAAATATATATATATATATATATAACTTTCTGAAAAGTAATTTATACAGAACAACAAACATACCTATCACGAAGTTCTTAAAAGAAAATGGGGAAAAAAATGAAAAAAACAAAAATAATAAATTTGTCACTCCAATTATAAGTGTGTTAGTTGATGAATACTACATGTGTTGTTTTCTTAATAATAGGTGGTAATTGCTGAATGAATGAATTAATAGTAAATACACAACACTTATCCATATTCATAAATGTGAATTAATTACAAATGTAAATATGTAATACAAATTGTATGTAGTTTTTAAAGGAAGAAAAAATCAAAAAAATCCATATTTTCAAAAATAATAATGATAATTATAATACATGTAATAATAATTTTTTATTTAAAGAGGGTTACACAGTTAAATGTGGCCCTCATGAAATACATTGATATATAATAAACATAGAATTACAAAATAATCAAACAAATACACACATTAGCTAATGTATAGGGAATTAATACATCACAAACTTTCCTTTGTTCATTTTGATATTCAATTTCAATGATTAGTTATAAAAATGTTAAAATAAACAAAATTTCAAATAACTTCATTGTTGCTGTCCTGGAGTGGTAATATCAGAAACTGGACATAATCATCTCTCCATAGTAACAGACTAAGTTTTTTGTTTTAAACATCTGTTTGTTAGGTCCCTTTATCAGAATGAGATGACAGATTTACAGCTCTACTTATCCGTTTTATAATCTAATAATGAACAGTAAATTTCAAACTATATTTCTTCTCTAAAATTAGATAATCATATGATGCTATATCTATTTTCAACTATGAATCTACTTATTATTTCTATTAATTGTGCAATACAGCTCTGATTAAATATTTTATATACATTTGTAGCATAGTTTCTGACCCAGAATGAATGTTGTCTTAGTACTTAGTTAATTTTGAATTGGAAATTTACCTATTATGGTCCAATATCCAAAATATAAATACACGGTTGGAATCAGCATATCAAAAAACCCAAGAATTCAATTTTTGATGAAATCATATAAAGTTTAATTTTGGACCCTATGGACCAATTTGATAACGGGACCCACAATCTAAAATCTAACTACACACTTAGATTCAACATATCAAAGAACCCCATATATTCAATTTTTGTTGAAATCAAACAGTTTAATTTGGACCCCGATTTGGACCAACTTGAAAACTGGGCCCAAAATAACAAAATCTAATTACACTGTTAGATTGGGCATATCAAAGAACACCAATACTTTATTTTTTTATAAAATCAAACAAATTTTAATTTTGGACCCAGATTTGGACCAACTTGAATTCTGTGCCAATATTCAAAAATCTAAAAACATGCTTAGATTCAGCATATAAAAAAAAACCCCAAGAATTCAATTTTTTTTTCATAAATCAAACAAAATTTAATTTTTGACCCTTTGGACATTAATGTTGACCAATTTGAAGACAAGCCCCAAAATTAATAAAATCTAAATACACAATTAGATTCAGCATATAAAAGAACACCAACAATTTAATTTTTGAAGAAATCAAACAAAGTTTAAATTTGGACCCTTTGGAAAACAAAGTTTCATTTTGGACTCTTTGGACCTTAATATGGATAAATTAAAAACAAGGCCCAAAATCCAAATTCTAAATACCCAATTAGATTCAGCATATTTAAGAACCCCAAGAATTCAAGACTTTGAATTAAACCCCATTGAAATTGCTCAAGAAATAAGCAATTGATATAAAGTATTACAAAAGTATTGTTTTTGGCCCCTTTTAAATAAACCATTAGGTTCATAACCCCTAAAATAAATCTCAAACTTTAGTTTATGGTATAGCACCTTGTGCAGAATTGCACAATTAAATAGCAATCCATAGACTTATACTGAAGTTATTGTCCAGAAACCAGAAAATCCTAGTTTTTTTTTGCCCCTCTTCGTTCCCTAATTATTAAACGGTTTGAGACATGACCCCCAAAATCAATCCAAACTTTTCTTTTGAGATGTGGATACTTGTGGTAAAAATTCATAGAGATCCATACTCTTAAACACAAGTTATTGTCCTGAAATATGAAAAATGATTGTTTTTGACCCCTTTTTGCACCCTAATTACTAAGCAGCTACGACAATAACCTCCAAAATAAATTGCAACCTTCCTATTGTGATATGGAACCTTTTGCTAAAATTTGATAGAGATCCATACACTCATATTCAAGTTATTGTCTGTTAACCAGAAAAATAATTGTTAAAGTGGCCCCTTTTTGGCCCCTAATTACTAAACAGCTACGACAATAACCCCCAAAATTAATCCCAACCTTCCTATTGTGGTATGGAACCTTGTGCTAAAATTTGATAGAGATCCATACACTTATACTCAAGTTATTGTCTGCAAACCCAGATAAATAGTTGTTTTCGGCCCCTTTTTGACCCAAAATTACAAAAGAAACTACGACAATACCCCCAAAATCAATCCCAACCCTTCTATAGTAGTACGGAACCTTCTGCAAAAATTTCATAGAGATCCATACACTTATACTCAAGTTATTGTCTGCAAACCCAGATAAATAGTTGTTTTTGGCCCCTTTTTGGCCCATTATTACAAAAGCAACTACGACAATACCCCCAAAATCAATCCCAACCCTTCTATAGTAGTACGGAACCTTCTGCTAAAATTTCATACAGATCCATACGCTTATACTCAAGTTATTGTCTGCGAACCAATTTATTGTCTATGAACCAGTAAAAATGCTTGTTTTTGGACCCTTTTTGGCCCCTTATTACGAAACGGCTACGACAATACCCCTCAAAATCAATCCCAATCTTCCTATTGTGGTATGGAACATTGTGCTAAAATTTCATAGAGATCCATACACCTATACTCAAGTAATTGTCTGCGAACCAAAATGTCTTTAGACGCCGACGCAGACATCGCCATAACATATACGAACGCAAAAAATTTAGTGGTCGTATAAAAATTGTCTACCACAGCAGAAACACTAAATTATTCAATCAATAATAGATGCTAGAAATAAACGACAAACGTGTATAATTAAAACTTCAGACATTTAATCTAATTATCGAATAATATTATCATGGTTAGCATTTACTATGCGAAAAAAAGGACAAGTGCACTAACAACTGTTTTTATCTGAGGCCTCTGTTTCGCATAATCAATGCTAAACACATTTTTCTTAACATTTTATTAACCAGTTTAGTGCATCATGTATGAAACTGCCCCTTTATTAATAAAAGCAAAACTGGTCCATTACAGACTAACAGGGCATTAATTTGGGCCATTATGAATAAAAAGGACTATTATGAATAAAAAGGGCCTTTATGAAAAAAACAGGGCCATTATAACAGGGCCATTATGAATAATCACGGTTATTACGGATTTTCAGTTGTTATCATTCTGGGGAAAAGATACATGAAGAAATTGAAAGTTCCCAAGAATCATGACTTATCTTATTTGACCCAGTTGTCAAGTTAATAATTACATAATACATTCCATGATGTCTAACAATTCATTTAATTTTGAGTTTTAAAATTCAGAATGAAATCTTGTATTTTTTATGCCATAAATTACGTTGAATAGGACAATAAAACTACAATGTATATTTACATTTACATAGTATTACATCATACCACTTTAAAAGTTTCTTTTTAATATTGCATTTATTTTGGTATAAAGTGACTTTGGATAAATTAGCAATTTTCAATGTTAAGTTTTCTGCTTAAGTTAGTTTGATAGGATCTGCTTGTGATAGATCAATGATATTTTGTATAAAGTTGCATTACTATCGGTACATATCAGTATGATGACTATTTTGAGGCACTGCCCCCTTGGACATGGTCCAGTGACTTTGAATTAATTAGCAATTTTCAATGTTAAGTTTTCTGCTTAAGTTAGATTGATAGGAACTACTTACAACGATGTTTTGTATAAAGTAACATTACTGTCTGTACATCTCAGTTTGTCGACCATTTTCAGGCCCTGCCCATTAAATCATGGTCCAGTGGGTGAATTGATAAGCAATGTTGCTGTCCATTAGATTTTTTTTTTAATTTTATGCCGATAGGCGAGGCATATCTCTGTGTCAACAGTTTATTTTTTATAAAATCGGTATTTAAATAATCTCAATAATATCCAAGTAGTAAAATACGGAAGAACAAATTTAAAATTCTTATAAGACTCATACCGTGCCGACATTATTGCCTATTTCGACTGTTAAACCACCAATATTTCTGTTTTATAAAAATCAAGCATTCATACCAGTTTAGCTTTATTTCAGAAAAATACACATTTTTTCGATTTCCATTTTTAATGAATTATCGGTATTCTGCTAGCCGTAAGGATTGAAACAATATCTTATCTTTCAAAATTAGTTGAGTAATTAATATTTTATGAATGTTAGCAGCTGACACTGAAAAAAATGGATTAAAGAAACATCCAAAGTCAAAGAGTTAAACGTTATTTCTTGCTCACTTTATGCTTCAAAAACTTTTCCCCTTGTGTCGGTCTGTTTTTATGTTTAAATTCTTAAAATAACATTTGCAGTGGAAAATAGTACAATGTTAAGCTATTTTAAAGCTCTTTCATCTTAATTTGGATGTATATAGCAAAACAAAGCCTTGGTTAAAAAAGGGAAATCAATTTCTAACAGCGGTGACAACTTGAGATTGAAATCATACAGGATCGTTTAAACGTTTTGACAAATATTTCCATGAGAAAGCTACGGCCCAATCAAGATCAAGTTTATAATCATCCTCATGGTATCTTAGTTAATTTGTATTGAGTATGTCCGCCAACCAAAAAATGACATACTTGTCTAAAAATAGGACATAGGGGGTAAAATCAAGTTTTTATGGGTTACCTCGAAAATTATAAGGAATAGAGTTTTTATCCTGAAATGAGTATTTTTGCTCGATTTTTGTGTTTTTCATTTTGTTCTGCTGATTTTTTTTTTATAAATAGGTTTTTTTCCTGAAAACTATAACGGATAAAAGAAAACGAAACAGAATCCCTTTTCAGTAGAAGTTTACAAAATAAACTCTACGTGACGTTTTCCTGATAGGTATTATTCCCGTAAATGACAATATATATATTATATAATGCTTGTTGTATTTAGCTACTATCTTAAAAATTATAAAAGATATAGATAAATCTATAATCATAAAAAAATATCAACAAAACAAGAGCTACAAATAAATCAAGCAAAACCGAAATAATTAAAAGTATTTTTAATATATACCACCTTTGATAAGTGTTTAGTATGACGATAAATTTTCACTTTTTTTCTCGTACTAGGAACAACAAAATTATTTATTTTGTAAATATTATTTCCGTACTCCATGTATACCTTACAACAATTTTTTTTTATTTACCTGTGTACGTTATTTTATTTGGCGGCATTTTGTCCAAGGTTATGGTTGTCTTTCTGATATTGTTTTACATCTAACCCCCTTGTTTTATTAATTTTGTATTTACACTGTATCATAGAATAAATTTATTCGTTCAGTGTATGTTCACTTGTTTTTGTTAATATGTCTTTTGATTGAGTTAAGCCATTTCAATTGATATTTTATAGTGTGTCTTTCTATGTTGTGATGTTACACTATTGTTTCAGGTAGGGTGAAGGTTGGCGCCTATTAAAACGTTCAAACTCGCTGCATTTGTTTGCACCTGTCCTAAGTCTGGAACCTGATGTTCAGTGGTTGTCGTTTGTTGATGTGTTTCATAAGTGTTTCTCGTTTCTCGTTTTTTATATAGATTAGACCGTTGGTTTTCCTGTTTGAATGGTTTTACACTTGTCATTTTTGGAGCCCTTTATAGCTTGCTGTTCGGTGTGAGACAAGGCTCCGTGATGAAGGCCGTACTTTGACCTTTAATGGTTTACTTTTACAAATTGTGACTTGGATGGAGAGTTGTCTCATTGGCACTCATACCACATCTTCTTATATCTAATTATAGGAGTTATTTTTGGCTATTATCTAAAACTTTTAAAAACAGAGAGCACCTGCAAATTGATCAGTAAGATCAGAGCTAAAAAATAGTTAGATATCCAAAATTGTCGATCGACTACTAAAGGAATGATGATTTCTACCATTTTTTTTGCATTTTTGGAAAATCATGAAAACAAAAAGCGAGAGAGAGATAAAAAAAATCATCAACAAAACCAAATCTACAAATAAGCAATCATGACTGAAATCGTCAATTAACTTCTTAACGAGTAATTGTCCTTAGATGACAAAGTTTAGAGTTTTGTGCATTCTTGCTATTACTAACATGAGCAACACGGCGGGTGCCACAAGTAAAGCAGGATCTGCTTACCCTTTCGGAGCACCTGATATTACCCCTAGTTTTGGATGGGTTCGTGTTGCTCAGTCTTTGGTTTTCTCTGTCGTGTTTTGAGTAGTGTTGTTTGTCTGATGGTCTTTTTCTTTTTAAGCCATGGCGTTGTCAGTTTGTTTTCGACTTGTGGGTTTAATGACCTTTGGTATCTTTCACCTCTCTTCTTGAAAAAAATGTTTAGATAGACAGAAACTACTAACAACCAAGATGATCATCAAGACAAGACAAAAAGTGACGAAAATAATTAATTGACTCCTCATTATAAGTAATAGGGGTCATTGTCCTTAAATGACCTTACCATTTTTAATAATTGAATGTTCTCCGATTTGGAATATATATAGATGAACCTAGACTCTATCTTACTTATTGTGGGAAAGAAGGTTGTTACTGATAATAATGATTTTTTCGAGATGGCTTGTAAAACTAAGATTTGTTGGCAGTATTGGCCACAGCTTTATTATTATTAACTCAAATTTAAATATTTACACACAGATAGATTCAAAGATATATAGTATTCAACTAGATATATTTATAGATAACTCAGTGTTTGCATAGATCATTTTTTGGTTACCTCTGGCAACCTACAGATAACTAGATAGATATATATATATATATATACACAAGTCTAAATTGAAAACAACGTTCAAACCTATGATTGCATTGGATAAAAACCGCAATTTTTATACGTGTGCATGCAAAACAAATTTCTTGGTAGAGGGGTCTAAATACAGCACAAACAACATTTTCAAAAGACCAAAAAAGAGAAAAAGTATATTTTAACAAAACGCATTTTGACTAGCAGGTCGAACAACGGATGTTCTTAAACCCTGCTGACTGCCATTGGCGATTGCCAAATAAACTGATCACCAGATGTAACAAAATGGATCTTAACTATTAATTTAATACCAAACAGAAAGCAATAAACTTGCGGAAAAGATGGTATACCGCAAATAAAAGGTGCAAAAATTAGTACATCATATCCGGATTTCGACAATTAATGTCTCTTCAGTGATGTTAGGAATCGAAACGGTATTTGGAAGGCCATATAATTTACCTCAATTTAGGATAGACTCTTGAATTTTGAAGAGTCGAAATAGGATGAACGGATCATATAAACCCGAAGGCAAATATAATACAAGCCCAAACGAAAAAATATAAACAAGTCTAAATTGAAAACAACGTTCAAACCTATGATTGCGTTGGATAAAAACCGCAATTCTTATACGTGTGCATGCAAAACAAATTTCTTGGTAGCGGGGTCTAAATACAGCACAAACAACATTTTCCAAAAGACCAAAAAAAGTGAAAAAGTATATTTTAACAAAACGCATATATACATATATATATATAAATTGCGGTTTTCATACAACGCAATCATAGGTTTGAATGTTGCTTTCAATTTGAACTTGTTTATATATATATATAGATAGATAGATGTATGATCCTGGGATACAGCGATCAACTAACTTAGCTGTTGGATCCTGGGATACAGTGATCCATTAAATGTAATTTATCACTAAAGTATAGACCAACTGTAACTATAGTTTCGGTACTTATACATCCTTCAGATTTCAAATGTTTGGCTTTGAGCGTTCCTGATGAAGGTAAATCCAGAAAAGCGCTTCGGACGCATGAAATTATTAAACGTGTTGTTTTCAATTTTTTACATCACTGGGTCGATACCTGTCCCCGAGGGTATCATCAGCTCAGTAGTCAGTACTTCGGTACTGACATGACTTATAACAAACCTTTCTAAAATTGTCCGTTTATAAATTTTGAAATTATAAAGAAACCAAGGTTTCAAGTCCCTCAGGCAAAGTTGATCTTAGATGAATTTGGCTATTTGTTTTATGTATTTTTGTCATATAGCTCTTCAACTGTTTCGGTACTTATACATCCTTCAGATTTCAAATGTTTAGCTTTGAGCGTTCCTGATGAAGGTAAATCCAGAAAAGCGCTTCGGACGCATGAAATTATTAAACGTGTTGTTTTCAATTTTTTACATCACTGGGTCGATACCTCTGCTGGTGGACTATCAGTCCCCGAGGGTATCATCAGCTCAGTAGTCAGTACTTCGGTACTGACATGACTTATAACAAACCTTTCTAAAATTGTCCGTTTATAAATTTTGAAATTATAAAGAAACTAAGGTTTCAACTCCCTCAGGCAAAGTTGATCTTAGATGAATTTGGCTATTTGTTTTATGTATTTTTGTCATATAGCTCTTCAACTGTTTCGGTACTTATACATCCTTAAGATTTCAAATGTTTGGCTTTGAGCGTTCCTGATGAAGTAAATCCAGAAAAGCGCTTCGGACGCATGAAATTATTAAAGGTGTTGTTTTCAATTTTTTATCACACGCAGCGAAGTTGGCAATTTGATCAGGTACGGTATATATCAAACTCAACCGTACCGGATCAACCGCCACTTAAGTGGGGTTGAAGCTGCGATTGGGCTGTGGACCAATACTGGTTTAAAGATAATTAAGATATATACATACTACCAAATTTATCTGGATATGTCGAAGAACCAGAACAAATAAACATTTCAAGTGCACCTTGCAAAGTATTCAGAAATATGTCATATCCTAGATCTGTCAAATGAACGCCATCTTCCTTTAAAAACGTATTAGTAGGAAATATATCTGGATACTTTATATAATGTCCCCCATTCTTTAACACGAATGATGCTATGGCACTATTAATCCTAAGTCTGCATGTCATCATGCAATCATGACTCTCTGAGTAACGCTAATGTGTTCTCGGTAAAATCTGGGACCAAACAATCGAAGTATTGGGTAAATAACGTGTACCTTCTCATACTTACTTACTTATAATTACTTATAGTTGATTTCCAGTACAGGATCCCTCAAGGTTCCTCTTCACCAGACTCGTAATTTAATGTTTTTCTATTACTGTTTTGTCCGTGACTTCCGGATATTTCTGCTCTGTAGTCATTATAGTATATCTCTTCGTCTGACCAAAATTTGTCTAATCGGTTTTTAAAGGCATTTATTGATGGTAACTTTGTTATTTTATCTGGTAGTTTGTTCCAGGTTTTAGCAATTCTAACAGAGAAAGAGTGTTTACGGATATTGGATTGGAATCTTTGATGAATGACTTTATTACTGTTGGTCCTGCTACTATATCTTTGTTGAGAATCGTCTGCCGTTCTTAAAAATGAGCTTACTTCTTGGTCGTAGTATCCATTCATTGTTTCGAAGGTTTCAATCATATCCCCTCTTATTCTCCTATAAGATAATGTTGGTAAGCCTAGTTTTTTAAGTCTCTCTGGGTAGCTCATGTCTTTGAGACCTGGTAATTGTTTTGTTACCCTTCTGTGGACACCTTCTATTTTGTCGATATCTTTTTTCTTGTATGGGGACCAGACTGAGCTAGCATAATCTAGGTGGGTTCTAACCATGGTTTTGTATAATGGCATGAATGTCTCAATTCCCAAGTACTTAAATGTTCTTCTAAGAACTGCAAATATTTTCATATATTTACATTTTTCCGGGTGAAATTTGAGTAGCCATTTGTCACTCCAGGATTCCATCTTGTTAAGGTCTTCTTGTAGAATTTGTTTTTATTATTCTAAAGATCTTGGTATCATCCGCAAATAGGTATGCATCAGAATCCACTTGGTCTGGAAAATCGTTTATATATAGAACAAATAGTAATGGTCCTAGTACTGATCCTTGGGGTATCCCAGATGTAACGTTAGCCCAGTCTGATTCTTCACCATTCACTATGACCTTTTGTTTCCTATCTTCTAAGAAGCTAGCTTGTTATCCACCCTACTTTATCTTCATTGACACCTAGATTTTTGATTTTGGCTATTAATCTTTTATGAGCTACCTTATCAAAGGCCTTCATAAAATCAGTATATATGCAGTCTATGTCTAAACCTTGATCTAATGCCTGTGTCCACTTATCAATCAGTTCTAATAATTGAAGACCAGTTGACCTCCCTGCAATAAATTCGTATTGCTTTTTAGAGAATAGGTTATTCTTTTTCATATGCTCTATAATAAATTCACGCAATATCTTCTCCATTATTTTGCATACTACAGATGTCAAACTGACTGGTCTATAACTTTTGGCTAGTGACTTGTTTCCCTTTTTAAATATAGCACTTATCATAGCATTTTTCCAATCGTTAGGTACTGTCTTACTTTCAAGTGATTGATTATATATAATACATAAAGGATTTGCCAATGATTCAGCGATCTCTTTTAGCAGCCTAGGGTCATAGGTGGCCTTAATTTCATTTCTAAAATAACCTTCTTTCGTCTTCCCCAAATCATTGCCTGCAATATGTATGACAACATATTTCGGGGTTTTTTCATATTTCAGCAGTTTTTTGATAGTCGATTCTAAATCTTTCAAAACCATCCCACCATACCCTTGCCACCAAATATTAACTTCTATTCTTTGGAGACCTAAATGAACACCACCTGTTCTACTTCTTGCGTGCACAAATGCATTTCTTATCAAGGATGAACCTACTATCCATACTGACACGTCTTGGCCTACAATTTAATACATGTATCGACATTAAAATCTTAAATGACCATAGAATTCAACGAAATATAAATCAAAATTATGGTATTCGTATATAACTTTTGAAAGTTTCAGAACTCCAACGACCCATTACTTTGATTTGCTCCTCAGAAAAACCAAGCATAGTTGCTAAAGTCGCACCACCGAATCGAAATGAATGCGTCCCATACTTTGATTGGTCAGAGCAAATATACCCCTGGGCTTTTTTGAGAATCCATAAAACTGATATCGAGTCAAAGGGGAACCATCAAAGTTGCAATATAATTGACCACTAATTGGAGGTCGAATTTTTATATATTCTTGCAAAAATTTAACCGGACAAATTTCATTACCTGATTGTTGGGCCACAATAATTGATGTCCCTCTACCTAACTGATCTGTTTTTGAAGAAGCCAAGTATATTCTGATATTATGATTAGTAACCTCCACATTTCCAATTTTAATGGCATGATTAGTTTCATTAGACCCTTCCCTGCAAGATGTAGTTGTCATTTCAATAACTCGCAGAAGTGCAAAAAATCCCATCGAAAAAGCACTAGAAAATAAGATAGCTTCATATCTGGAGATGCAGAATGAGGGCAAAATCTTTATAATTTTTTCTAATACATCAATAGTAATAGGTAATCTACAGTCAGGTGTCTTTAACTTTAAACTCGCCATTCCATCAATCTTTTTTCTTACAACAAATAATTGAGACAGATCTTCGTAATTATTAATCTTATTATAAAAACTGATGGCTGAGATATAACACTTAACCGTAGATGGGGCCATGTCCAAGCAAGACATGTATGCAATGAACTGAGTAATGTGGTTCAATGGTATTGGAAAACTGTAATCTAATTCAAAACTATCCCTAAATTTAGCCAATGCATTGAAAGCTCGTTGATAAGCTTGAATTGTATCAGGAGCAAGCGAACAATTAATTAATCTGTTTGTTTCAGACTCAATATCAAATCTCTGAACTCTTCTGGGTTGTTTTCTGGAACTGACTCGGCCCCGGGCTCTAGTTCTTTAAATTTGTGCAGTTGAAATCGAGAAATCGAGTCTGCAATTTCATTTCTTAAACCATCAATATGTTGTGCTTTAAACTGAACATTGTGCTGCATTGTAAAAAGAACAAGGGGGCGAATAAATGTCATCACACGCTTCGACTTGGCAGTTTTTTTTATTGATAATGCGTACTAATACCATGTTGTCAATTCGAAATAAAATCTTTCGATTTTTGAAATCTGATGCCCATATAAACATAGCTAAAACAATTGGAACTAACTCGAAAAGGTAATGTCCTTCATGATTGGCATATTTACCCATGCTTCCGGCCATTTATATTGTGCCCATTTACCATCAAAATATGCACCACAACCTAAAGCAGAGTTACCACAGCTGCCAGTGTACAAATGTAACGTTTCATTTGTTATCCATGCATTTTCTGGTAGGTAGCAATCTCCGTTAAAATGTCCCAGAAAAATCAGCCAAACTTTAGCATCTTCTCTGAGATCTCTATTTATTCTAATTGAATAAAAAGGCTTTTTTATTTTTTATAGATCCTATGACGTCATAAAACCTGCAAAGGAAAGCCCTAGACGAAGTAATCGCCCTTGAACAGAAAGCTATCAAACCCACCACTGATTTCAAGTCCTTGTGTTTAATCTTTTTATTAAACAAAATTGGTTCAAGTAAAGACTTCAGCTTTATCAATGATCATATGCATATGCTTTGAAAATGAATGTTTTTATTGGATAATTTAACAGTTTTTACTTTTTATTATATGTTATGATAAATTGGAGTTCAAACTTGTGTATCGTTACTTTTGTTGACTAGTATATAATTTTTTTGCTACATCTGCATACGGATATGCCTCCAGCATTTCATACAAAGCACAAATCTTAATAGGGCTTCTACCAAGTCGCCATAGTTCTGATATTTGGTCTAGATCTTGCTTGTGTGTACTGTATGGCATTTCTTGGGGGAAAATCTGACTCTTGTGTCAGCCCCCTTGGGAGAAACTGAAACTGGGGGCCTGTGCTATATTGTGTATTACCAACATATGGTCTCACATTTCCATATTGTCTTTGACAGTTTATAATTGGATGTGAACCATTACACCTTAAACACAAATGGCTATAAAAACAAGGTTTTTTCCACAGCTTCCATCATAGTTATAACTATAGCATTTATTCCCATAATCACTACCTGCATTAATATTGTTATTAGGTACATTAAAAGACACATTTGAGATATTATTCACATGTTGCAAATATAATAACCACAGATCACTGTCTATATTACTCCATAAGCTAAATGGTTCTTGTGCTTTTCCTAGTCTGTATTGCTCATCGTAATTTTTCCAGCCAAGCCCTTGGTTTCTTTGTGCCCCAAGGCGTATTGTGTGCATATACTTTAACAATTCCCTAAATCGGTTTATGTGCACTGAACAATAAATATATATGAAAATGATGAAAGCATCTGTCCATTTTTCAATATTTGTAATTTTTGATTGTTGGGACACGGGTTGTAAAATGAATTCCCCCTGGACCCATGTCAGTTTTTGTTTGTCAGAACCTGTGCTAACTGAATTGTTTAGTAGACAAACCAAATCTTTGTATTCCCCTTTTAATATGTTTTCCTTAATTGACTGTGTCACATTTATGCCTAAATTCTCGTGAACACTTGCAATTCTATTAGGAACTGGTAAATAATCAGTATTGGTCACATTACCTGTTTGTGACACAAATTCTGTGTTATCACATGTTGGCTGGGGGTCTCTTGGTTGCCATGGTAATGGAACAGGTGACATATCCGGAATGTGAAGAGTATTGTCGGGATTGTGAGGAATTGTTGGCATCAACCTTCTTGTCGTTGATACTGTTGGTATGGCAACGTTTTCAAGTCCAGAAGTTGTATATATAGACTCGGACAAATGACCTGGTCTTGAATCCCTCAGAGTTGATTGCACCAACGATACTCCCTGCGAAGTCACCGGGGTCCTTCTAACATCTGCTCTGGCTGAAGCTGTCCGCTTTCTAGTACCTCGTCTCAACATACTGAAACTCACAAATAGATTTTTCTAAATATATTTTTTTTTAAATTTAGGCGTTTTGTTTGTGTGTGCAACCAAAAGTCCTTTTATTGTAGTGTTTATCAATCAATATATCTTAAAGCTGTAGCCGTTCAAACGATGTATGTATCGTTCTTGTTGAATTGAATGAGTTTGTCGTGTTCAGCAAAGTAATATTTTTCCGCAGCAGAATCAATGGATAAATTATTCACCAAATATATAATCACAACAGAAATATTATATATTGCTTTTAACTTTAGTCGTATTGTGATTTAATACCCTGCAATTCATATTTATTATAATTTTTCTTTTATATCATAATCGACAACACGTGGCGACCATGCCATTTCGACAATAAAAAAATTTCACACTTATTTTATGCAATTGATTGATTTAAACAATTTATGCATTATCCATATGTCTCTTTGCCTACATCTATAAAATACCAACTTCAAATATCCACTAATCCACCTGATTTTCGAAATACTTCTCTCTCTAATTATTTTACGTCTGCTCTCTCGCTGCTCAAAGTTGAAAAGAACGTAAACGTCAAATTTTGACGTCATAACTATACATCTTAACAACTATATATAATATGACAAAGAAAGCACTGCAACGGACGAGATAAAAACTTTTCACTAGAATAACCGAATTTATGTATAATACATAAATTCCATTAATGGTGCTTTTTTTTTAGAAAGTTTGCAATTAAGGCTCTTGAAAGCTTCTAATTTCAAAATCTATATTTCATAGACCCCTATTCTTTATACGACCGTCGTATAATGTTATCACGTTGTCAGAGTTGTCGTCGTCGTCGTCCGAAGACATTAGATTTCCAAACAATAACTTGAGTATAAGTGTATGGATCTCTATGAAATTGTATCATAATGTTCCATACCGCACAGGAAGCTTAAGATATATTTTGGGGGTTATTGTACTAACTGTTTAGGAATTAGGGGCCAAAACAAGCATTTTTCTTTTTTAAGGACAATAACTTGTGTATAAGTCTATAGATCTCTATGAAATTGTAACACAAGGTTCCATACCTCAAAAAATGGTTGGGACTGATTTTGGGGGTTATGGACCAAACCATTTAGTAATTAGTGGCCAAAAAACCTCTAGGATTTTCATGTTTCCGGACAATAACTTGAATATAAGTCGATAAATCTCTATGAAATTGTACCACAAGGTTCCACACAAAAAAGGAAGGTTGGGAATAGGTTATGGGTCTAACTGTTTAGGAAAAGGGGCCAAAACAATTCTATTTTAATACTTCGTATAAATTGCTCATTTCTTGACCAATTTCAATAGGGTTTAACTCAAAGTCTGTAATTCTTGTGGTTCTTTAATATGCTGAATCTAACCGTGTATTTAGATTTTGGATTTTGGAACCCGTTTTTAAATTGATCTACATTGAGGTCCAAAAGGGTCCAAAATTAAACTTTGTTTGATTTCAACAAAAATTGAATTCTTGGGGTTCTTTGATATGCTGAATCTAATCGTGTATTTAGAGTTTTGATTTTGGGCCTGGTTTTTAAATTGGTCCACGTTAAGGTCCAAAGTGTCCAAAATTAAACTTTAGTTTGATTTTTACAAAAAATGGATTCTTGTGGTTCTTTGATATGCTGAATCTAAATATTTGTATAGATTTTTGATTTTTGGCCCGGTTTTCAAGTTGGTCCACATTTAGGTCCAAAATTAAACTTTGTTTGGTTTCATCAAAAATTGAAATCTTGGGGTACTTTGATATATGCTGAATCTAACCATGTATTTCGATTTTGAATATTGGACCATAAACGGTATATGTCCAATTTCAAATTTTTATGTTCTTAGACTACATTCATTCCGTGTCAGAAACCTATGCTATGTCATATATTAAATCACAATCCAAATTCAGAGCTGTATTACACAATGAATAGAAATTGAAAGTAGAATCATAGTTTAAAAGTAGATATAGCATCATATTCTAATTTGAAAATTAGATATAAATATAATTCGGAATTAACTGTTCATAATTAGATATTTTGAAAAATGAAAGTTTATAGATTTTTTGAAGACATTGTATTAATGATGAATGACATTTTTGGAAATTGTTTTTCATTTTTTTGGTTAATTTTTTGAAGAACTTCGTGGTAGGTTGGTTTGTTATTTGTATAAATTAATTTGCAGAATGCTATATATAATGGGAAAAAAATTATGAAGCAAACCCCTTTAAACCCCTATTTCAGTACATTTGTATTTTTATTCAAAAAGGAACCAAAGGGTGCTTGGAATATGATATGTTGTCTTTCTACAAATGTATAGGAACTCAGTATGTATTTTTAGACCAGGAATAAAGTGAATTAACTATGGCCTGAGTCCTATTAAAGTAAGATCTTCAAAATGAAATATGGTATTTTACATATTAAGAAATGAATAAAGTACTACTCTGTAGATAAGGTACCTCTGGATCCCACACTTAAGTTGTCAAGGAAACGCACAGTTTTACTCTCTAGTGGTACAGTTGTTCCACCACTCTGAAATAAAAATAATCATTAGTAATAAATTGAGTAAATGTTATTTAAATATAGAACTGACCCTAGCTGTATATTTAAATTTTTGGATATTGGACCATAATAAGTAAAAGTCCAATTTCAAAATTTTCAGTTCATTGACCACAATCATTCTGTTTCAGAAACCTATGATGTGTAAAATATTTAATCACAATCCAAATTCAGAGCTGTATCAAGCTTCAATGTAGTGTCCATACTTGGCCCAAATGTTCACGGTTCGACCTCTGCGGTTGTATCAAGCTGCGTCCAGCGGAGCATTTTATTTTTTGTTGGAACCACAATATTGAATTGATTATTCCCCCATTTAAAAAAAAAATCTCACTTCTGAAATTAATACTTTTTTTTCAAGAAATGTGGAATAAAAATGTTTTTCTTAAGCTGATTTTTTGTCTTATTTTGGAGATAAATATAATGCTAAAATGGTGCAGGTTTGTGTGGTTAAAGGTCAGCAGACGGTACACAATCACAATTTATTTCACATTTTTGACATTTTTTACGGAAATCATTCATGATAAGTAATAAAAGATTCATTGGAATCACGTTTCGTCAAATGAACAGTTAAACTGTGTATTTTCACTAAGCTCGTACAAGTTCGATTTTTATGATCTGTCTAACTTTTGTGTATAAATCAAGTAGTAATTGTTTTGCTACTTTTCTGTAAAAATCGACCACAAATGCAATACGAAAGAAATTTAATATACTTTGACAAACAGTTGGATTTAAAAAATAATTCCATATGCTTTCGAAAATCGTCAAATTGATTCAATATGTACATTTGTATGATTTTAAGTTCGATGTTGAATATTTTCTGTTAGATAATGGGTGCATTCTATTGCAAATTATTGCTAAAATCATTATGCAGGAATTAATTATATTGCTAATTGTTCCTGTATTAGATCATAAAAAAAGTTTGAAAAGTCACACTTTATCGCGATTAAACAAAAATTTGCAAAATGGGAAAACTCTACGACAGAACTTTGATAACTGTATAATGTATTATCTATCCTTATGTGTATTTTCAACCGTGAGGTAGTCGTTTCATTAAACTCCTAAACTAAGCAACTTTTTTCTGAAGTTGTCACTGTACTATCAAATGTGATCACCCTCAGATCGGTACTTTTTCTTAAGTCGTTTTGTTATAGTAGTTTTTTTCAGTGGACATTTTTATGACAAGCCTATCGTGACATTTTTATGACAAGCCTATCGTAACATTGTTATGATATACCATCGTGTTATCTTTGCATTACGACAAGTACTTTCAACTTTACATCATGTAGTTTTAAATCAACACAATGCAGGATACTTCTTTTTGTTAAATTACATGTTAGCAGATGGACTGAAAATTCTATTTTCCTTCTAAACAAAATTGTTCGTCAACAGGCTCTTGCAAGGTTTGTGGGTACAAAATTAATGATGTCTGACTTGCAAACAAATACTGCATAACTGACATTCAAAAGCCACACCACAGGAACTATTTACAATCTGATCTGCAATGTCAAGAAGACTAAAACCGTCAATCGCCTAAATGTAAACGTGGAAAGCAGTATGCTAGTGGCCACCGTCAATCGCCTAAATGTAAACGTGGAAAGCAGTATGCTAGTGGCCACCGTCAATCGCCTAAATGTAAACGTGGAAAGCAGTATGCTAGTGGCCACCGTCAATCGCCTAAATGTAAACGTGGAAAGCAGTATGCTAGTGGCCACCGTCAATCGTCTAAATGTAAACGTGGAAAGCAGTATGCTAGTGGCCACCGTCAATCGCCTAAATGTAAACGTGGAAAGCAGTGCCTAAATGTAAACGTGGAAAGCAGTATGCTAGTGGCCACCGTCAATCGCCTAAATGTAAACGTGGAAAGCAGTATGCTAGTGGCCACCGTCAATCGCCTAAATGTAAACGTGGAAAGCAGTATGCTAGTGGCCACCGTCAATCGCCTAAATGTAAACGTGGAAAGCAGTATGCTAGTGGCCACCGTCAATCGCCTAAATGTAAACGTGGAAAGCAGTATGCTAGTGGCCACCGTCAATCGCCTAAATGTAAACGTGGAAAGCAGTATGCTAGTGGCCACTTCTGACAAGCTAAGTATTGCATAACATATCTCATGTTAGTCACTAGTACTGTAAGCCAGAACTTCCTCTCTCAGTAGACAATGAGACCTCTTAATTACAAATGCAGATCTTAAGGGATGGGAGAATATCTCGAGATATGTTATCGAGCAAAGGGATGAAGATCATAATGGGGATTACGTCTATATCACGGCTTAGATAAATGACCAAATTAATATAGATCTGTTGGAAGGGTTGAATAATGTTCATAAGAATATATATAGATGCTTGGAAAATGTCAAGCAGTCGTAATAACCTTTTCAGTTCAATGATTTAGAGGTTCGATTTAGCCATAAAAAATTTTAAAACGTCAGAAATCAGCGAATAGTCAAGAGTTTTTTTTTTGTGGTAATAAAAATAATTTGAATCAAACGTATACAGAAAGGTATTATTAGGCCACTTTGTGTCCCCTTGAATTGAAAAGTCAAACAGCATTAAGTCTAACAATTAACATTCTTTAGATGTTCATAAGACATTAATTAGTCTGTCGGATATCAGTATTTATGGATATTTTTTTTTGTCAGACATATTGACATTAGGGGTTCAAACTACTTACATTTTGTTCAAAAGTGCCAAAAAAAGAGCCTCACTTTTGAGATCGTTGCAAGACTTTACACAAAAATGTATTTTGCTACAAGATGTATTTTACAAATATGTTCATCTGTGTATAAATTTTGTTGGGTAAGTACTTGGGTCACATCCATTTTGTCCAAAACGTATGCTTAAATTGACCATTCTATGGTGAAAATATAAATTTCGTAATGTTTATGACGTCATAGTGACATAACATGTAAGTTTCTTACTCTGGAGTATACAGATTGTATCAATAGGTTAAGTTTACTATTGTTGCAATTTCTGAGGCCAAATAATAGCTCTTCTTGGAACTCATCCTGTCGCTGTTACTAAGATTAGATATTTTAACAACTGACGTATCACAAAATAAAAACTACTGTTTTGCTAATTAAGTTGAGAAAAGTTTACAATTAGGTCGGTGCTTAAAATCGGGACCATGTCGGGTATTATAAAGTTAGAACAAGATATTATTGATAAACATTGCTTTGTTATGAGATAGGTTTGATTGAATGCAAAAAGGTCACTGAACATGACCCCTTATGTCAAACGAACAACAGATCTGATTTTAATCAGATGGTGATTTTTTAAAACTATTCATTTTATTAACCAACAGCTAAACAGAGGATAAGAAGCAAAGGGAAATGATGGACACAAACTTTTCACGTATAGATAACTTGCTACGTAATGTTGCACAACCTGCTGTAAAAGTAACATTTGACACAGAGTTTAGCCCCGTAATACTACAACAAACACTTGATCGACAAAGAGCAAAAGTATTGGAGCCACTGAGGAAAAAGAAGGTTATATCTAGAGAGCAATGGAGTTTACTATTTCCGTACCCGAACAAAGGTCAGTTTGTATGAATTATTTACTGCAAAATAAATGACGTGACTATGAAATCAATTTGTATGCTGTCGAATAATATCATCGAGTAATGAAAAAAAAGTTATATTTCTGTAATAGATGATTTGTAAGAAATCAAATACAAGTATTTCTTTGGTGGTTTTGACCTGTAATTTATTTCCCGCACGAAGAGACATTTATCTTATCACACTGTACGGAGTGCAATATGTATAAATTTCTTGTGAATATCTTTAAAATGTTTGTGTCTTCCCTGATATGATACACAGAACAATTTAAAGTAGGAGGGATTTATAGATGGTTGAACATCTAGTCGCAAATATTACATTCACATTCACACTGACTAAACTATCATTAATTCACTCGAATAACATATTGCTTAAGGTTTTTACTTTGTTAGCTCACAATTTAACAGTATTCAGAAATACTTCCCACCTTACTCAGACCACTCTATATGGACAACTAGCCGAATAGTCTTTTCTCTGATTATTATAATGATGTGTACTAGGCAGAGAGGCAAATACCAATTGTAATATCTTTGGTTTGACTTAATCAGGTATCAAGTATCATTTAACAAAGTTAACCCTAACCCTAACCCTAACCCTAACCCAACAAAAATGGCAAAATAGTATTATTTTAAGTTTGTCCCTTAAAAATGGAACAGTTTGTAGAATAAAGTTGTAATAAGTGTTTTGGGATATATTTGAGTTTTATTTTAGCTTTCATTGTTCCGACCTTATTACAACTTATGTAATAAGTGGGAATATATATGCCACAATGAATTTCATTGTAGTGTTGCAATATAATGTCAATATTTGCAAATCAGTGTATTGGTCCGAGCTATACGACATGGTATGTTAAAAAAGCAACATACAAGTTAAATCAACGACATTATACGTCCTCATATAGTTTACAACAATATGGAACATATCCGTGGTCGTCTGTGAATTAGATTTTCCATAACGGTCAACCAACGCGTGATGGTGTCCGTGAAGCTTTCCAAGGATGACTTCACCTTGATCACTTGAAACCATTAAATCAAAAGATTTTCTGTAAGCAGTAACCTCGATCAAGGGAATCATGATGAAAGGAAACGCAAGCTCTGGAATATCGTATCAGGTTGAGATATACATACTACATATGCAGGCGCAGAAGACTGTTCCGATGTCTCAAGTTTTAAGATCGCGAAACATGAACCCTGTAAATTGTCACAAAGGCACAACGTTTCGGCAATAATTCTTGATGGTGATTGTACTGATAAGTCGTTGAGAGATCAACAGTTTATTGGTATACAGACTCCCGGAGAGGGTGAAAAACTGAAAGTACAAAATAACAATCATAAGCATACTATAAAGGCAACACCTATACAATAAATGTCAAATAGTAGTACATTCACAAAGAAAATGGTTATACAGTTCAATACAAGTAACTCTTGTACACTACACTTCGAAATACAACATAAATATATCAGAAAAATATGCAAGAAAATTGAAAGGTTGCATTTGTCATTGACTGTATTCTTCATACCACGCACGATATAAATTTTACACACGTTGAGACTGTGCGGGACTGTATTTCTAGAAAATTCGAGCGTGACCCTTGTCTACATCAATAAAACACAAAAATAAATCCTAACATGTGGGATTGACAAATAATGAATGGAATTTAAGGGGGAAATGCATACATAAAAAATACAAACAGTACTGTATATTCACAGCGGCAATATTTACTCATGCCGTGTGTAAATGATCACCAATAATCAAATATGAACTTGCATAAAATGTATAATTAAACAATATGCACAACGATATAAAAAATGAGCACAAATATAAAAGGTTAACTTACTCTAGTGGTGGATAAAACTTCCAAGTAGAAAAACAACGTGTTTCAGTTTTGACAATAATCGTGGGATTGATGAGACTGGGGAATGAAATGATAAGAAAGGGACGACATGGTCAATTCGGCACTTAATCAAAACAGTACAGTGATCATAAACATATTTCTCTATTTCTAAAATTCTTAACCGATTTATCCTTTTCCTGACCTGTTGATTAAGTTTATTTGATCTCATTTCTTCATTTTTATCAAAATTCGATTATGACGTCATATTTTCTTGCTTTCCTCTAAATTTCCTATTGTAACGTCACGAAAAAAGGCGACCATGCTTGATGACGTTACATAAAAAGAACACATCTCTTTGTCGATCATTGGAAAAGAAGGATTAGGCTTGTCTGAATATCATCTAAATATCATTAGAGAGACAGGTTCTACCACCAAATCTCGTGCAATACGAAGTTTCTCTACTCTCGACAATTAAAATTTTTAATATTTAACTGTCTCGAGTGGAGAAATATCGTATCACACTCGATGCAGTGGTAAAATTTATATGTATATTTGATTCAGTCTTTCTCTAAAGAGCACAATCCTGTTAATTAAATCCGTTTTTGGTTGGCATAGCACTGAATCTTAGTATTTAAAGACAATGAAAAACCTTTATATCAGTGTCTCAGTGTATTCTTTCAGATAGTTAATTTGGTATTACTGGTATTTGGTTTATTACCCAAAGCTTTAGTTAATAGCGCTCTCTGTTGTGTTAATCTATTACTATTTGTCAATCTACCTATCGTGTTGATTTGATTTGTCTCGGTCGATTATATTTGTTTGGAATTCGATTCAAATCATATGTCGCCTATCTGCTAGTTTAATATTTATAAACTTTTATAATTGTTTGAAGGTAAGGCCTGTTCAACTACATTTGATTTGAATTTGATGACTTGTCTCTTACGAAACCTTACACAGATACCAGTCGGGGATGAATTACCCTGTCATGCAGATAAAAGTGAAGGCGCAGATTTGTCGAGATTGAAATACTACAGGAATATGATTGCTCACTGCGCTAGCAAAGATGCTAAACTAACAAACGAGAAATTCGAGATATATTGGAATGATATAAGTCAGGTAAGAAAATTCTGCATTTATCAATCTGGATAGGTTAAACCTTTATGAACCCTTTTAGAAGCCTTTACAAGGAAAAATGCTACAAATCAAATTAACTTTGAAGCATCTTATTTGTGTATAAATCAATTGTTTTTTAAATAGCACTTTATAAAATTAGTGCATCCGAAACGCCTTTTTGTATTTACTTTCATCAGGGACGCTCAAATTATTTTTTTTTCAAAGCAAAGGATGTATAAATAGCCGAATACATGAGGAACCATATGACAAAAAAAGTCCCAAAAGAATAGTCAAATTCATAGTACATTTTTGTGACGAAGTTTGACCCCTGAGCAGTTATTAGCATCTGATGTGTATATTTTGTATCTATGTATATATTGAGGTATCAATTTCAGATTATTTTTGGAAGTTCGTTGGTGCAGGCTGGACTAAATCCTAGTTTAGTCTTCTGAAGGGGGACGTATGTGACGAACTTCATTATGTGATTTTTATTTTTTATTTATTATTTGCTTATTATTCATAAATTGTAATTCATGAAATGGAGCTCACTATTTTATATTCATGGCTTATAAAGGTATGTATAAATTGCACCCTGATTGACACCCCACTCATTCATTTACGCGCCAGGTAAATCATGTGACAGGTAGCACATGGTTTTTTATACTGGTAAAGTGGTGAGGCAGAGCACACCTAGATTTTGATGTGAACAGACGTTTAGTCTGCTGCAGTTCAGTAATATATTTGGTGATACCTCAGAATTGTCAGTTCAGGACATGGAGTTTCACAGGACATATAATGAATTTGCTCAGGTAAGAACATTTATTTATATTTTTGACGGTGTTATCATTTACTTGTCATACTGGCATATCAAACAGACTCAGAGACTATTCATCACGTGGCGATCGATTTATGGTGTGATATCTTGTTTTCACTTGATTATAAATTTTATTTGGGGTTCAATTATTTGTTTCAGGGGTTTGTCCATACAGTTTTATGCTCAGTTTTGAAGCGGCAGTATTTAAATGGTCAGACAACGTACGTCCCATTTATCGACACAGATCTTCCCAAATACCAGTTACGAGGTTTAGCTTAACGTATCATACAACGGCCAGTAATTTTGTTATGTGGCAGAAATTATGTATTTTGCGTATACAGAAGTGGGTCTTAGCTTACCGGAAGTTGGTGTAGATTGTTTGGTAGTTCCGTTTAATTTGAGAAACCGGAAGATATAGGTGAAATATAAATTGCCAGATTTATTATAGCGTAAATGCTATTTATATTCATGTTTCGAAATATGTTTAAAGCTTGGTCATTGAAATGTGATGATGATATCAACCAGTAGTGTCATATCAATAGAAAGCTATGAAATTAGTGCAATATTAATTGAAGTAAATATATAGTGAGCCATACATCTTATTGATGTTACAAGTGTTATACAAGTCAATATTAAATCAGTGAAAAGTGAATAAAGTTACAGTTTAGATTAATTCAATCTAAAAGTATTTGATGTTCCAAGTAATGTCCTAGATCTTGACCGCAAACAGAGTATGGTAGTAGCTGTGATGAGACATTTTGCTGATTTGTTTTAATTTTTACAACTAACATTTTAGTTGTGTGTATTATGTTTGAATTGTGACATTTGTTTGTTTGTAATCATACTTTCATTTGCATGTCCATTTGTTTGTGTTCATTTGCATGTTGTAATTTAGTTTAGTTTTGTTTGATTTTGTTCAGTTTAGTTTTAGTAAAATATTATTTTTACTTTTGTTTCTATGAATGTTGGCCAACTGACAATCCGATTATCCTACATCTTTACAAATCCTAGAAAGCGCATCTGCTGCTAGATTCTGCTTCCCTGGAATATGTGTAATCGTGTACCTAATCTCCTGTAAAAATAAACTCCAGCGAAGTAAACGCTGGTTGCTGGTTTTCATCCTGTAAAGCCACTGCAAAGGTGCATGGTCACTGTAAATAGTAAATTCACTACCTTCTAAATATACCCTCAATGTCTTTACAGCCCACACAATAGCATAACATTCCTTTTCGATGACTGCATAGTTACATTCTGCACCACTCAGCTTCTTACTGATAAACATAACTGGATGCCTACCATCTTCAAATTCCTGCTCCAAAACTGTGAAGCATCTGTCTGTAAAATAAATTTTCTATTTAAGTCAGGGCTTCTCAAAACTGAATCTTTACAAATTTCATGCTTCAATGCATCAAAAGACCTCTGGTGTATATCTAACCATTTGACCTTGTTAGGTACATTTTTTCTTAGTAAGATCTGTCAATGGTAACGATATCTCAGCAAATTTAGGAATAAATTTCCTGTAGAATCCTATTAAATATAGGAACGATCTGACATTTTTCTTTGTTGTAGGCACCGGAAAATCTCTGATAGCCGAAACCTTGTCCTGTTCCGGTTTCATAGTTCCATTTCCCGCAATATGGCCCAAGAACTCAAGTTCAGAAAAACCGAATGAGCACTTGCTTGGTCTTGCAGTCAACTTTGCTTCTCTGAGTAACTGAAACACAATTCGTAAGTGTTCAAGGTGAAATGACCAACTGTCACTAAAAATGCCTACGTCATCAATAAATGAATCTGCATAGTCCTCATGACCACACAAATCCTTCTGCATAAGACGGACAAAAGTAGCTCCTGCGTTAACCATTCCAAATGGCATAACGGTAAACTGAAAATAACCGAATGGCGTGACAAATGCACACTTCCGCCTGGCGTCGACGTCAAGCGGGACCTTCCAATAACCCTTGGTCAAATCAAGTTTACTTATATAACGTGACCTACTTACCTTGTTCAAGATCTCGTCCATACGTGGCATCATTCTAGGATCGAAAAAAGTCACCTGATTTAAAGAACAATAATCCACGCAAAATCGAATACTGGAATCCTTCTTCTTTACTAGAACCACTGGTGCTGCGTATGGACTATTGGATGGTTCAATAATACCAGACTTTAACATCTTTTCAACTTCTACCTTGACTTGGTTTCTAAGTGCATATGGCAAAGGGTAGGGTTTCTTGTAAACTAGCTCATCTGTCTTGGTCTTGACTGTATGCTGAATTACATCAGTTACCTGTGGAACATCACTGAAAATATCAGAATATTCAAACAATAATTGACCAAGTTGTTGTTTTTGTTCAACAGACAACTCTTCAGAAATTGTGGCGTCATCAATAGTTTCTTTAGCCTCAATGACGGGTACAACCTTGGCATGAAAGTCAATATCTACTTCATCATCAGTACTACTTAGACTTGAAATGATATCTAAACAAGCAAGTACTTCAGTTTTGCTACTTTCAAGATCATCAGACCTGTCATACCAAAGTTTCAACATATTAATATGAAAAATCTTTTCTGTAGTACCTTTCATTTTAATCTTGTAGTCTATCGGACTGATCTTGTCTGTGATGACGTACGGACCTTTCCAACTAGCGAGCAACTTAGATGTATGTGTTGGAAGTAATACCAAAACCTTTTGTCCTACTTCTAGATTCCTTGTTCTTGACTTCTTGTCGTAATATGTTTTCTGTTTTCGTTTAGCTTCTTTCTCGTTCTGTCTAGTTAACTTGGTCATTTGTTGAAGATTTTCTCTAGTTTCAAGTACGTAGCTCAGTACAGAATTATCACTATCTGTTGGTTCTTCCCACTCTTCTTTTAAGATAGCAAGAGGTCCACGTACATGTCGACCGTAGAGCAACTCAAATGGCGAGAAACCAGTAGTTTCATTCGGAACTTCTCTATAGGCAAACAAGAGATACGGTATGTATTTGTCCCATGTGTTTGGATACTTTCGAGCGTAGCTTTTGAGCATCGTTTTTAGTGTTCCATTGAAATTTTCTACAAGGCCGTTTGCAGCAGGATGATACGGTGTTGTGCACATTTCATGAACTGACAATAATTTACATACCTGAACCATAAGGTCTGACATGAAATTCGAACCTTGATCTGTCAACAATTCTTTTGCAACACCAACTCTTGAAAATAACTGGATTAAGGTATCAGCAACTGTTTCTGCTTCCTGGTTAGTCAAAGGGAATGCTTTTGGATACCTGGTTGCATAGTCAATACAAACTAAAACATATCTATTTTTATTTTCAGTTAAAGGAAGTGGACCTCCAAAATCTATCGCTATACGCTGAAATGGTTCGTCCATAGGAGGTATACTGATAAGTAAAGCTATAGAAACTCTACCTTTCTGAACCCCTCTCTGACACTCTGGACATGATCTACAATACTGAGCAATATCACCAAATATTCTAGACCAATAGAAATGCTGCATAATCCTATACCTGGTTTTAGTGATACCCAAATGACCTGCTAAAGGAATATCATGACCTAAACTTCTGAGGGACAACAATTTGACTAATTGCCTCCCTTGACTGTGTCCTAAATATCCTATAAAGAATATCAGATCTTATTGTAAAATAAGACTGTTCATCCGAATCATCTGTAATATAAGATCTAATAAAGTATGATCAGACTTCTGTGCACCAATCAGTTCCTGTATAGTACAAATCTGAAAATTAGAGTCAGAATTAGTAATTTGAAAAGGTTCTGTTAAAGATAAATCATCACTATACTTCTCTGTATTCTTCTCAATTATAACCGCCACCTCCAACTGTTTAATCTTCTGGGCTCTTGTCTGCACTGCTTGATATGGCTCTGAGGATGGATCTAAAACAGGATCTAAAATTAAAAAATCAACAAAACCATCACTGTTACTAACTACAGCCGTGTCATTAACACTAGTAGGTATATAAGTGTTTACATAGTTCCCTATGATGAGCTCTGCGAAAGGAGTATCCAAAACTAGAGCTAAAACAGTACCTGAAACAGAAGGAGTATTAATATCAATCCAAACTTCCTTGCATTCACGTGTCGAACCATCTGCAAGACAAATATGTCTTCACTTACCTGTAAACTTATCTGAGTTAACAAATTTTTGGTTAACAAAACCAGTTGAACATCCTGTGTCCCTTAACACTGAAACTGGTTGACTGTTTACCTTACCTTCAACAATATCTAATCCTGGTACTTTGTTTGTCTTCACCTCGTCACAATACACCCCTGGTAACCGAATTGTCATGCCACTTGCGTATTCGTCAACTGTACTACATGGTTCTGTCTGTCCTCGCTTATCTAAACATAATCCTATTTTACCTTGTTTAAACTGTGGTTTATTCCTTAAAGTACAATCTGGAGCAATATGTCCTTTGCGGTAACACACAAAACAAGTCCTGGTTTTACGCTTGTACTGACCTTGATTGTTTCCATTTGATTTACTCTGTTGTTTCTTTTGAAAATCACTGCTACCTTTACCTACATCCTTGTGTGCTGTTTGATAAGCTTCTGCTAGTTCTACTAAAGACCTAAGATCCGGGGGTTTATGCTCCTGAATCCACAATCTTAAATCCTTATCACTACTTACTGTCAACTGACCCCTGACCATCAGATCATAAAGCTTCTCAAAACTACCATCAATCTCTTCTCTGGCACACCAATGCCTTACAAAACCCTCTATCCGAACAGAAAATTCCTTGAAAGACTCCCCTCCAAACTGAGCAGAATTCCTGATCTTACCCCGATATGCCTCAGAAGTTAACTCATACCTGACCAAAATGGCTGTCTCAATTTTGTCATATAACCTTCATTCCTCATCACTCAACCTGGAATATGCCTCAAGAGCTTTACCACAAAGAAGGGGAATAAGTCTGAGTGGCCATTCACTCTTTTGAATTTTATGAAGTGTAACAAGTTTTTCAAAAGATTTCAAAAATACATCCGGATCTTGACCTTCAGAAAATTTAGGTAACTTAGTTTTGATAGCTTCTGACGTTTTAAAACTACTTTTACCTCCCTGTGCTAACTCTTTCTCTCTCAATTCCAACTCTCTCAGTCTATAACTATTGTCCATCTCTGCTTTTCTCATATCTCGTTCAGCTGCTCTCTCCGCTCTTTCTGCAACTTGTATCTCTTTATACAAATCTAAACAAGTAGATGCTGGTTCACCTTTATCAATCAAGTCTGTCATCCACCCTGGCAACTTTTCTGACGTCATTTTGTTCAACTTAATCTGATAATGATACTAAAAAAATACAAATATCTCAGAGTTAGGATACCAGAAATAAAGTCTCACAAATAAATAAACAATTTCTGGTTATACCTTCATATCAAATAAACTCTATTAATGTTGGACCTGTGGCAATCCCACCGCTGCCACCATTGTAAAGACGTAGGATATTCGGATCGTCAGTTGGCCAACATTCATAGAAACAAAAGTATAAATAATATTTTACTAAAACTAAACTGAACAAAATCAAACAAAACTAAACACAATTACAACATGCAAATGAACACAAATAAATGGACATGCAAATGAAAGTATGATTACAAACAAACAAAAGTCACAATTCAAACATAATACACACAACTAAAATGTTAGTTGTAAAAATTAAAACAAATCAGCAAAATGTCTCATCACAGCTACTACCATACTCTGTTTGCGGTCAAGATCTAGGACGTTGCTTGGAACATCAAATACTTTTAGATTGAATTAATCTAAACTGTAACTTTATTAACTTTTCACTGATTTAATATTGACTTGTATAACACTTGTAACATCAATAAGATGTATGGCTCACTATATATTTACTTCAATTAATAGAGCACTAATTTCATAGCTTTCTATTGATATGACACTACTGGTTGATATCATCATCACATTTCAATGACCAAGCTTTAAACATATTTCGAAACATGAATATAAATAGCATTTACGCTATAATAAATCTGGCAATTTATATTTCACCTATATCTTCTGGTTTCTCAAATTAAACGGAACTACCAAATAATCTACACCAACTTCCGGTAAATCAAACACCAACTTCCGGTAAGCTAAGACCCACTTCTGTATACGCAAAATACATAATTTCTGCCACATAACAAACATACTGGCCGTTGTATGATACGTTAAGCTAAACCTCGTAACTGGTATTTGGGAAGATCTGTGTCGATAAATGGGACGTACGTTGTCTGACCATTTAAATACTGCCGCTTCAAAACTGAGAATAAAACTGCATGGACAAACCCCTGAAACAAATAATTGAAACCCAAATAAAATTTATAATCAAGTGAAAACAAGATATCACACCATAAATCGACCGCCACGTGATGAATAGTCTCTGAGTCTGTTTGATATGCCAGTATGACAAGTAAATGATAACACCGTCAAAAATATAAATAAATGTTCTTACCTGAGCAAATTCATTATATTGTCCTGTGAAACTCTATGTCCTGAACTGACAATTCTGAGGTATCACCAAATATATTACTGAACTGCAGCAGACTAAACGTCTGTTCACATCAAAATCTAGGTGTGCTCTGCCTCACCACTTTACCTGTATAAAAATCATGTGCTACCTGTCACATGATTTACCTGGCGCGTAAATGAATGAGTGGGGTGTCAATCAGGGTGCAATTTATACATACCTTTATAAGCCATGAATATAAAATAGTGAGCTCCATTTCATGAATTACAATTTATGAATAATAAGCAAATAATAAATAAAAAATAAAAATCACATAATGAAGTTCGTCACAATTGTCGTAGGACAACTTTTGCCTGGGGGATTGGGAACCCTACTTCTTTATAAGTTCATAATTTTTCAACGGAGAATTTAAATGTATGTTAAAATCATGTCTGTAATTAAAGCATTAATCCTGCATATATAACTTATAATAGATATTCTCTTCTTTTAAAGTTCCGATAAATGTGGAGTAAAATATGCTTGTCTAGGATTACCGATAGAAGTAGATGTCCTTTATTAGTCTCCTACCGACGAAGTCGAAGGGAACTTTAGGTTTGCATTCCGTCCCTCTGTCTGTCTGTCTGTCTGTCTGTCTGTCTGTCTGTCTGTCTGTCTGTCTGTCCATCCGTCAGTCCGGCAAATCAGTTTTCCACACTTTTTTCTTTATGCTTAGAGATATTGATTTGATATTTGGTGTATTGTTTTATCATGACAAGTTACAGATCAAGTTCGAATTTTGTTCCGGTTTGATTATTTTGTGCAGAGTCATGGTCCTTGGACTTAGAAAATTCACTCAAATAATCAAGTTTTCTGCATTTTTTTTCGTCATGCTTGAAGATATTGATTTGATAATTAGTATATGGTTTTATCATGACAAATTACAGATCAAGTTGGAATATTGTTTCGGTCTGATGATTTTGTGCAGAGTTATGGTCCTTGGACTTAGAAAATTCACTCAATTAATCAAGTTTTCTGCTTTTTTTTTCGTCATGCTTGAAGATATTGATTTGATAATTGGTATATGGTTTTATCATGACAAGTTCCAGATCAAGTTCGAATTTTGTTTCGGTCTGATGATTTTGTGCAGAGTTATGGTCCTTGGACTGAACAAAATCACTTAAATAATCAGTTTTCAACACTTTTTTCGTCATGCTTGAAGATATTGACTTGATATTTGTTATATAGTTTACACCATGACAAGTTTAAGTTCAAGTTAACATTTTGTTCCAATGCAATGAATTTTTAAGCGGTATGGGACTATGTCTTGCCATGCAATACTCTCAGAATGTTTGTTAACCTTCTTTGAGTGCAAAATTTGAGATTTGTGTATCTGATAATGTATACCAAACTTTTTTTTCTGTAATTGTAGGGTTTAAAAAACTAATCAAAGATACTTTAACCGGACTTAGTTTTTGTGTAAACATAAACCTTCATCAACGTTTTAAAAGCCTTTAAAGCATTAGATAATTTCAAGACAATGTGCATATGTTTTTTTTAATCCATAGAAAAAACAAATAGTGAAACAAGTATAAAAGGTAAACATATTTCCTAATCGAAGTATTTTGCTGGAAGTGTGCACACTAACAGAATTCATTTTATGATTTGTTGTGTTTTAAAAGTCTTTTCATCTTCATTTTTCTTTAAAATATAAATTCTAATACTTATCATGGGAATATTACCATTTCTAATATTTCAACAATATTAGTTATTAATATTATGTATACAAAGTTAATGTTAACAATAATCAACCAATAGTAGTGCGAATGAGGTACTGTACTACTCAAAAAAAGTTTAATAACATAATTTCTGACTAAAAATAAAATGAAACAAAATCTCGATTTATCTTACGAGTTTTTGTTTTATTAATCTTCTATCATTTCTGTCTTCAAAAGAACTACATTAATGATAATCAAATCTCATACAGCTGCACTGTTTGCAACTTTGAAGGAAGATGTAAAAACTGAAAGTCATTTTTACCTCCAAATTTTTATCATATTGTGTATGCCCCCGCGACAAAATGTCGAGGGGCATATTAAATTTACCCATGTCCGTCCGTCCTGATATAGATACAAGATATGTCCGGCTATCTCATCCTACAGTTTTTTAATATTCTGAATCTAACATGTATTTAGATTTTTGATTTTTGGCCCCTATTTAAATTGGTAGATATTGAGGTCCAAAGGGTTTAAAATTAAACTTTGCTTACATTATCAAAAAATTGAATTATTGGGGTGCATTGATATGCCAAATCTAACCGTGTATTTAGATTTTTAATTTTGGGCCCGGTTTTCAAATTGATCAACATTAAGGTCCAAAGGTCCAAAATTAAAAATTGTTTGATTTCAACAAAAAATGAATTCTTGGGATTCTTTGCTATGCTGAATCTAATTGTGAATTTAGATTTTTGATTTTGGGCCCGGTTTTCAAATTGATCAACATTAAGGTCCAAAGTGTCCAAAATTAAACTTAAGATTGATTTTAACAAAAATTGAATTATTGGGGTTCTATGATATGCTGAATCTAAACATGTATTTAGATTTTTGGTTTTGGACCAGTTTTAAAGTTGGTCCAAATCGGGGTCCAAAATTAAACTTTGTTTGATTTCAACAAAAATTGAACATATGTAGTTCTTTGATAATCTGAATCTAACCATATATTCAGATTTTGGATTTTGGGCCCCATTTTCAAATTGGTCCACATTGAGGTCCAAAATTAGACTTTGTTTGATTTCATCAAAAATTGAATTCTTGGGGTTTTTTGATATATTCTGAATCTAGCCATGTATTTACGTTTTAAATATTGGACCATAAAAGGTATATGTCCAATTTCAATTTTTTATGTTCTTAAACCTCATTTATTATGTGTCAGAAACCTATGCTATGTCAAACATTTAATCACAATCCAAATTCAGAGCTGTATTGCACAATTAATAGAAATTGAAAGTAGATTCATAGTTAAAAAAAGATACAGCATCATATGAATGAATATAGTTTGAACTCAACTGTTCAATATTAGATATTTTGGAAAATAATCACAAAGGTAAGTTGTATAGATTTTTAAAGACAATGTATTAATGATGAATGATATTTGGAAATTGTTTTTTTTTTTTTCCATTTTTTTGTAAATTGTTTTGAAGAAATTCATGGTAGGTTTGTTTGTTATTGTATAGAACCACTTATTCGGCCCGGTCAGAAAGACCAATCAAGAAAGTAGTACAAATTTTAAACAAAATAGTTCCTACGCATAGCTGTAACTTTGTCAATAAGTAAAACATTTTGGTAATGTTGGTATCAAATGAAAGCTTAAGGACTTGGAATCACTGCAGAACCCTTGTTAAAATTTTCTTTTGAATAATAAAAAAAATATGAAATTAAGATAGGTGATAGTTGCCCTTTTGCTCAGATCAGAAGTAGATATAATTCGACGAAAACATTTCATATCACGTTTGGTTTGGCCATTTAGTATGCATATAGATAAGACTTAACATGAATTTCCAATGTTTGCATTTTTTTTAGACTGAAATCAATGAAAGATATGTATTATGACAAGTTTATAGTAAAAAGAAACCTTTTGATCAAATCATATTGTGAAATTTCATGTTTTATTGGGTTTCTTGTTGTATTATGTTATGACTTAGAAAATTGGTATATACTCGTATAAGAATTCTAAAATCTCACTTGAAATGCAATTGTAAACCAGTTTAGTAAGTTGTCTAGCTGGGACATACATTAATTGTTCTTGTTAATCCATGTTATTACCTGTACCTATGTTTTTTTAATAAAACACCCCTTTTCCAACTTGCAGAAAAAAGGAGGGATAAAATTCTCAATAATATTTTATGTTTAGACTACTATATTTGAATCCAATGAACAATCTCTGACAAAAATAAGACATGTAGGTAAGAACATTGTTATTTGAGTAGATATTAACTAATTAGAATTGGTAATAATGGTAAAAAAAAGTCTCATTTTGGTCACTGTTATTTTTCATATGTAGTTTTTATTGTATAACGCATATGTTACTACAAGTCCAGTTTGAGCTCAATTTCAGTGAAATAGTGTTTTGACAAAATCTTTATGTGTTTTTCTTTGCTAGGAATAGATCATAGAATAAAATTAAGTAAAGTAGAAGTCTGTAAAGCAAGTTTGGTGCTGTTTTAGGTAAAGCACCACTAATTTAGAAAGAACAATCAAGAAAGTAGTACATATTCTAAACAAAATAGTTCCATAACTGTAACTTTGTCAATAAGTAAAACATTTGGATAATGTTGGTATCAAATGAAAGCTAAAGAATTTGGGGTCGCTGTAGAAACCTTGTTTCTTTTTTGTATATTAAAAAAAAAATATGAAATTAAGATAGGATAAGAGGGGTGAAATCAAGTTCTGAAAATATATGCTTATTAACATTTACGAATGTACCATCCATTAATTGAATCCAAGCTTCATTCGTAAAAGGTTAATGAGCATATATTTTCAGAACTTGTTTTAAACTGCTCACATATTTCTCCAAATTTTAGGCAATTGTAAGACTTGGCGGTGCACATTTTCAGCCGAAGTGTCTTAGTTTGAAAGTCGGTGGAGCAAATGATTGTGTTCCTATAGGTTTAAAACGTAAGTGTACTACTTTATATTTATATAGTAAAATATTCGATAAAACAAGACGATGTTGATACACGGAAAATAACAATGTTTCTACTTTATTTCCATAAAATGTCAATGTAATAACAGAATAAATAATGAAAGAGCTCAAACATTGACAAATATTCAACTCGCAACCGAACATCAGTGATTCCTGTTACCCTTTTTTCTACTATATGTGATAATACAGGACAAAATATATAAACATTAAATCAAAAACATAAAAGTTAAATAACAAAAATACCGAACTCCAAGGAAAATTCAAGACGGAAAGTTCTTTATCAAATGGCCAAAATCGAAAGCTCAAATACATCAAACGAATGGAAAACAACTGTCATATTCTTGACTTGGTACAGACATTTCCTCATGTTGAAAATGGAATTATTAAAAAATAAATGAAACAATTAAGAAATAAGAATTACTTAAAAGATACTTCACGATGAATTTGGGAAGCAATGCTTGTGTTATTGGTTACAACTAAGAGTTTTTACATTGCCGTAATTTTATACATATCATGAAATATTCATTAAATACACTACATAAAGACAAGTTCTCATTACTTTATAAACATATCAAATCGTTTTCGTTTTTATCGATTTAAAGCATCAAACTATGTTCCTCAAGAAATTATTCAAGGCATTATGATATTTTTTATACGACCGCAAAATGTTTGCGTTCGTATAATGTTATCGCGTTGTCAGCATCGTCGTCGTCGTCGTCGGAAGGCATTTTGGTTTCCGGACAATAACTTGAGCATAAGTGTATGGATATCTATGAAATTGTACCACAAGGTTTCATAACACAAAAGGAAGGTTGGGATTGATTTTGAGGGTTATTGTTCTAACTGTTTATGAATTGGGGCCACAAACAAGCATTTTTCTTGTTTCAGGACAATAACTTGTGTTTAAGTGTATGGACTCTATGAAATTGTGCCACAATGTTCCAAACCTTTACAAGAAGGTTGGGATTGATTTGAAGGGTTAAGGGTCAAACCGTTTAGGAATTAGAGGCCAAAATGGGGCAAAAAAAAAAAATGATTTTCATGTTTCCGGACAATAACTTAAGTATAAGTCTACGGATCTCTATGAAATTGTACCATAAGGTTCCATACCAAAACAAAGGAAAGTTTGGATTGATTTTTGGGGTTATGGTCCTAACCGTTTGGGAAAAAGGGGCCAAAATCAATATTTTTTTAATACTTTGTATAAATTGCTAATTTTGTGAGTAATTTCAATGGGGTTTTGAATTCTTGGGATTCTTTAATATGCTTAATTTAACCGTGTATTTAGATTTTGGATTTTGGACCCCGTTTTTAAGTTGGTCTACATAGAGGTCCAAAGGGTCCAAAATGTTTTTTTTATTTCAACAAAAATTAAATTTTGGAATTCTTTGATATGCTGAATCCAACCGTGTATATACATTTTGGATATTGGACCATAAAGGTAAAAGTTCAATTTCAAATTTTTGAGTTCTTAGACAACATTAATTCTGTGTCAGAAACCTATTTTATGTCATATATTTAATCACAATCCAAATTCAGAGCTGTATTGCACAATTTATAGAAATTGTTAATAGATTCATAGATAAAAATAGATATAGCATCATATTCTAATTTTAGAAATTATGTATAAATATAGATTGAAATTTATTGTTCATTATTAGATTTTTTGAAAAATAATTAGAGGTAAGTTTTATAGTTTTTTAAAGACATAGTATTAATTATGAATGAAACTTTGGAAATTCAGAGCTGTATCAAGCTTGATCGTGGTGTCCATCCTTGTCCCAACTGTTCAGGGATCGACTTCTGCGGTAGTATCTAGCTGCGCCCTGTTTATTTGATTTGGGTATATAAATGTCTTCCTTTCAACTAATTTGGCATTTTGCAATAACATTTTGTTTTAGTGAAATCAATTATCGAAAAGTACATTTTACACTCAAAGATTGTAAGTTTTCTGCAGGTTCTTTAATCACCGTGAGACTATAACTGAAATTTTTTATTTACCTTATATTTTTTCTCGAAAGAGTCACACATTTTTAATTAAGATGTAAAGAAAAATAGAAAAATGAATAGGTCTGTTTTTGTACCCGATGGGTTTAAAAAGATAATAAGGCATTTGAGTGAAATATAAAAACAATTGATCCTACAATGCTCGTCCAGATGAAACATAGATAGTTTCCTTCAATTTTTGTTAGCAAAACAGGGTAAAACATTTTGCTACGCAATCTTATCCAGTACTTTATCTTGTTCCTAAAACATATAAAATATATATTTAAGGGTTTGATGAGAGGCAATGTAGTCAATTTGAATAGAGAAAAGACAATTTTCTTGTTGTCTTCTATCACACAGTCTTTTCAAACAGAAATTGGCCTTGGGGTCTAATAAGTATTACTTTGAAGTCCAAAAGAAGGATGAGGTTTACCATAGAAACCTGTTGGAAAAGCTTTATTGTCAAGTTTAAATGGTTATAACTTGAAAACTGTTGGTGATATAGACACGATATCTTCAGTAAAGATCATATTACATTATGACTTACTAAAGTGACAAAAGGTCAACGGTCAGTGTCCTTGTACCTAAACTTAAACTCATTTTCGAAATCTTAATTTCTATAGAATTGTACTTGCTTATGTTTTCATTAGAAATCATAAATTTTATGTAATTTGTAGGACTACACAAAGAGTTGATAGAAGAATGGAAAAAAGAAAAAAATTATGTAATAGAAACAATAGCTATAAAACGCTTATTAGATTTGATTGAAAACAATACCAGCGTAATGGCTGTTGGATCTTCCGGTTGCGGAAAGTCTACTTCTATTCATTATGTGGCACTTTCGTTATATCAAAAGCAGGGATATGAAGTCATCCATGTCTACAGCCCAGAAGAAATAAGACAGTACTATAATCCTGAATGTAAACAAGTAATAGTTTTTGATGATTTATGTGGGAAATCTACCATTGATTTTAACTTAGTTAATAATTGGTCGAGGTTGTTAAATGATATTATAAGAATATTAGAGGATACAAATATTAAAATGCTTTCATCGTGTAGAACACATATTTATCAAGATCGTACATTTAAAGGCCTGGATTTCTCATCAACAATTGTATGTGATCTTCTATCTGAAGAATACCGTCTCACACGGTTGGAAAGACAGCTTATAGGCCAGAGGTACTTATCTAGAGGTGAAATGAAGAAAATAGAAAATACTATTGAAAAGTTTGAATTCTTCCCTCTGCTATGTCGCCTTTATTCTAAACATAAAGTTAACGAAATAGAGGCTTTTTTTTCTAATCCGGACACTATTTTACGAAATGATTTGAAATCGTTCATGCAAGCACAAGATCAAAAAACAATTGCAATACTGACTCTTTTCATCGCTTATAACAATAACTTACACAATGATGTGCTATCACCAGCCTCTGGAATAAAACAAAAAATAGAAGTGATATCTGATAACTTTCATTTGCAAACGCATTTGTCAATCCAAGTTGTAAGGTCAGAATTGAATAATTTAAGGTGTTCTTATGTCAAATGTAGTAAAGAAAAATATAGTTTTCTCCACGACAAACTTTTTGACATATTGGTATCATTCCTCGGAGATCATAAATTTGACCTGATTTTAAATATTGCACATACAAATATCATACGTGATAGTTTTCTGCTCGAATCATTGTTAAAACCGTGTACAGTATTAAAGAAAAACGAAAACATTATTATAGTTCAAAAAGATAAAGAAAAGGATTTTATTTTTCGTTTAGTAAAAGATTTCGAGGATGGATATATCAAAAATGTAATTTTAAATGAACATTTACGTGATAAAAGTTTTAGGAAGAAACTAGTTCAATTGATTAGCCAGTCTGTCGATATGGAAAAAATGATATGCACTATGTCAAGAAATACATTAACTACATTGTTAGTATTTATGGTTGATCAAAATTATTGTGATTTACTTTCAATATTTTTGATAGAAAGCTATAATCTAAATGAATGTGATTGGGAGGAATCGCCGCTGTGTATAGCTATAAAGAAAGAATATACTGATATTGTCAAATTATTGTTAGATCGTAAATGTGACATTAACTTCTTCAAAACGGGCAGTCAAACACCTTTATATGTTGCTGCAAGGAAATCAAGGAATGGTTATTCTTTTGTAAAACTACTGCTAGAGCACTCAGCCAAGACTGATATCCGAGGTCTTTTTGGTAGTACTCCTCTCTATACAGCTACCAAGAAAAATAATGTTGAAGTTGTGAAGCTACTATTAGATCGCTCAGCTAACCCGAATATAAGTAACGATTACAATAATACACCACTTCATGTGGCAATTGCAAAAGGTTATTATGAAATTGCCATGCTGTTGCTAGAGCATAAAGCTGATTTTAATTTTCAAGATGTAGACAACAAAACGCCTTTGTTTCTGTCAGCAGAGAATAAAAATGGTGTTATTAAAGATTTCATATCAAAGATGAGTAACAGTGTAAATGTAAGACGGCAGTATAATTCAGCACTTTTATACATAGCTTGTAACAGTGGTGATTTCAACGAAGTGAAAAACATATTATTGCAAGGTAACATTAACGTCAATAATAACGAAAACGAATTTTTGCAAACAGCTCTGTATATAGCATCAGAGAAGGGTCACAGTGACATCGTTTCTCTGTTGTTCGATCATCAATGTGATGCCAATATCAGCAACAAAAACAAAGACCTACCTTTACACGCAGCCGCGCAAAAAGGTCATACAAAAGTTGTTGAATTTTTAGTAACATACAACGCTAATGATCTTAATAATAACGATAATAAGTGTAAAAAGTCGCCTCTATATTTAGCATCAGAACAAGGTCACACCAAAATTGTTAAATTGCTCATACATTATGAATGTGATACTAATTTAACTAATGAATGCAATCAGAGCGCTCTTTTCGTATCATCATGCAACAACCATGCAGAAATTATAAAATTATTATTAGAAAACAAAAGTGATCCATACATCTGTAATTCACATGCACAAACACCTCTTCATGCAGCATTATCCAACGATCATACGCATATTTTAAATCTGCTATTGGAGTATGGAGTTGATCCTAACTACGCACCTTTTTGCACTACTACTCCTTTGTGTCTTGCTGTAGCTGAAGGGAAGACAAATACTGCAAAATTATTATTGAATTACAGAGCTGATCCTAATATTGTCAACAAAAACAATGAAACATCTTTACACGTAGCAGCAACGAGAGGGTATATAGATATTGTGAAACTTTTGCTCACTAACTCAGCTAACCCTGATATAAGAGATAATCATGGTAAAACTGCTCTGCATATAGCTACTGAGAAGGGGTATTCTAAAATTATAACTTTGTTGCTTTTGTTTCAAGCTAATCCTTATTTACATGACATGTACAATAAAACACCTTTCTTTATTTCTGTAGAAAAGGACATTGATGTTATTTTGAACATTATATTAAAGACACTTCCTAAGGTAAATGTTAGACAGACATATGTTTCAATGTGCTTGTACAAAGCGTCAAAATGTGGTGATTTACAAAAGGTTAAATTATTGTTCAAACAGAATACTGATATAGACTTCGATTATTCGGATAATGAATGCAAGCAAACAGCTCTGTATATAGCATCAAAGAGAGGTCATAGTGATATTGTATCATTTTTGTTAGATTTAAAATGTGATCCTAATATTGCCAATATGTACAATGAGACTCCTTTGTATATCGCGCATTGCAACGGTTATACAGCTATTGTGAAAGCACTGCTCAAAATGAACAGTTTTTTCTTTGAAAAAAGTAATCGAACATCCCTATATATGGCTTCATCTGAGGGTCATACAGACATCGTTAAATCATTGTTGAAATATAATATTGATGTTAATTCGACTGATAATGAATACAAACAATCAGCATTGTATGTAGCGTCAAAAAATGGTTATATTGACATTGTTGCCTTGTTAATACATAATGGGGGTGATATCAATTTGACTAATAAATATTGTCAAACACCCCTTTACATAGCATCAAGTATGGGTCATACTGGTGTTGTAAAACTTTTGTTAGTAAACAATTGTGATCCTAATATATGTAGTGTATACGACCAAACTAGTCTCCATGTAGCAGCATATCGTGGTCATATTGACATTGTTAAACTTTTGTTACAATATAACTGTGATCCTAATATTTGTGATATGTATAATCAAAATCCTATTCATGGAGCATCATATGAGGGTCATACAGAAATCATAAAACTATTGATAGAACACAATTGTAGTCCAAACATATTGAACAAATATGAACAGACACCTCTAGATGTAGCTATAAACAATCGTCATGAAACTGTTGTTGAAATATTGTTGGAAAACATTTGATTTTATGTAGAAAGGTCTTATATATATCTAATTAATTAGAGATATTGAAAATTATTGATATGATCTTACTGCATTTTCTTTCTATGTCAAGACTGATTGTGATCAACAACACTGTCTGTATGAAAGAAAAAAAATATTTACTTCTTACATGCTCTTGATATGTATGTATTATCTGTGTCATTTATGTGCATTTAATAAAGATAACTTAAATGAAACATATTTTGATCTTCAGGTCTCGACAAAGACTTTACAATTGAATTTTTAACATGTTAATTTGATAGTTTAGAACACCACTTTAAATTTGACTGATGTATACCTAAACAAGAGGCTCTCAAGAGCCTGAATCGCTCACCTGTTATTTTTTTGCTTAAATCTTTCATCAATGATTATTTTTGCTTTTTACCCATATGTTCCATTTTAGCCATAGTGTCTATGTTTCTTGACGTACAAGGAAATGAAGTACAAAATTTATACTAGATTCATTTGAGAAGATTTTTAAAGTTGAAAAACATAAAACAACTTGTGTAAAATTGTCCTTAAAGGGCAACAACTCCTAAAGGGGTCAATTAACCATTTTGGTCATATTAAACTTTTTTGTAGATCTTACTTTGCTGAACATTTTTGCTGTTTACAGTTTATCTTTATCTTCAATAATATTCAAGATAATAACCAAAAACTGCAAAATTTCCTTAAAACAACCAATTTAGTGGCAGCAACCCAACAATGGGTTGTTCGGTGTGTCTGAAAATTTCAGGGCTGATAGATCTTGACCTTTGGAACATTTTTACCCCATGTCAGATTTGCTCTAAATGCTTGTGTTTCTGAGATATAAGCCAAAAACTGCATTTCACCCCTATGTTCTATTTTTAGCCATGGCGGCCATGTTTGTTGATGGATCAAAATTTCGGATACAATTCATAAACTAGATTCCTAAAGGAACATTCATTCAAAGTTAAGAAGTATTAGGCACAATAGTTTCAGAAGAGAAGATTTTTAAATATATTTCTTTATCAACTACTACAATCTGATTAAAATTCAATTCATGTGCCTAAGCTTTGCTTACATGAATCTGAAAACACTCCGTTTTGCTTTCTGTTCTGGTAACATTTACATTGGCGAATGAAATTTCAGCCTTCAAATTTTGACGGTGTGCAGTATTCTAACAAAGGCAGAGGATCCCGAAAGGTCTTTTAAACAGAAAGTAAAATAGAGCGTTTTAGAAAACAACGTATGCACTGGGTTAAGAGAAAGAAGTTTTTAAAGATAGTTTTTAAAAAAATATTTGCTAGGCTATATGTATGTTCTATACAAATTTTTATTTGCTTAAAGGATTTTCAATCAATAACATTTTGGACAGTAAACATAGTTTAATGAATTGGTTGTTAATGGTGTGTTAGGTCAACATGTAAAAGTTGTTTGCAAAATTTTAACAAAATCTGTGACAAAGCCTTTTACTTTCCTTGACCTTACGACCCATGTCCAATGAAGATGCTCATTCGACATATGTTTGTTTCGAACTTTGATTGCTTTCCAAATTTTATTTTGCCAGGCAAGGCTGGCCTCAAATAGTGCGACCCTGATAACCGACTAGTATTTAAATAATATATGCTCCATGTCTATGACAGTACTACTTTTAGTTTACATTGTATGGCAAACTTGATAAACTTCCAATGGTGATTACAGAAAGATGCCCTCACTCGCAGTTCACTAGATTCCAATTTGTTTTATTCCAATGATTTTATCTTGATTACGCCTTAACCTTTGATATATAAAATGAACTTATATATTATACTCATTCATATATATGATTGTTCTTTGCAGTCATTTAGGTTTTGAGGATCTTAGTCGTTAAAACGTTTGACTAGTTAGGCTGCCTATTTCCCAATTGCTACCTACGGGTATCTAAGCCATCTGTGTGGCACAACCAAACAAATGAAAAGATATTAAACCAGTCTAAAGGCCACCCATTATTTAAGTCTCCCAAACAAAGTTTATTGGTTTTGCTCCGTTATCATTATTATCATTATCATTATTCCCTCTTCTTCTTCTTCTTCTTCTTCTTCTTCCGCCGCTTTGAAATTTGAACTTATCCGCACTAGTTCCCCAAAACCGTTAGTCAGATTAACTCAGGGTTCACAATATGTTAGACTAACATATCTAGTGGTTCAATCAGAATTTTGTTTGTGTAATCGGGTTTATAAAGGGATACTTTGACGGGCAAAAAGGAAGGAAGGGTTTACTATAGAATCCTATGGGATTTTATTTTTATTTTATTTTCGAATGATTATAACTTGAAAACAGTAAGTGATAAACACAATCTTTAAAATTGAAAATTTTCTACATGATAAATCACATCAAATGGAATATAGGGTAAATTCCCATGGGTCATCCCACCCCCTGCCATTTGAGAAAGTTCTAATATCTTGTAAGTAGTCAAGATCCCCACCCCTAAACCATATATATTCTGGTTTGTCATGATAAAGCACATCAAATGAAATAAAGGGTTAGTCCCCAGGGGTCACCCCCACCCCCTGCCATTTGAGAAAGTTCTAATATCTTGTAAGTGGTCAAGATCCCCATCCCTAGACCATATATATTCTGGTTTGTCATGCCAAGATGATTTGAATGATATACAGGATAAGACCCAAGGGGTCATCCCCACCCCCTGTCATTTGAATATGTTCAAATATCTTGTAAATGGTCAAGATCCCCACCCTAAACCATATATATATTCCTGTTCGTCATGTCTATCTATCTATCTTCATATTTCCGCACTCAGTCACAACTTTGACTATTACGTGCCGTTGCATGCGTGGCTTATTTACAATTTAAAAGAAATAAATTTTCAGTAATTTTACGTTACATTGCATTGGTGCATAGAAAATGAAGTAAAAATATAACAGTGATTTAATAATTTTTTTTGTGGATTGTTATCCTATGTATATTTCATGGTAAAACTATGTACATGTTATGCAGTTTTTAGAATATTTGTGAAAGAGCAGATATAGAAATCTGCTCTTTGAAGCCTTCGACTGTTGTACAAAGGATTGCTGGTGTAGGAAGTAGGTTCCATTGTACTATTGTATGTGGATAAAATGAGAACTTGTAAGAATCTTTATTTGTTTGAATTTGTTTAAAGTGGTTGGTATGTTTATATCTTGTTCTACTGTCTGATTTAACGAGAAGATCTTTAGGGTAGATTGCTATGTGTTGATGTATGATCTTATAGAATACCACTAGTCTTGTTTGTATACGTCTCAATTCTAATGTAGGCCACTGTAAGTGATCAAGCATATTTGAGACTGAGCTGGTATTGTGATATCTATTACATGTATAGCGAGCAGCTCTTCGTTGGACCATCTCAATTTGATTGATTTTGGTTTTTGTTGTGAGGGTCCCAGACGCAAGAGCTGTACTCAAGCTTAGGTCTAACTAATGACATGTATGCCCTTTCTTTAATTTGTTTGGATGAAACTTTAAGGTTACGTTTTAGGAAATTAAGTTGTCGATTTGCATTAGCTGTTATATTATTTATGTGTTTATTCCATTTGAGATCAGATTGGATGGTTATGCCTAAATATTTTGTAGCTGTTTCAGTTTGGAGAATGTGATCATGAAGGATGTAGTCATGGTTGACTGGTTTCTTTTTTTGTGTAATTTTAAGTATGGAGCATTTGTCTGAGTGAAATGACATTAACCAGTCTTTTTCCCATTGTGCCGCTGAATTTAAATCCTGTTGTAGTTTGGATGCATCATCTATGTTTTTGATGTTTCTATAGATGATGCTGTCATCGGCAAATAACCTTAAGGTGCTGTGTTGTAAATATTCTGGGAAATCATTTATGTAAATGAGGAATAAGATTGGGCCAAGGACAGTGCCCTGTGGCACTCCAGATGTTACCCCAATTTTTTCTGATTGTTCTCCATCTAGCATGACTGTCTGTGTACGATGGTGTAAAAAATCACCAATCCATTCCAAGGTATTATTGTCTATGCCGTAGTATTTTAATTTGTAAAGTAACCTTTTGTGAGGGACTTTGTCAAAAGCTTTGGCAAAGTCCATCACAACGACATCAGTTTGTATGTTGTTATTGTTGTCTCTTGCAAGGTCCTGTATGAAAGATAGTAATTGTGTCTCACAAGAGCGTTTTGATCGGAAACCATGTTGTAAATCATATAAAATATTGTTTTTTTCGAGATGTTCCATTATTTGACTAGCTATGATATGCTCCATAATTTTGCAAAGTATACATGTTAGTGAAATTGGCCTGTAATTTATGGCATTGTTTTTGTCGCCTTTTTTGAATGCAGGACAGACATTTGCATGTTTCCAGTCTGTAGGTATTTTATGAGTGTTAATTGACTTTTGGAAGATGAGTGTGATGATAGGACTGAGATGATCTTTCATTTCCTTTAATACCTTTCCACATAGTTCATCAGGGCCTGTGGCTTTATTTGGATTGATGTTATGAAGTAGTTTGTTGACGCCCTTTTCTGATATTTTAATTTCATTCATTTGTGGATGGAAGTTTTTTACTGGTATTGGATCTGCAGATGATTCAGTAGTGAATGCTTTTTGAAATTGCTCGTTGAGGATGTTCGCCTTATCTTGGGTGTTTGTTATGAGCAATCCATCCTTTTTTAGGGCAGCTACACCTGAATTATCATTTCTCATGCTCTTGATATATGAGAACAGGTTTTTAGGTGTGTGCTTTTTGTTGGTGCTTCCAGGTTCTTCAATTGGAAGGTCTAGGATCATGTTTTCAATATAATGCCAATAAGCTGAGCGCATGTCTGCCTGTAATGTTTTTTTCATATGTTTGTATTTAATTTGCAGATGATGATTTTTCTTAGATTTTTTATGCAGACGTTTTGTTTTGTTAATCTTAATTCTTAGTTGGTCTGTGATCCAAGGCAATTTCATTTTGTGTGTTATTTGTTTTTGTGGTATGTTAGTACTGATGGTCTTTATAAGATCTTCTTTGAATGTTAGCCAAAGTTCATTTGTGTTACTTTTATTATATATAGTTTTTATCTTTTCTTCTAGTACTTGTATGTCTGATTTAATGTTTTCCCAGTTTGCTTTTTTGAATTGACAAATTTGTCTTGCTGGTTTTTTGTTCCTTTTCAGTGATATTTTACATTCAGTGAATACGATGTCATGATCTGCATTCCCAATAGGTGGCATTAATTCCAGTTTATTTTTTATGTTTGGTGCATTTGTTAAGATTAGATCGAGTATTCTTTCACCTCTTGTTGGTTTGTCTACCATTTGCTCAAGAGAGTGGTCATTTATTATGTCAATAAAAGTTTGATGTTGTTTGTTATCTGGCTTTCCAGGAATTACTGATGGTATTTGCCAGTCTATATGACCAAGGTTGAAATCCCCCCCTAAGATTATAGTAGCTTTTGAGTTCCCATTTGTACGGCTTAGAGATGTATTAAGTTCTTCAAGTGAAGAACCTGTGTCTGAATGTGGTCTGTAGTAGCAACCAAGAATTAATTTTCTGGAGTTAGCTATATTCACTTCAGCCCATACATTCTCACAGTTTGTTTGTAGTTCTGAGATTTCATCAGATATGATGTCTTTTGATATGGCAATTAGGACACCACCATGACTTTGATTTTTTTCATTTGGTGGACGATCTTTCCTGTATACATTGTAGTCTGATATTGGAAAGTAATCATAGAAGGATGTTTCTTTATCTAGCCAAGTTTCAGTTCCAAATATTATATTTGGCTTAACAGAGTCTAAGATCTCTTCTAGTTCAGGTTTTTTGTTTTTTATTGATTGAAAATTTATGTTAAGTACTCTAAGTGGTGTATGTTTGGGTGTTTTTCTACCTGGTTTATAACTTTGCTTTTTTGGAGATGAATTTGCTTTTGGTTCTCCAGGGCTCATACATGAATGTTCACTTAGGCTTGAGAATCGATTACTTGTTTCTATCGATGACATATTAAATAGAGATGATGAGAAATTTGGCATTCCACATTGGATGCAATCCCAAGAAATGTTTGATGAGTCCATACAAGAGTACATGCCAGAATTAATTCCTTGACAATCTATATGATACCATACCTGACATGTATCACAACAAAGTGCTTTGTGTTTCCACGTGACAGCTTTGTTACATGACCCACAGGGCCATCTTGGTGAACGTGGACCTGGATTTAGCTCGGTGTCTCCTGATATTGTTATAAGAAGAATAAGTAGGTATGTATTTGTATGTTTGATATCTTTGTATTTAAGTTTCTCCAGTACAAGTCTCATGTTGATGGAGTATGTTGATGTAATCTGTGTATGATGAATACTACAGTTTTCATTTGTATACTTGTTTGTGTTTGGTGTAATATAAATATTTATGGTAACCATCATTGAAATTAACATATAGATTGTGATATGCAAATTCATGGTTGTTTACTTAGTTATTATATTTATTTAAATTATAACCTTTTGATTTTGGTGCATATATAGATAGAGTGCACGAGTTTGGAAGTGTGCAACTTAATCTTAATCTTAATGTCACAAAGATTTGAATGATATATAGGTTCAGTCCCTAGGGGTCACTAATGTATAATACTTTACTAGACCAAACCAGTTTTTACTGGGCTTTGCCAAATGTCCGGCGACCCTGAGTTTGTTTGAGAGACTTTGTAACAGCATCCAGCTACAATCATTTCTTGTTTGTCTTGTTCCTACATGATAAGCATGATAATGTTTAGTTGCTTATCGCGAACTAACATCGGTATCATTTGTTTATATTTTTACTAAATTTACTTGTTTTGCTATGAATACTTAGAGATAAAGTATTTATTTATTCAAGTTATATTCCATGTATCACCTACAATTATTGGTGGGGTTCTTGTTGCTCAGTCTTTGGTTTTCTATGTTGTGTGTTTATGTACTGTTGTTTGTCTTTTGTCGTGTTTCTTTTGGTCGTTTTTCGTTTTTTTGCAATGGCGTTGTCAGTTTGTTTTGGACTTATGAGTTTGAGTGTCCATTTGGTATCTTTCGCCTCTCTTTTGTAACTCACAGACACAATAGCAACCTTCATAGAAATGGGATTTATGTATGGTATATCACAGATAACTCTAACGTACATGTGAGAGATAGAGGACTTACTTATAAGTTAAACCCAAATTTATTAATAAAAAACATGTTTTAGCAGAGAAGGAAAATTGTTTCTTTTTCATCATATTAACTTTTTTTATATTCTATTTTCATTTCTGTTTGGACTTTATCTGGAGCCCCATTTTTTTTCGTTTTATTTTTTTACGATTTAATTTGTATTGTTGGCATATATATATATAGAGAGAGATAGAAAGAGAGAGAAGTCTGTAAAAAGGACCAACCAGCAAATTTAATATGTACCGGATCGACTAGAATAGACGAAGCTGCGCAGATGAGGAAAACAATATATAAGTCTATAAAGATTTGCATAATCTTCGTATATTACCTTCTTATATTAGTACCGTTGTGCAAATCTTTAGACTTATATATATACCCAATTGATTGAATATCTGAAGTTGTGCATCTAAAATTCTGAAAGTTATTATTGGGAATAACTGAAAAATCAACATAAAAACTAGATTCATTTCATTGTAGGGGAATTAGTTTCTGATAAAGATACAAATCTATCCCTAATTTTTTATATATTGTGCTATCAAAATATGACTTTCTAAATGAAGCCTGTATATCTAATTCGTGGGAAACGCAATTTTTTTATGAATGGCAGATGGTTATAGTTTCATTTATCACGCGCAGACTTAAAGATCAGTTTGTACAAGTCTTGTACTTTTTTAATTGAAAAATCAATAGAACTATAAACTTTTGGATGATTTTTGAAAGGAGATTACTATAGAATTCTTTGGAACAAACTTTCTGTTGATTTTTAAATTTAGAACCACAAAAACAGGCTTCCCCTTGAACAGGGAAGATAGAATAATAGATTTTGTATTATATGAAACAAAACAAATATTGCCCATGAATACCATCGTACATTAGAATGTAAATACTTCGATGAAAGTAGAAAACTTTGTGTGTCAAATTTTTATTTCGACATGCAAATATTATTAAACACAGAAAGATTATGACACCAAAAACCAAATCAATATTACATTAATCAACTATTCATAAAGAATGTCAAGAAAGATGTATGTGATCCTGGATAAAATTGTATTTCATACATATATATGGCATTTTTTTATTGTAAATTTTGTACATAAATATCTTTTCTGAACCTATGAATAATTATGTTTTATCTAAAATAAAGATGAATATATTTAAAGTTGACAGTTTTGCCGAATTTGTTAATATCTGGTAGTAGAAACGTAAGTTATACAGAAACTTTTTTCTCAGCAAAGTTTGATCAATATTTTGTTCTGCTTCTTCTTGGCTACATCAGCTAAAATAAAAAGGAAAGTATACTTAGCATTTTTTATGAGTACTTACTTCTTATATAAAAAATATGGAGATCTGGTATGATTGCAAATGAGACAACTATCCATGAAGGTCAAAGGACAAGGATGTGATAAAATATAACTTATTTACATTCTTCATTCTTTTTATCAGCCTTTGGAAGTTAATGTGCATGTTGATATATCGGAAATTGGTCCCTTGATACAGTAACATTTGGATATTGTTTTTTAAAAAAAATCTTAAGTGAGCCGGTTCAAAACACTGAATACCATATATATCAAGCGAAATCATTTATCGGGTGCAAGTCCAATGCCTTAAAGACATTTAAATTTTATTTCAGCATAGTTTTCTACAAAATGAAATGGTAAATGTATTCTACAATGACATGTTTGTCATTTCGAAGTTGTGAAAACTGTCTAGTTATAAGTTCAATTGGTTAAAGCAACAGATTGATAGTGCCCTTCAAGTTACAATATATGTACATTATTACCAAGACATCAATAATGAAAAAATTTCATGGTATGTTACTTCTCAAAAAATTATTTTTTACGGATCAATTCCCGTTGTAGCACTCTTTGAATGAGGTCACTTAGTAGTACATTCATCGAATATAAAAGTGTGCTTTGGAAATCACATTGATATACACTTCTTTTGTTCTGAAACAAAATCAGCTAAACAATTGAAAGGGCAATTGTCAATGGTAATACTAATAAAAAATACTAAGAAGTAGTGTGCCTATAGATACAAGTGGTACCTCAGGCTGATTGGTTTGAAAAAAAAGAGGCAGAGGAGACCAAACGGACAATCAAAATTCATAAGTCGCAGAGAAACCGACAACACCATAGCAAAAATAGAAAAACCAAAGCACGATAAGCACTACTAAACTAAATCTAGTTTATGATTATTAATTTTTATTATTGAAATTCCAAACATAGTCTTTTAACAGTAAGTTATGCTAGCTTACCATGATTTAGTTCCACAAGGTTTACACACATCGTACACATGTTGACAACTCTGCAATTTGTACTCAAACACTGTGCCGACAGGACAGTTGTATCTAAATTGTCTCCCATAATAACACCAGATATAACTCCTGCACCATTGAGTAGGGTAGTACTTATGTATCTTCCGGTTACATTCAACGACCTGACATGTCTTTTTGTTGAAACCATATCTAGCGTTTGGACAGATTCCGTCCTTTATAAATCTTTCGCCCTTGCAAAGCATGTACCAAGGAGAGCCTGCTCCAGTTTTCTCTGTGTGAGGATTGGCACCATCTGGATATCCTTCACAATTTGGATGATGCAACTCACAAGGTGGGCCAAAATTTCCAGCGCCAGGATGAGAATGATATTGACCTAATATAATCAAATAATAAAAAAAATAGTTAAAAGTGATTTTTAGGCAAATCTCACAATAAAAATATATATATATATTATATATAGATTCAAATAAAATGTCATTCAAGATATTTTCTGATGGGTGTGGCATGCTCAGTGGGATCTGTTTACCCTTCCTAAGTACCTGGGTTCACCTCAGACTTTTGGTAAAGTTCCTGTTGCTCAGTCTATAGTTATCTATGTAATGTTTTGATCTTTCAATTTTTGCTATGGTGTTGTCGGTTTCTCTTCGAATTATGAATTTTGATTGTCCCTTTGGTCTCCTCTGCCTCTTTTTTTCAAATCAATCAGCCTGAGGTACCACTTGTAGGTCCGGTGGGAGGAGTTTCTGTGGGTCGAATTCACTTTCCGTCGGTTTTTAATTAAATAAGCGTAATCGTCGACAAAAATAAGACTAGAACGTCTTCTTTTCTGGACCCGAGCCTGTGTATATTTTCTATCTCACTTAGTAACTATGACAGCCTATATATAATGGAGACAAGCAACGAATTGAATCAAATTGACCAAAATGAATCATTATACATTGATTGCAATGAAATACCGTTTTTTGTTTCCCAGTCGAATTAAAACCGATATATATGTGAAATAAAATTCTGTAAACAACCTGTTTGGTCAAGATGATACCAACGAAATATATATCATCAACACAAATGGAAAATTTGTAGAAAAAGAGTTGGTTGTTTGCATTTTTACTGTAGTGACAATAAATTTCAATATAATAAGAATGGCTAATCCAATAATTCAAATATTGCAGAGAATTCAACTTATGCCCAAACAATACTAATTAATAACTCTTAAACTACACGCATTTTTGAGTTAATGTGTTGTTCTAACGCTGTTGAATAGTTTCTTGGATGGATAAGTTATTCTAAAGATATCCTGCATATATATATATATAACACTAGGCCACCGAAAGCTGAATTTTTATTCAGTCTAGGTGGTCGAGTGGTCTAGAGCGCTGGACACAGTGCAGGCGGTATTGTCACGATATCCCAATAGCATGAGTTCGAATCACGGCGAGGGAAGAACAAAAATTTGCAGATTTAACATTGTTGTGCTGATATTTAGAGTAATTATGAATAGATATTCGAATCCCGGCCAGGGAAGAGGGCTGTTATTTAGACGAATTATATATATATATATATATATATAATACCAAAAAAGTGAAAAAGCATATTTAAACAATACGCATTTGACTAGCAGATCACAAGATGTAACAAAATGGATCTAAATTATTAATTTGATACCAAACAGAAAACAATAAACTTGCGGAAAAGATGGTATACCGCAAACAAAAGGTGCAAAATTAGTACACCATATCCGGATTTCGAAAAATAATGTCTCTTTAGTGTTGTTAGGAATCAAAACGGTATTTGGAAGGCTATATAATTTACCTCAATTTAGGATTGACTCTTTCCCGCAAGTTTATTGTTTTCTGTTTGGTATTAAATTAATAATTAAGTTCCATTTTGTTACATCTTGTGATCCGTTTATTTGGCAATCGCCAATGGCAGTCAGCAGGGTTTAAGAACATCCGTTGTTCGACCTGCTAGTCAAATGCGTTTTGTTAAAATATACTTTTTCACTTTTTTGGTCTTTTGGAAAATGTTGTTTGTGCTGTATTTAGACCCCTCCACCAAGAAATTTGTTTTGCGTGCACACGTATAAAAATTGCGGTTTTTATCCAACGCAATCATAGGTTTGAACGTTGTTCCTATTTCGACTCTTCCAAATTCAAGAGTCTATCCTAAATTGAGGTAAATTATATGGCCTTCCAAATACCGTTTCGACTCCTAACATCTCTGAAGAGACATTAATTGTCGAAATCCGGATATGGTGTACTAATTTTGCACCTTTTGTTTGCGGTATACCATCTTTTCCGCAAGTTTATTGTTTTCTGTATGGTATTAAATTAATAAATAAGATCCATTTTGTTACATCTTGTGATCCGTTTATTTTGCAATCGCAATGGCAGTCAGCAGGGTTTAAGAACATCCGTTGTTCGCGCCTGCTACTCAAATGCGTTTTGTTAAAATATACTTTTTCACTTTTTTGGTCTTTTGGAAAATGTTGTTTGTGCTGTATTTAGACCCCTCTACCAAGAAATTCGTTTTGCATGCACACGTATGAAAATTGCAATCATAGGTTTGAACGTTGTTTTCAATTAAGACTTGTATATATATACATAATTACTCTAAATATATATATATATATATATATATATATATATATATATGAAAAACCAGGTGGTCAAAGTTTACAATGAGTGTCCGAGTTGTAGTTAGTACCAACTATCAGGTTGTCTGCATATCGATATTGAAAAATATCAGCTACGAGTCACAATATGAAGCTTTTTGTCGAATGAACGCAGCGAACGAGTTCAAAAAGGCTCATATTGTGTCGAGCAGCTGACATTTTCCAAAATAAGTATATGAATACGATTTATCGGATTGTATTTATTGTATTTAGTACGAGAGAAACAATTCTTTGTTTCACCAGCAAAACGGAAGATGACTAGGCAAGTTCGGGTCAAAATTATCACCGTCAGTTCATTCATTATGACGTCGGTAATATGTCTGGGTCAAAGTTATTAAGGCCGGGTTAACGCATTTTACGTCACAAAGCCGTGATAAGCAATTTTAGAAATAGCTGAGCAGAGTGATACAGACAGTGGGAACACCAATAATAAGGCATATTAAGCTAGCATCGTCAAATATTTCTTTCTTAATAATTACTTCAGTATTTTTACTAATTAGTTGAGGTTTATAAAGAAATTCTAACTTTTCGACACACTTGTGAGGATCCAAGCATATTCTGTATTTCTACACACAGCATATGACATTCATAGACTAGTTACAGCTAGTCCTAAAAACAGGCCCGTTAGACGTCAGAGCAATCTTGGACTTTCATAAACGTGCTTCAAAATGTGGCTGTACGAATTTACACACGCCAATAATGATAAACACAACTGGCAAACGAAAGACGCCTCTTGTAGAACCTAGTTTATGGGGGTTTCGGGGTTATGGAATGTTTGAGTTTTTATCATTAGGGAATAGGATTTTGCTATACTTATTTATTTCTGGGATATAGTGCTATACTCAAAAGAGTCGTCTTGAACTTGCAGTGAGGTGTGAGCGGTCGTTCCATGTCGAAGGCCTTGCTGTTAATTAATTAAGAACAGCAATAAAGGCGCTTTTTCACTGCTTTTTTCAAATATGTCTAATAGGATTTTGTGTCATACATTAATACTCTCTATTCTTTTTTTTCCATTGTATCTTATTTTATAGAGAGTTGAGAACCAATATTTATTTCTGAGGATATTGCATATAATAAAATGTGGGTTTTTTTTCTGCCCATCACATCTTGTGTTGTGTCAACATATAATGGTCGGGGTAATGTTTCTACCCAGACAAATGCGTTTTATGCGCAATCAATAGTCATGTTAGAGATTTACATTACACAATAAACTGACATGTTTATGACTAGATTGAAACTATAATGAAATTATATAAAAACAAAGAAAAGTCAGTTAAACATACTTACAGTAAGATTTAAACTCTATCCTGGATCCACACTTGACATTCTTGAAGTCTCGACATGTGTTTGTCTTTGTTGAGAATAGTTTAGGATACTGACAAATCTTCGATTTAGCAGCATCAGAACAATCGTAATACAAATGACAAAATTTAGAATCGGGAAGTATGCCCGATTTCCTCATGGAACATGCCTGTTGTCTTTCTGGAAGTTAAAAAGTATTAGTTTTAAGATCACTTCTATATATTAAAAAAAACCCATCTGCCATGATATTCCAATTCCATTACTGTATTCATTTTAATTATAACTAGTAAATTATAAAAACTATAAAATGCACCACTGTTTGTTACATTATTTGAACTCCTTTTTGTTTTTTTTTAATTTTTATTCTTAGTAATCAACATTTATGACTATTTAATGTACCAGCATAGATAATTCCTTTCTGTTTATAATCTTCATGTGCGATAAAAAAACGTAATATAACTCAGCTGACTGGAAGATTTATTTAAAAATGTATCATTGTTATGCCTGGCTATCCATTCATGTACCTCAATTATCACAGATAAACTAATCAATTTGGATTATATACGTGCTTGTTTATCAATATATGTTATTGAACATATTCTTCATATTATTTACGTTGGTTATTTGATGTATTTCTCTTAGTTCTTAATGCCGAGCGCTGAGCGGAGTAACAGTAAATACCAATTTTCTGTGTCGAATCGAGCACACTTTCACGAGACCATCGAGGCAGTTGAATTCATTATACTTTGTGATATAACAAGGAGAGCTAGTTAAGATAAAAAATATCATAAAAATCTGATGCATTTCAGTTTGATATTAGTGTGGCACATATTCAAGATATCGAGATCTTCCTTTTCTTAAAACTATTTTATATCAATTATGGTTGTAAAATGAGTGGTCATTTTTTTTTTATTTTCGAGTGAGTTAATTGACTGCTGGTATTAAGCAAGGTGTGCATTGTCGTAGGAAAGCAATAGGTGGGAGGAGCGGAGACCAGCGTATTTAATTCTATCTCAGAAGTTGTTATGACATAGTCTAGGACGCCTCCACGAAATAGTAGAAAATAAAATAATAAAACAAAATTAAGGGCGGGTACAGGATTTAAGGTTAGGGGCGTGAACCTCAATATTTCGCCGAGCGCATAGAAATGGAAACGCCCGTTACGCCCCCGTCAGAATCCGCATCTGAGACTTTAACATCAATGACCATGTAATTTTCCTACAAAATAAAACAATGCAGACACAACAAGTTAACCAAATAATTTAAGGGGCGCCAAAGGATTAGATACGAAGAGGCATTACTGTTTTTCAATATCGAATATATATACTTTCATATTTCTAGAAATTGTAATCTAAATACAGATAAAAAAGGTTGCATTTACTTAAGAATATTGTAAAGGGAAGAGTATGTACTTATTTGCCCCTTCACCTTTTCTCCCTGATTAGAGTATTTAAAGGAGAAACTGTTTCTAGCCCAGTTTTTTAGGGGGGAGGGGGGAGGCGGAGACTATTTTATTCACCGTGTACATGACAAACAACTATTCAAGAAATATTTGCCGCTGGATTTTCTGGATGTTTATTCACTAGGACTTTCTCTGTAAACTGGGTATGCTTAAAACATTTGTCAAGGGACATTACGCAATCAACAATTAATTATCAATTACTAGTAATCGATGTTTTCCGTGGTTTATTTTATTTGAAAGAAGAAAATACCTTCAAGATTTTTTTTCTCAATGTTTTTACATTTTACATTTTACATACAATAAACGTCCTATTGGCGTTGAAAAAGGCAATACAATATATATGTCTATCGAAAAAAAAAATGTGCAGCTATCCTTCAACGGAGGCTTGGGCATGGGTCCCCTTATTTCTTTTATCTTTTGTGTTTAATTTTCATTAAATATGTTAATTTTGCAAATGGCGTGCTATGCACTATAACTTGTTTTCCGGTTTACTAGTATTTTAAACTTTAAAACTTACCGTGAAATTTCCGTGAACATTTGAGCTGGCGTTTGTTTCGCACGTTTCAAGTACACTTTAAAACTTACCTTGTAACTTCCTTGTACATTCAGAGCTGGTGGTCATTACACACGATGAACCAGACAGCTGTAAATCATTCCTATGTCGACAGGAAAAAACACGTGCAGTCCCTCTACAATCAATTGATGTTGCACAATCATCGCTGGTAACCACGCCACTATTTGCTATATGTTTACAATATGAAGAATCTAATTTAGCTACACTTGGATTACCCATAAAGTTAAAACGAAAACCCCATAACAAAGACAATGTTTGTAGGAGTAGTACAGCGCAAAGCAACCTCATCATTTAACGATCGAACCTTCTGAAATGTACATTCACCAAAAAATGATACATTACAATGTATGTTACATAACAGCTTGTTTATATAGGACTGACATTGTCACGTCATCCGTAGATTATGGAATGGCAAACTTTCAACTAATTTGACAGCAGAGAAAAATCCATTCAAAACGATATATATGTATACAGAGCCATATCTGAGGGGATTAACAATGGTCCTTCATTCCAACATCTAGCCCCTACTACCAATTACCCCCATTACTTTCAGAAGAAAATCGGACAAAGAAACTTTTCTGTCATATCCCTATTTTTTATTCCATCTTCTCTCGATTTCCTTTCTATCATCCTGCCCATACAATTTGCCTCCCTCCCCCTGAATACCGCTTCCCGATCCATCCTTCTCTAATTTCTTTATCCCAATCCAACCATTCATGTTTATTTTTTACGGAAGATGAACAAAACTCTTTTCAAACAAATCTTTAAAAAAAATGAAAATTTATTTGTATTTAAACGTGCACATCTGGGACTTGACATTTTTACCTTGGAAAGAGGGGGGTGCGAAAATTGAATCTGTTTATTGTTTGTTCGGGTTTATTTTTGTTTTTGTCGAGCCTGCGACTTTCGTCGCAGAAAGCTCGACATAGGGATAGTGATCCGGCGGCGGCGGCGGCGTTAACTAACTTCCTAAAAGCTTAATATTTCAGAAGGTAGAAGACCTGGATGCTTTATACTTTGTATATAGATGCCTTATGATATGAAGTTTCCGTCTGTCATATGTCCATTATCCTTGACCTCATTTTCATGGTTCAGTGACTACTTGAAAAAAAAGTTAAGATTTTTTGTAATGTTAATTTCTATCTTATTATGAGTAATAGGATAACTATATTTGGTATGTGCGTTCCTTGAAAGGTCATCATGCCTGTCAGACAGTTTTCACTTGACCTCTACCTCATTTCATGGATCAGTGAACAAGGTTAAGTTTTCGTGGTCAAGTCCATATCTCAGATACTATAAGCAATAGGTCTACTATATTTGGTGTATGGAATGATTGTAAGGTGTACATGTCCAACTGGCAGGTGTCATCTGACCTTGACCTCATTTTCATGGTTCAGTGGTCATAGTTTAGTTTTTGTGTTTTGGTCTGTTTTTCTAATACTGTATGCAATAGGTCAACTATATTTGGTGTATGGAAATATTTTACGATGTACATGTCCGTCTGGCAGCTTTTCTTTGACCTTGACCTTATTTTCACAGTTCATTGCTCAATGTTAATTTTTTGTGTTTTGGTCTGTTTTTCTAATACTGTATGCAGTAGATCAAATATATTTGGTGTATGGAAATATTTTACGATGAACATGTCAGTCTGGCAGGTTTCATTTGACCTTGACCTCATTTTCACAGTTCATTGCTCAATGTTAAGTTTTTGTGTTTTGGTCTGTTTTTCTAATACTGTATGCAGTAAGTCAACAATATTTGATTTATGGAAATATTTTACGATGGCAGTTTTTATTTGACCGTGACTTCATTTAAATGGTTCATTGCTTATGTTAAGTCTTTGTGTTTTGAACTGTTTTTTCTTAAACTTTAAGCAATAGGTCAACTATATTTGGTGTATGGAATCATGGTAAGGTGTATATGTCTGTCTGGCAGGTATCATCTGACCTTCACCTCATTTTCATGGTTGATTGGTCAATGTTCAGTTTTCCTGGTTAACTTTGTTTCTTAGATACTTTAAGCAATATATCAACTATATTTGATGCATGGAATGATTTTAATGTGTACATGTCTGTCTGGCAGGGTTCATCTGACCTTGACTTCATTTCATGATTCATTGGTCAATATAGAATTTCCAAGGTTTGGTCTGTTTCTTTTATACTATAAGCAATAGGTCGTCTATATTCTGTGTATGGAATGATTGTATTAAAGGTGCACATGTATTTCCAGCTTGGTTTATCTGACCTTGACCTCATTTTCTTGGATCATAAATGTTTATGTGATACTTGTAGTAAAACTTTATATGTAGGACTATCAACATAAAATCAATGGTCAGTATAGTAGGCGAGACATTTCAGCGTGTGCACTCTTGATGTTTTTGTTAATAAAAAAAAATAGATGGAAAAGGATAGAAAGTTGTTTGACAAGTGGAATTATACATGTATAGGAGCTTGTACACATCAACACGTTAGTGGCAATTATCTGTTGGCCCATTCGGTGTTTATTCTCTCAGAAGTTGTACAAGTTAGCTCCACAAACTTTTAGTCACGATAGTACCTGGTGTATGGTGAAAACGAGTTATGTGGACGGATATCCTATTATTTGTCTTTCCATTCTCACCAGGTTAATTTCGTGAAACTTAAAAAAAAACTAAGGACAACTATAGCAGATGACGAATTGTATCGTAACTTTGTCATTGATGTGGTAATTTCTATTTTAAATTATCCTACGTTTGGCTGACATTTGATAATTTTGCGATCAAATCGATACGTTTTGATTTCCATTTCGTAAACTACTAAAATCTAATAATTAATTTTTGTAACTGAGCCATGCTAAACTGGCTATGGAATTGTTCGACTCTAGCTCTGTTGACCGACTTGAGTAGTCAAATATAATCTAATCCACGTGTATGACTTTAACTTCTTTACGTTAATCTTGTATTCCAGAGCTTTTGTTGTTTTACTCGCATTTTTCTTTTAATATCTTAACCTTTGAAATGTTTGGTATATTAAATGAATTTCATTCATTCTTTATGTGCCTGTCTCAAGTCAAAAGCATGTAATTTAGTGGTTTGTGTTGGTTGCTGTCTGTCATATTTTTTAATTGTTTTGGTTTAAACTAGGCCGTTGGTTTTCTCTGATAGATTGTTCCAATTTTCCTCGAAAAATGGCTGAACCAAGTCAGGAATATGGCAGTTGTTTTTCAATTGATCCGTTGTTTGATAGCGTTTAATTTGTCAGTTTTTATGGACTTCCTCTTTTTGAATTTGCTTTGGAGTTCAGGATTTTCGTTATACGTTTTGTCATACCGGGGCCTTTTTAATCTTACTAACGTGAGGGTACTCAAATTGCACCTATTTTGACAGTTTTTTTCACCTTCTTTTTTTTTAACAGACGTTCTCATTCAGTGTCTGTTTTGTTGATGCATCCTTATTTTCTATTTAATATCACAAATTCAATTTTGAGTCCGTACTGAATCATAGAAACATGAGTTTGAACCTATCTCTAATAGAACCAAGATTTTGTAATGAGGAGTACCTAAATTAAACCAATTCTTAACTTCACTCCCGTAAAATTCGAACAACTGATGTTTTGTTTTATTTCTCCACATTTTTAGAACAATTTAACAATACTCCATGCCTACATTGCATATTGTAACAAAATAATGCCCATTCAACATACGGGTATCTAGGGCACCCTAGGTACAGCCAAACAGATAAAAGGACAAGCAAACTAATAAGTGTGTCTCTTACTCAGTGCGCACTTCCACCATTATAATACGTTTATATTTGACTTTTTGTCGATACTTGTAGGCCATTCATATCGATAACAACTTAAGTGAAGATACAGTATGTATTTATTCAAGTTATATTACATTTGTTAGTTACAAATAACAATAACAACATTCTTCGATATATCACATTTCAAACTACAGATAACTATACCAACCATGTGATATAGATCTAGAGGACTTACCTATAAGTTATATATATTAATAAATAATACTAGACTACAAATTGTATTAAAAGAGAAGGAAAATTATTTCTATTTCATCATAGTTTATTTGATTTTTATCATATTTTTATTTCGGATTTGGTCATTATTTAGGGGTATTGTTTCTTTCTTGATTTCATCTATTTTTTTGTTTTTCTTGTAAATATGTTGATGCAATTGATTAAAGATTATCGGATTTTTTGAAAGGGTACATAAAACATTTTGTTTGTTATCATTAATTCTGAAAACATCAACATTTGCGGGGAGCTTGTGAGATATCCTGTCAAATTGGGCAACAAAACTAAATTGGATTTTTTTGTCGGAAATTATATACTCAACATGAAATATTGTATCAAACGTCTATAAAAAAAGAAAACTACACGTTATAAATGTAATGCGTCCGAACCGCTTTTCTGGATTTACCTTCATCAAGAACGCTTAAAGCCGAATATCTAAAAGCCAAGGATTGTAAGAACAGTCTAAGAAAATATATTACTAAAAAGAAACCTAAAAAATAACAAATTCTTATAAACGACGATGTAAATTTGTCTTGGTTATACAGAATAAAGACAATTCTAACGGAATGTGGTACACCTAATGTGTGGGAAAAGGAAGTTTAGTTCTTGAATTGCAGACGGTCAGTTTCACTTATCAAGCTCAGACACTAAGATCAGTTTGAACACGCCTGGTACTATAAAGCTATTTAATCTATAAAAATTTTTAAAAAAATGTAAAAGAAAATTACTTTGAAAAATGGGAACATACTTGCTACTGATTAAATTTAGAACAACAAATCAGAGGCTTTCCATTGCACAGGGTAAAATAGATAGAAATTATAGTTGAGTTTGTATTGTATGTAACAAAAATAATATTGGCGATGAATTTAATTTTTTATTAAAATTAAATTGAATTTCATATTAAAATTAAATTGAATTTTTTATTAAAATTAAATTAAATTTTTTATTAAAATTAAATCAAATTTTTTATCAAAATTAAATTAATTGTTTTATTAAAATTAAATGCAAAATCAGGAAACTTTATATGTCATTATCATTTTCGCTAATATTATCAATGAATATAAGAGGATTTTGACAGTAAAAAGCAAAATTTGTAAATTCATATAAATTCTCAACAAAGGTGTATGTGTGTATTGCTAAATATGTATTTCATATATTGTATTGTATATTAGGCATTTTCCATTGTAAATATTGTAAATCAATGTCTATTGTATAGATATGTGTCTTGTCTATTTGGAATAAAGATATGTGATATATTAAAGATGACATTCATTTGGTAGTAAAGATGAAAATATAGACACAGAAACTTTTTTTCTCGCCAGAGTTAGATCAAGATATAACCTCCTGCTATTTTTCTGGTAATCAACTGAAATAAAAAGGAGACTATAATATAGACTGACTTTACATGAATTATTGACACCCATTATATATAAACATTGTTTGATAGTCATTGATATAACTTTCAATGCAGATCAGAGGACAAACGTGTGAAAAAAGTATTATATTCACTCACAGTCTTTGTTCTATGTATCGGACCCTTTGAATTTATTGTGCATGAGGTTATACCCGAAATTGTATCCCAATGACTTTATAAAAGAAACAGATAAACAATAATCAATAGCCATTTCAATAAGCATGTATTTAATAACCAAAACCCGTTTATCAAATATATTATATGCTATTGGACGTTTTGCTTCATCATTCCAGTAGTCCGGAATTTTCGGGTTTTAATACTTTTTAACTTCGCATTCAATTTTGCCTTCAACTGTTTTGACTCCAGCGCAACTGATGAGTGTGATATAGAAGAAATGGGCCTATGGCGCACAAAATTATAAGCCTGGTATATTTGATATTTTTTAGATGTATCTTACTTCCGTTATTCCCTCCGACAATTATTCTAACGGATTAATTCGTGTTGTTATATTTAAAAGAAAGGTCAAGCGACTTAATACAAAATTCTTCGAATATCAAAGTGTGATATGTAAACCAGATGAATTTAATATTTCTTCTGTTGAGAAACGAAATCACCCAAAATTAAATAAATAAAAAGGATATTTTTCTGATAATGGTAAAGCCAGAAAAGCGCTTAGGACGCATGAAATTCATACAGTGCTGTTTTCGTGTTTTACAGCATTGGGTCGATACCACTGCTGGTGGACTATCAATCTCCGGGGGTACCATCAGCTCAATAGTTAGTACTTCGGTACTGTTTTGATTTATAACAAACCCTTCATAAATCGCAGTTAAAGAATTTAGAAATTATTAAGAAACAAAGGTTTCAACTTCCTCAGGCAGAGTTGACCTTAGATGGGTTTGGTTATTATTTTAGGTCCTTTTTTATTATATAGCTCTTCAACTATTTCGGTTCTCATTCAACATTGGCTGTCAAATATTTGGCTTTGAACGTTCCTGATGAAGGTGAATCCTAAAAAGCACTTCGAGCGCTAACATTTAGAAAGTGTTGTTTCATTTTTTACAGCACTCGCCAAATTGCGCTGATGGCGGACTATCAGTCCCCGAGAGTATCATCAACTCAGTAGTCAGTACTTCGTATTGACATGATTTAAAAGAAACCTTTATTAAAAATTGTCCGTTTCTCAATTTATAAATTATTAAGAAACTAAGGTTTCAACTGATTCAGGCAAATTTGGCCTTAGATAGATTTGAATATTGTTGTTAGGTCCATTTCGGTCATATACCGCTTCTACTGTTTCGGTTCGTATACATCTTTGGCCTTCAAATATTCGGCTTTGAGCGTTCCTGATGAAGATGAATCAAGAAAAGTTCTTCGAACGCATGAAATTTTTAAAGTGTTGTTTTCACTATTTTTCAATGGAGTGCACGACTTACTAACTTGAATGTTGTATATCATTTTCGTAATTGTAATGCAACGTAATATTCCCTGTACATTCCAAATATTTGTGAGTCATAATTACTCATTGTTGGGTGAAGATATCATTATAGTTATGATCTTCTTGAACTGCGGAAAAAGTTGCTCCTTTTTTATAATGTATTCTGCGATTTAGTCTAAATATCATGCTTATAAGCTTACCATGTTCTAGTTCCACAAGGTTTACAAACATCGTAGACATGCTGACAACTTTGACGTGTGTAATCAAACACTGTACCGATAGCACAATCGTATTGGAATTGTCTCCCATAGTAACACCATATATAACCCCTGCACGATTCAGTAGGGTAGTACTTTTTTATATTCTGGTTACATTCAACAATCTGACATGACTTTTTGTTGAAACCATTTCCGGCGTTTGGACAGATTCCGTCCTTTATAAATCTTTCGCCCTTGCAAAGCATGTACCAAGGTGACCCTATCTCTGTATGAAGATTGGCTCCGTCTGGATACCCTTCACAATTTGGATGATGGAACTCACAGGGTGGGCCACGAACTCCAATGTGAGGGCGTGGATAGTATTGGCCTAGTATAACCAAACAATAAAATTATCATAAGTTAACATTAGACTTTTCTCAATATATGTAGATTAGATAAAACGGTCAATAAATCACATTATACAATGTATACAAATTCATTCAGCATGCTCAATGTACCACTGACAGTTCCAGGTGGAGAATGGTCCGGGGTTGAATCATTTAAATTTGAAATTATTTAGGCTGAATCTCTTAACACCCCTTTGATATGTTTAGATCCTCACCTTACTTTGTACCAAACTTAGCTTATTGTTAAAAAAAGGCCACATAAAGCGTGAAATCAAATTAATGTGACATGATTGCTAAAACAGACATAACTGGTTTGTTACAGAATATAAGTTCTCCCATAATATTTGTTCCAAAGAACTTTTGTCATATAACAAAAGTTCCATTGGGAACTTTCCTTATATAATATTTTATCCAATGCTATAAGAAAATTACCTTCACACAGAATAGAATATTACACAATGAAAGTTCCCAACGGAACTTTTGTTATATGCTAAAATTCTTTGTTCACACATTGTTGTCAATGTAATGGATTTATATGCGACTGTCATACAAGTGAGAGGTTTAGCTAGCTATAAAACTAAGTTTAATCCACCCTTTTTTACATAAGGAAATGCCTGTACCAAGTCAGGAATATGACAGTTGTTTTCCATTCGTTTGATGTGTTTGAGCTTTTGATTTTGCCATTTGGGACTTTCCGTTTTGAATTTTCCTTGGAGTTCGGTATTTTTGTTATTTTACATCATGGACAATGTTTTGACATTTTTCACCAATATGAAACTTCGAATTGGAACAAAAGTTCCCTACAACAAATATACTGATTTCTATCATGGTAGCAAATAAGTAACAACAAATGAGGCAAAAGCATTTTTAAACATATACATTGTATATACAAAACATTGTTTATATACAGGTATATGTGTTATATTATAAAAATTTATTATATGGTCAAAGTTCAGAGAATATATACCACAATATCCAAAATGATTGCTAGCTACAAATGTATGGAAATAAATTTCCTTTAATAAAGTATAGGCATTTTCATCTGAAATACAGGTCAATGTCATCCACAAGGTGAGGTGAGCAGTACTTAAGATGCAATCAGGTGTAAAAAAATCACACGGCACTCTTTCTTTAAAGGAACAATATTTGTTATATTATAAATGTTCCAGAAATATTGGTTATATTATAAATGTTCCAGGAATAGTTATCATGGTTATTAGATAATTAAAGTTCTAGGAATATTTATTGTATGATCAAAGTTCTAGGAATATATACTACAATATCCAAAATTATTTCTAGCTACAATTCATTAAAATTACAGTAATTAAGACGCAATTAGGTGTAAAACATCACATGACACTCTTTCTTTAAAGGATCAAATATTATGAAACCATATGATGTTTTAGTACCAGGAAAATATTTTATGAAGGTGGAAATAATATTATGTAATGTTTGTTCCCAAGAACTTCCATTATCTAAAGTTTTGTTCCAGGGGGGAATAAGTATTATGCGGACCAAATATATGTTCACAGTTTAATGTTCTTTGCGCTTACAGTGAGTTGCAATAACAAGACATATTAAACAAGCATATTTCCAAGTATTTCATGATAAAATTACTTCGTTTTTTATTTATTTATTTGATAAGATTTATAAGGAAATTTTTATTTTTATTTGACATAATTGTGAGGGTCCTGACATTTGTCCTTTTTTTTTTACTTACAGCATATGACATTCAATGAGATACTTTAATATATGTGTAGAACTTGTTTAGTTTATTGTTGACGTTGACAAACCAAACTTATTATTTCTGTATATTTTATATAAAATACTTGACATACGTTTTATTTTTGTATCATGTGATGAAGAAAAACAACCATAAAAAGAAAAGGCTTAACAAAATTATAGGAATTTGATTGCGAAGGAAAATAAACAACATCTTAGGGAATAGTTAATTGCCATGGATTCAAGTGCCAAGTGGCTTAGATTGAACCTTATTTCTATGGGAAGTCAAAGCTTCAGTGTGGTTCAATGACTGCGATATGTATAAGTGGCAAACTAGTGTCGCAAACTAATTTTCAGTAAATTGTAAAAAGACGAAGTTTATACAGGTTTTAATGATTGAGATATTTTTGTTTGCTTAACATCAAGTGACAAACATGTCATGCATATTCAGCAAGTTCAGGAGAAAAAAATAACAATTAGCCAAATCATATAGCTTCTCCAGAATGTTTTTTCCAGGATAAGAGCACTACTTACGACTGTAAAGGGAAAGCGTGTTAGACAGGGGCTGACATTTTGTCTTGCTACAGTCACTATGGACATCTTGCAGAGTAGTTTTAGAGAGGTTAAATTTGTTGGTTCATAAAACAAGATGTTTGTACCTACGTTGCCAATTTTTATGGATCACAGATGGACTAAATATTTTTAAGTTAATAATGAAGAATGCGTGAGTAAAGTGTGAATAGGTTTAATATTTGGACCACCTTTACTCTTAATTTAAACTTTGGCAAAAACGTTGTATATCTTATCTATTTTTATTGTCAAAAGTTTGCTTGATTGCCTCATTGGAAGCTACGCTGGTGAATTGTATGGTTGTATGTAGACGTTACGCGTCTGACATAGTTAAACGCCTGATGACTTATCACAAAATGCATTTATCAATTAGTAAACGTACACCTTAAATATCTCAACGTGTTTTTATTTTGAAATCATTTTAACCATAAGATCTTATATCATTTTATTACCAGGATAAGTCTAATCTCGTTCATACACTCATGATTATAATAGAAATATATTACTTCCTTTTTAGCGACTGCCTCAAAATGACATCAAACTTATATCTTCCATACCAATATCATAAAGTACTAAAGCCTATACATGTATTGTAGCTTATTTTAAAGTACAGAAGCCTTTAGATGCATTGTGGCTTATGGTAAAGTACTGATGCCGATATATGTATTGTTGCTTATTGTATTGTACTGATGCCGATATATGTATTGTTGCTTCTTATATACTATTTAGGCCACAGCCATTATGGGAATGGTTGCTCCTTATAAAGTATTTAGGCTTCAGCCTATATAGTAACGGTTACTTCTTATAAAGAATTTAAACTTCAGTGCATACAAGTCATGCATTGTTACTTCTTATAAAGTATTTATGCTTCAGCCTATATAGGAATTGTTGCTTTTTATAAAGTATTTTGGCTTCAGCCTATACAAGTCACGCATTGTTACTTCTTATAAAGTATTTTAGCTTCATTCTATATAGGAAAAGTTGCTTCTTATAAAGTATATTTGCTTCAGCCTATAGTAGTCACATATTATTACAGCTTATTAAGTATTAAGGGTTCAGCTTATTAAGGAATGGTTGTTTCTTATAAAGTATTTTGGCTTCAGCCTATACAAGTCACGCATTGTTATTTAGGCTTCAGCGTTGTTGTTGCTTCAAATAAAGTAAATAGGCTCCAACATATTAATCACGGATTGTAACTTCTTATAAAGTATATGGGTTTATGTGTATACAAGTATTGTTAGCAGTGTTATAATGATGATAAGCAGCCAATAGTGCAGGTGGTGAACGAGTACGTTTTGAATGGTTAACCTCTTATAGACTGGCGATCTTGGTTATAGGTAGAGGCTTTGTGACAAAGATATGCATAAAATTTATCCGTAGATAGAGCAGCCATTTTATTTGTAAATACGTTGTATCATGCACATTTATTCCACATCTCAGTATCTTCCATAAAAAGAAAACCAGAAATAACATTTATGTAAAATTTATTTTTTTTCATTTTCATCACCACCTGGCTGCTGACAAGGACATGCAGACTGCAATTAAATAGTATTTAAGTGTTGAAATACATCGAGTTCTTGTAGAGATGGGAAAATGGCCAATGTCTTGACTACATTGGTATTTGACTGAAGTCAGTCAGTACGAGATAGGGTGGGTTGGTGACAAGGGTATGCATGAAATTGATCAGTAGATAGAGCAGTCATTCTATTTGTTAATACATTGTCTCATGCACATTTATTCCACATCCAAGTATTTATCCATTAAAACCCTCCACATAACTTCTCTTTATCATTAAAGTGTGACTATATTCCAAGCTGCTAATCGTTCTCTATATGGGATTTTATATTTTGCTGCTTTGTTGGATCGTTGTTTCATGGAAAATTATTCCACATATTTTCTCTTTATTATGAAAGGATTATTATATATCAAGCTGCTAGACATTCTCTGTATTGGATTTTGTATTTTGTTGTTTTGTTAAAAATCGTTGTCTCATTGACAATTATTCCACCTCTCAGTATTTTCCATATAATGAAAACTAGAAATAACATATAAAAACTTATTTACACATCTTCAGCACCACCTTGTCGGTAAAGTAACAGAGTATCAACCAGTACTATAGTATATATAAAACAGATATCAGAATACTACAAAAAGTCCACATAAACCATGAAACACCAAATATTTTTGAAAACTTATATCTCGAGTTTAACACAGTATTACATTTTTGAGAACAAAGCAACAAATTTTACAAAATTAAGTTTAGTATTAATAAAATGTGTTACTTTGTTCCAAAACACAATAAAGTGTCACTAGACTTTTACAACCAATATCAATACATGCATATTTCTCCTGAGTACCATAACAGTATAAAAGTTGGCAAATGTAAATGAATTTCCTTTAAAACTGGTATGATTTGATTAAATTATTGACTAGAAAAAAACAATCACATCCATACATATGCCTTTGAGTATCACGTCCAATAATTAAAAAAAATAAAAATTTAAAAACGTCTATTAATTACTATACATAAAAGTGCACTACAATGAAAGACATTTCTTCTGTATAAAGTATCAAAATACTGACACCGTAAAAAGAAGATAATTTCTCAATAAGTATCACAACCCAGTAAACCTAAGTTTACGGCACCATTAAAATGATGAGATGCTGTGAATTTCTCAACATGAAAGCAGATAAACTGTAAAAATAATATAATGGATGTAAAGTTATTAAAATTTTAAATTCTAGAGCACTTGAGATGGAATATTGTTAATACAAGCAAATAAAACAAGAAGAATAAGTTCTTAATATTTACAGTTACAATAAAACATATTTTTAAAATAAGAGCTATTTAAAAAATCATTAAAATCTTTTACCAGTAAATCTTTAAGAGCGTGAATATAAAGGTTTGTTTTAATTTCAGTTGATAACAAGAGAGAAATCCTCTAGAATATTTATTTTAAACATATAAAAGCACTATATTTTTGTCTATTTATCTTTAGAAGAACAACTACATGTACATGTATGAATAACATACATGATTAATATTTTATAATACTTAAAACTTCATTCAATTATTTCTGACTGTAAAAACCAATCAAATAACTAACATGAATCATAACAGATATACAGTGAGGTGAGAGTTGTTTTGCTACGTGTTGAAGGCCTCACTGTGACTTTGAGATGAGCTAATGCAATAAAAGAACTATTCTTTTGCTTATTGTGTGTTTTTTTGCTGTGCATGTACTTATTTTGTGTCATGGATGGATACCCCAAATTCTTTGTTTTTCTATTATATACATTCATTTAAACTCATCCTAAATGGACAAGATCTCTGCCTAATAGCACTTTTCTAACACTAGCATTCAACATATGGTCAAGCCCACAAGGCTTATGTTTGTATTCATCAATAAAAAAAAGTCTGATTCATTGGAATTGCAATCAAGGTTCTTAACTTAATCAAAATTTGATCTAAAATCAGTATGATAGTAAAACCAAAGAGACAAATACACACTATATGCATAATCTACACAAGCTTTATAATTTGATGTCCTCGTTGAATGCCTAGATATCAAAGATACGTTTTACATTATTCATAAGATTAATGTTTATATCAAATACATGTCAACTGGAAAATGTAATTCCTTATACCCGTTATCTTAATCAAGTTTCAACACAAGTTAAATAAAAATCAAAACCACAGAGTACTCCTTTCATGCAATTCAAAAAATTTCAGCTTTGTTTTTTTACCACCAATAAAAATTTAGGTAAAAATTTATACTTGTGCTAACTAGATATCATTGAGATTGGAGCCATCTCTGTGGGCCCCGCTGTGAATAATGTGTGGTAAAAAATGTGTATCTTTATCATTGGACATGGGGTTGTCAAATGAAACCAAAGTTTTTGACCTTGACCTTTGACCTAGGAAGTTGTTCATAAATTATGACACACTCTCTGGTGTTGGTTTATATACATATCAAGTATAAACTTTGAAATCATAATGGTTCTCAAGATATAGAGCGGACACGATCTTTACCATAAGACATGGGGTTGTCAACTAAAACCAAAGTTTTTGACCTTGACCTTTGACCTAGGAAGTTGTACATACATTATGGCACACCCTCTGGTGTTGGTCAATATACATATCAAGTATAAACTTTGAAATCATAACGGTTCTCAAGATATAGAGCGGACACGATCTTTACCATAGGATATGAGGTTGTCAACTAAAACCAAAGTTTTTGACCTTGACCTTTGACATAGGAAGTTGAACATACATTATGACACACCCTCTGGTGTTGGTTAATATACATGTCAAGTATAAACTTTGAAATCATAACGGTTCTCTAGATATAGAGCGGACACGATTTGTTACGGACGGATGGACGGACGGACGGACAGACGGACAGACGGACGGACAGACTGATCACTATAGGGCGGCCGCCATTCGGCGGGGCCCTAATTAATCTCATTTCGACATGCAAATGATATATTCTAATCATTACTTTCATAATGTCTCATATCACATCTCACAAGACTTTAAATACCATTTCCAGTACTTAGTATATGTCATAAACATCACTGTATAGTAATGTAATGTTGTATTAATCAAAACTAATAAATCTCATCAAACTCCATTATTTCATAAGGTTTTGAATTATAATTTTCTCATCGTTTACCATTGTTCTAAATTTCTTTAGGTAATGACTACAAAATACTGATTCACTGAGGCCAACGGTTGAAGTGACTATCACTTTTTCAAAAGTCAATTAAACCACATATTTACCGAAACAAAAGATAGTAATTGTTTTATTTCACATAACCATTTGTGGTGATACATCTTACAAAGTCTATCCAAATTATTTTTGCAAAGAATTTCGCTCAAGTCGGGGCTAGGGGTCTTCTTAAAACTGCAGTGATGTGAGAGCTTTTTTGCTCCGTGTTGAAGGCTTCACTGTGACTTTGAGATGAGTAACAGCAATAAAAGCGTATTCCTTTGAATTTTGTGTGTTTTTTGCTGTGCGTGTACTAATTTTGTGTCATGGATGGATATCCCATATCCTTTGTTTTTTCTATAGTTATACATTTTATAATATCAAAATATATCAGCACGCCCTTCATAGACTTATAAAGTCTCATTTCAATGAGGAGAACGAGGTAATATGTGAGGAGATATTGTATATGCTGACATAATGTGTGTAATAATCTAAAAGGACTGAGGAGTAAAACAAGGTACAAGAAGAAATTCGAACTGCTACGGAAATCAAAGGACAGCATTAGCAACTCGCACATTTCAAATTGGTTAAAATGTTGATTTGTCAAATGTTGTCATTGTGTGTTTTTATTCATCACAGGTTTGTCTTTGTTCCTTAATTTTCCTATGACTTCGTTTTTCTATCTTGGCCCTATACTTCTTTCTTATTATCCTATATTTTACTCTTTCTTCCAAACTAAGGGATCTATACTTCATCTTCTCACTTCTCATCCAAAACTGAAGCATTTCCTGCTCAAATACCTCATCACATGCTTCGTTGAAAAGGAATTATCGAATCCTTCTTATACCTAAAATCGCATTCCTCTTTCAATGAGGAACAATTTCAACGAGTTACGAGATGTAACAGTACAAGAGTAACATAAATCAAGTGACAAGAGGACAGGATTGAAAAAAAAAACTTTATTTGTATAGTGCGTATTTATATTATTACATCATAGTTAAAAAAAAATCATATCAAACATTAGGACACAAAAAATATTTCTGTAAACGTTTGTAGTAAATATTTTAGTTGCTCTCAGATATTACAACAGCACCAGTATTCACACAGGTTACAATTACAATTGTCGTAATGAAAAATAATCGTTGAGCTATTCGCCAACAACTGCTTGCAAAGTTATCAGTTATGATATATCTAATATCCAGATTTCATTTTTTTCTAACGTCTGTGTCGAATCGCAGGACCCTTTTCAAGCATCCAATAAGTTGAAAATGCCGCGCCTGTTATGTTGTAGACTACTATTTCTCCAGTTTCTCGTAATTGATGTAAAACTACTATTTAGTGCAATCATTTTTGTTGATGTGTTACTTAATTGTTTGGTCAATTCACTCATCATAGTATGGAACAATTTATTTGAATTACTGCAAAAAAAAAACCAAAAAACGCTGCATTAATTCACTTTAGCTAGATATTTCGTTTTTATATTTTCATAGGCTGTCATCCCCCTGCGTTTTTCACTCAATTTAAGTATAGACTTCATAATTCCAACTTAACAAATTACAATATTCATATTAACCAAAATTTAAGTTGAATTATATTACAAAAAGCACTCTTCATTAAAATGTTACATCAATGTTCATTCATTTATATGCATCAATTACTTCAGGCGGTTCATACGATTCTACCAAGTTGTCAAAAAGGTATCTCCTCTTTTTAACCGCATACTTCCAAGCTTCATCTTTTATAATATCAGATCCAGGTATCTCGATATAATTTCTTTTCGAAAAGTTGGAATCATGCTTTTAAATATTGATTGACGAGCTAAGGCTTCATCGTCACCATCGTTTGTAAGATTATGTACTTTCTCACTATACATTATTTCAAATTTTCTCAAAGACTTTGAAACGATATTACTCCATGATTCACTTGATTCATCTTCTGATGCATCTTTATCGTCCGTTTTACCTGAAGAGCTACTAGAATATCGGAATAAACGCTGTCAGTTTCCGAAGTCTCAGTATCTACAATTTTACTATTTGTTTCATCGGAGCCATGTTAGTCTTCCTTGTTGTTTATTGGTCTTGTATGTGACATTTTGTGCATGGAACGTATATGACGATTCAAATTACCGGAATCACTTCTTGAGCTTTCTTCTTGCAAACTTCACAACTGATCATTACAAGTGAGAGAATGTTACATTGCTTATACATCACTGTGGTTTGACTGGTTTAATGAGTGGAATGAGGAGGAAGTAAACATCACTCCTCTCGGAATGAGGAGGGAGCATACATTCCTCCTCCTGGAATGAGGAATGGAATGAGGAGAAAGTAAACATCCCGCCTCCTGGAATGAGGAGGAAGCAAACATCACTCCTCCTAGAATGAGGAGAATGAGGAGTGGAATTAGTGAGTGATGTTTGTAATATAATGCAACTTCAATTTTGGCTCAATATAAATATTGTGACTGTTTATGTTGGAATCATGTCGATACTTAGATTGTGTAAAAAACGCAGGGAATGACAGTCTATGAAAATATAAAAACGAAATATCTAGCTAAAGTGAATTAATGCAGCGTTTTTGGTGTTTTTTTCGCAGTAATTCAAATGAATGTTCCATACTATATTGAGTGACATTGACCAAACAATTAAGCAACACATCAACAAAAATGATTGCACTAAACATAAGAACTAAACGTAAGAAGTATAGGGACAGGGTAGGAAAACGAAGTCATAGGAGAATTAAGGAACAAAGACAAACCTGTGGTGAAGAAAAACACACAATGACAACATTTGACAATTCAACACTTTAACCAATTTGTAGAGTTGCTAATGCTGTCCTTTGATTTCCGTAGCAGTTCGGTTTTCTTCCTGTACCTTGTTTTTCTCCTCAGCCCTAACAGACTATTACATACATTATGTCAGCATATACAATATTTCCTCACATATAACCTCGCGCTCCTTATTCAAATGCGACTTTAAAAGTTTATGAAGGGCGTGCTGATATATGTATATCATAAAATTATAAAATGTATAACTATAGAAAAAACAAAGGATATGGGATATCCATCCATGACACAAAATCAGTACATGCACAGAAAAAAAACACACAAAAAGCAAAGGAATAGTGCTTTTTAATACAGTTACTCATCTCAAAGTCACAGTGAGGCCTTCAACACGGAGCAAAAATACTCTCACCTCACTGCAATTTTAAGAAGGCCCCAAACACCGGCTTCAGCGGAATTCTTTGCAAAAATAATTTGATAGACTTTGTAAGATGTCACACCACTAATTGTTATGTGGAATAAAACAATCACTGTCTTTTGTTTCGGTATATATGTGGTTTAATTGACTTCTGAAAACTGATATTCACTTCGACCGTTGACCTCAGTGAATATCAGTATATTGTAGTCATTACCTTAATAAATATAGAACAATGGTAAACGTTGAGAAAATTATAATTCAAAACCTTATGAAATAATGGAGTTTGATGAGATTAATTAGTTTTGATTAAAACAATATTACATTACTAAACAGTGATGTTTATGACATATACTAAGTATTAGAAATGGTATTTTAAGTCTTGTGAGATGCGATATGAGACTTGATGAAAGTAATGATTAGAATATATCATTTGCATGTCGAAATGAGATTAATAAGCACAAGTATAAATTGTTACCTAAATTTTATTGGTGGTAAGAAATAAAGCTGAAATTATTGAATTGCATGAAAGCAGTACTCTGTGGTTTTGAAGTTTATTTAACTCGTGTTGAAACTTGCTTAAGATATAACAGGTATAAGAAATAGCATTTTTCAATTTACATGTATTTGATATAAACATTAATCTTATAAATAATGTAAAACGTCTCTTAGATACGTAGGCATTCAATGAAGACATCAAATTATAAAGCTTGTGTAGATTACGCATATAGTGTGTAAAACAACAAAAATACAGAACTCCAGGGAAAATTCAAAACAGAAAGTCCCTTAACAATTGGCAAAATCAAAAGCTCAAACACATCAAACGAATGGAAAACAACTGTCATACGTTTGTCTAGGTTTAAGGTTTACTAGACTGTGATACTTTTTGAGAAATTATCTTAATACTCGGGTGTTTTTTACTGTGTCAGTATTTTGATACTTTATACAGAAGAAATGTCTTTTATTGTAGTGCACTTTTATGTATAATAGTTGAGAGATGTTTTTAAATTTTTATTTTTTTTTTTATTATTGGACGTACGTGATACACAAAGGTATATGTATGGATGTGATTGTTTTTTTCTAGTCAATAGTTCAATCAAATAGTTCTTTAACATACCAGTATTTAAGGAAATCCATTTACATTTGCCAACTTTTATACTGTTATGGTACTCAGGAGAAATATACATGTATTGATATTGGTTGTAAAAGTCTAGTGACATTTTATTGTGTTTTGGAACAAAGTAACATATTCTATTACTACTAAACTTAATTTTGTAAAATTTGTTGCTTTGTTCTCAAAAATGTAATACTGTGTTAAACTCAAGATAATAAGTTTGCAAAAATATTTGGTGTTTCATGGTTTAGGTGGACTTTTTTGTAGCATTCTGATATCTGTTTTATATATACTATATTACTAGTTGATACTCTGTTACTTTACCAACAAGATGGTGCTGAAGATGTATAAATAAGTTTATATATGTTATTTCTAGTTTTCATTATATGGAAAATACTGAGAGGTGGAATAATTGTCAATGAGACAACGATTTTCAACAAAACAACAACATACAAAATCTCATACAGAGAACGCCTAGCAGTTTGATATATAATAATCTATACTAAAGAGAAAACATATGGAATAATTTTCTATGAGACAACGATCCAACAAAGCAGCAGATTATAAAATCCCATATAGAGAACGATTAGCAGCTTGGAATATAGTCATCCTTATATGATAAAGAGAAGTTAAGTGGAGGGTTTTAATGGAAAATTCTGGGATGTGGAATACATGTGCATGAGACAATGTATTAACAAATAAAATGACTGCTCTATCTACTGATCAATTTCATGCATACCCTTGTCACCAACCAACCCTATCTCGTACTGACTGACTTCAGTCAAATACCAATACAGTCAAGATACCAGCCATTTTTTTTTTATCTCTACAAGAACTTGGTGAACTTCAACACTTGAATACTATTTAATTGCAATCTGCATATCCTTGTCAGCAACCAGGTGGTGACGAAAATCAAAAAAATGTTTTTAAATAAATGTTATTTCAGGTTTTCCTTTTATGGAAGAAACTAAGATGTGGAAAAAAATGTGCATGATACAACGTATTTACAAATGAATTGGCTGCTCTATCTACTGATAAATTTAATGGATATCTTTGTCACGAAGCCTCTATCTATAACCAAGTTCGCCAGTCTAGAAGAGGTTAACCGTCCATAAAGAGCTCATTCACCACCTGCACCAGATGCACTGGTAGCTGCTTATCATCATTATAATACTAATAGTGGTGTTTGTCATAACGTTTATAGGCTTCAGCCTTTACATTCATGTATTGTTGTTCGTTATTGCGTTTATAGGCTTCAGCCTTTACATTCATGTATTGTTGTTTGTCATAACGTTTATAGGCTTCGGACTTTACATTCATGTATTGTTGTTTGTCATAACGTTTATAGGCTTCAGACTTTACATTCATGTATTGTTGTTTGTCATAACGTTTAAAGGCTTCAGACTTTACATGCATGTATTGTTGTTTGTCATAACGTTTATAGGCTTCAGACTTTACATGCATGTATTGTTGTTTGTCATAACGTGTATGGGCTTCAGACTTTACATTCATGTATTGTTGTTTGTCATAACGTTTATAAGCTTCGGACTTTACATTCATGTATTGTTGTTTGTCATAACGTTTATAGGCTTCAGACTTTACATGCATGTATTGTTGTTTGTCATAACGTTTATAGGCTTCAGACTTTACATTCATGTATTGTTGTTTGTCATAACGTTTAAAGGCTTCAGACTTTACATTCATGTATTGTTGTTTGTCATAACGTTTATAGGCTTCAGACTTTACATTCATGTATTGTTGTTTGTCATAACGTGTACGGGCTTCAGCCTTTACATGCATGTATTGTTGTTTGTCATAACGTTTATAGGCTTCAGCCTTTACATGCATGTATTGTTGTTTGTCATAACGTGTATGGGCTTCAGCCTTTACATGCATGTATTGTTGTTTGTCATAACGTGTATGGGCTTCAGCCTTTACATGCATGTATTGTTGTTTGTCATAACGTTTAAAGGCTTCAGACTTTACATGCATGTATTGTTGTTTGTCATAACGTTTATAGGCTTCAGCCTTTACGTGCATGTATTGTTGTTTGTCATAACGTGTATGGGCTTCAGCCTTTACATGCATGTATTGTTGTTTGTCATAACGTTTATAGACTTCAGCCTTTACGTGCATGCATTGTTGTTTGTCATAACGTGTACGGGCTTCAGATGTTACATTCATGTATTGTTGTTTATCATAACGTTTATAGGCTTCAGCCTTTACGTGCATGTATTGTTGTTTGTCATAACGTGTATGGGCTTCAGCCTTTACATGCATGTATTGTTGTTTGTCATAACGTTTATAGGCTTCAGCCTTTACATGCATGTATTATTGTTTGTCATAACGTTTATAGGCTTCAGACTTTACATTCATGTATTGTTGTTTGTCATAACGTTTATAGGCTTCAGCCTTTACATTCATGTATTGTTGTTTGTCATAACGTTTATAGGCTTCAGCCTTTACATGCATGTATTGCTGTTTGTCATAACATTTATATGCTTCACCCTTTACATGCATGTATTGTTGTTTGTCATAACGTTAATATGCTTCAGCTTTTACATGTACTGTTGCTTGTCGTCATAAAATATACAGGCTTCTTCCTTTTTCATGAATTGTTACTTTTTGTAAAGCATAGGCTTCAGCCCGTCTATACTTTCTCATACACTTTCAATATTTTTTTGATAAAAGATATGTTTGTTTAAATAAACCATGCATGTATGCAAAATTTGTTGGTTGTAACCACTACAAAAGTCAAAAAGTCTGAAAAGACCAGTTTTTGTCTTAATTTGCATGAATTTTTACTCGACATTCTTAATTTGTCTGAATAATTTTTAAAAATTCTTGACATAGTATGAATTTGTCTAATAAGGTTCTTGATTTGTCTTGACAAGTGTCTTGACAGTATAAACATTGTCTTAAAATTTCTCGACACTTCCTGTATCATCTGATAAGAGTCTGGATTAGTCTCGACCAATTCTTGACTGTCTTAAATTTGTCTCGATCTGTCTTGACATATTCTTGACATTCTTAATAATGTCTGAATATGTCTCGACATATTCTTGACATTCTAAATAATGTCTGAATATGTCTCGACACATTCTTGACAGTCTTAAATATGTCTCGAAACATTCTTGACAGTCTTAAATATGTCTTGACACTATCTCAACAGTATAAATTTCGCCTGAAATGTGAACAGACTTATTCTGCACTGTTTATGACATTCTATTGCTGTTATATACACCTTTTTATTATGGCTAAACTAAACTTTGAAGAATCAAGGATTAATTTCGTATAGTAAGATACCCTTTTGGTGCAACTAAGTTGGAATACCCTGAATAATCCCCCATGTAGTTTAATTTTGATTTATTTTTATTAAACATTTAAGTAATTGTTTTCACTTGGAATATAAGTCGAAGGTATTGACAAACAGCATTTAGATTTTTGCCGTTCGCAAAACTGCCAGTCAAATTTGCTTTACTAAAATATGTGTCTTGTATCACTTTTGGACCCCACAATTCATCTTTTGGGTTTGTGTGGCTAAAAAAAGAGGGGGCTTTCGTTTAGGTCAAAGAATTTGTTCCCATCTTGATTCAAAAACCTTATTCATTTTTTAGAACAACCCAAAAACATTTTTTTATTCAAATTTGAGTGTTGAATTTTATAATTTTTTATCAAAAATAAATATTTGTGATAACTCCTTCCTGAAAAGAAAAAAATGTTTAGATCTATATTATGCATGTCTGTTTGAGAACCATTTCATAAGACCGATGATTTCTATAGAAATCATTGATGGGACCCATTATAAATACATTTTTTTTATTATTCCTGGAGTAGATAATAATTTTCTTTTAATCTTTGGGAATTTTTCAATTTGTTTGTATGTTAAAATAATTAACTTCATAATTTTGATGAAGAAAATCCATTTCAATTCAATTTTTTTTCATCAAAATGATGATTTTCATTTTCATCTATCAACAAACTTTTTAAATTGTAGTGGCATGGTCGGTCAACTGATAAGTTGTATGGCTGATTACAGGTAAAGCAATTACTTCTATTTGACAGTTGCGTGTACTCTGGGGTGTGGAATACCTTAATTTTATGGGGAACATCCTGTCCATGTGTAATACTTAATATATTCCAACAGATGACATTACACAAATTTTTCTTCTGTTAAATGAATGATTTGTATATCATCATAATTTGCTATTTATATAAACCACATTTTGGTATAATAATTATTTATCATATCAACATTGAATATTATGAATGTAGAATGAAATATGTCTACAGTATGATTGGTTTGAATCATTTAATTTATAAGATTTAGGAATCAAAATTTGTAATTATTTAAAAACCCACATTGAAATTGTTTTATATCAACACACCCACATTTGAATTATTTTATACTTTAGATTTCATAGCCATATTTTCGTTTGTAAAAATATTTATATACCCAAATTTTCAATTATTTTACATGCCCAACTTTTATTTTTGTTGTAAAGAAGTGTAACTTGAAACAACAGTATATCATATAAAGAGAAATAAAGATTAAAGTTATATCATGAATATTGGTCATGATTTGTAAAACTCAGAACTGTCATGTAAATTTAAGACACGATTCAAAATGTTCAGAATATGTCAAGCCATACTGAGAAAAAATTAGAATGTCGAGAATATGTCGAGAAATTTCAAGACAGTATTCAAATGTCAAGAATTTGTCAAGAAATTTTAAGACCATATTCAGAATGTCGAGAATATGTCGAGTAAATTTCATACAAATTTAATATAAATGAGAATTTGTCAAGAAAAATTAAGACACAAGTCATACTTTTGGAGAATGCCGAGTAAAAGTTCATGCAAATTAAGACAAAAACTGGTCTTTTCAGACTTTTAGACTTTTGTAGTGAACAATACTATACACTTATAAGTAATTATTTTAGTGGGGGCCTTCGAAGGGAGGGAATGGGGTAAAACTTGCTTCCTTTCTCATCTTAAAGGTATACCATGTTGTGATATTTCTTAATTTAGTTTTAGTTAAATGAAAGTGGTGGTTTTCTGTTCGAGTCAATACATAATATTCTTTTTTTCCTGTTTATAATGATCAATGTTTTGGTATTCCATGGATGCTTTAAATTATTTCTTTGAAAGATATGGAATACTAGGTATTTAGAAACTAATATAATACAATGGTGATATTGTTATGGCTTCAATGCTGTGAAATCATAGAAAGGCAGAGACGAGAGAGTAAAGTTTAAACATACTTAGAGTACGATTTAAGCTTTTGATATTAAACGAAATAATAGTAAAAGAAATATGGTTAAGCTTAAACATACTTATACTGGTTGTCGTTGGTTCCTGTCTGCCATGTTTATTTTTTTTGTTAATTGTTTTGTTAGTTTTCTCACTTGTATTATTCCATATTTTTCATGTCGGGGCCTTTTATAGCCGATTATACGGTAAGGGTTTTTCTCATTGTTGAAAGTCATACGATTGCCTATAATTACTTACATCCACTTCATTTAAACTTTGGTTGATAGTTGTCTTATTGGCAATCATACCACATCTCCTTACTTGTATATAACAGTACGTTTGTCAAAGCACTTGAAATAAAACCATAAAAAATAAAATGATATAAAGTTTTAGTGTTAATTATGCTTACAGTAAGATTTGAACTCTATCCTGGACCCACACTTGACACTCCTGAAGTCTCGACATGTGTTCGTATTTGTTGAGAATAATTTAGGATACTGACAAATCCTCGATTTAGCAGGGTCAGAACAATCGTAATACAAATGGCAAAATTTAGAATCCGGAAGTAAACCCGAATTTCTCCTAGAACATGTTTGTTGTCTCTCTGGAAGGTGAAAAATACTTTAATTTAAAATCAAGAAACACATTATATTCCATATTTGATGTATTGTATTTCGGTATCATTGGTGTAATTATTTCAATATAAGGGTACGCAATAGTTGCATGCAGACATTCTCGGAATGGAGCTCTTATTTCTCAAACATTGAATCTCCGTTAATGAACAAAAATCCTGCTAATAACTTTACACGGTATTATATCCTTTTTTATCAGAGAGGTTTGATTTATGACAGAATCTCATTCACTGCAAGACACTATTTTACGCTCAAAATATCATGTGTATATGCATCACTGTTAAAAGTTGATACCAAGGGAACATTTTGTAAACTATTGTTGATGGCCTCCAAATATCATCATATCCCGGATGAGGACCACATTGATAACAATGATACATCTTTCCTGGCATTTATCCCCGCATTTATCATAACTTGTGATTATCTATCGCATATTAAAAATCTCTTCCTATACTTTCTTTTCCTTTTCAAAAAAAAAACTTTCTAATAATTAATGCTTTTTTTACACTTACCTTGTAATTTTCTTGAACATTCGTCAGAGCTGGCGGTTTCTGAACACTTCGAACCATTCAGTTTTGAACCACTATCACTTTGTAGACAAGAAACAAAGCGTGCAGTCCCTCTACAATCAATTGAGGCCCCACAATCATCACTGGTAACTACACTGTTAATAATATTTTGACAATATGAAAGATTCACTATGGTTGTCCTTGGCAAATTAAAGAAGTTAGGTTGACCCCATAAAAATGACAATGTTTGTAGGAATAGGAATAGTACAATAAAAAACAACCTCATCATTTAACGATCCTACTATCTGAAGTGAACGTTTACCAAAAATGATAGATAACAATGTGTATTACACAACAGCTTGTTTTTGGAACCGTGAAATCGTCACGTCATCCATAGATTAAATAATTTGACAGCGGGAAAATCCATTTAAAAATATTGTCTGAATGGGGTCGTGTTTATTTTCCTGTTTGTGTTATGTAAAACCAACTTGACGTAATGGTATCTATATCCTTTTACTTTTAAAAATATGTACAGTAACAAGGGGGTGATGATTTACATACTCAGAGCCATATTATTTTATCTTATGTTATTTGTTACTGAAAATTAACAGAATTCTTAAAAAAAATATATATATAGAATTATAAAAGCGTTTAAAATATTTAAAAAAAAAAAAGGGTACACATAAGGGAATTGTAATTTTTACTTTAGAGGAGGGTCTGTTTGTCCGTACATTTCGGTAAAAAAATATTACATTCTGTAGGAAGCAAAGATGGGATGAGGTCTTTCTTTCTTTTTGTACGAAATTCTATACGGCGATGTTTGTTTGTTGCACGATTTGAGGTTACTATTCGTGAAATACTCAAAAATAAATCATGTATTTCGACTATACTTCAAAGTTTATAGTCAATTTTGAACTTGTGCTAGGCTGACCTAGCTTTGAAATGAAGTACGTATCAATAATTACATTACATGCATGTTTCATTTAAATCCGTAAGTTTGATTAGCTAACCACAATTGCGAGGCACTCCAATATCATATTTTATTTCCGTATAATTACATTACATGCATGTTTCATTTGAATCCGTAATTATGATTGGCTGACCACGTTTGCGAGGCACTCCAATATCATATTTTATTTCCGTATAATTACATTACATGGATGTTTTATTTGCATGAATCCGTAATTTTGATTGGCTGACAACAATCGTGAGGCACTCCAATATCATATTTTATTTCCGTATAAAATACAACAGCTATGACTGCACGTGCTATCCGTGAAACTGTGAAAACAATGTATAGAAAAACAATAACAAAAAGCTTGATATAACTCTGAATTTCATGGTTGTGGGATAAAAATGTATTTATAAGAATTAAATGCTTCTTTTTATAATTTTATAAGGCTGTAAAAGCGTTGATCGTGATAATTTTCTTAGTGGAAGCGCTTCATACAAAACATGCTTCGGTCAATGCTTTTACACTCCAAATTAAAAAAAAGAAGCATTCAATTCTTAAATGTGTCAGTCCTTCAGTTTGTTAAGTGAAGTCATTTTCAAAAGGGCGACTACGTACTGTCTGTCACAGATTTGTTAGACATTTGTCTTATTTTGAGGAGGGGGAACTTGTCTTCTGATAATTTGTCTTATTTTAAGGACGGGGGAACTTGTCTTCTGATAATCAGTAATATAAACGGTACCAATTTTTCTGCACCAGATGCGCATTTCGACAATCAATGTCTCTACAGTGATGCTCGCGGCCAAAATATTTGAAAATCCAAAGCTTATTAAAAAGATGAAGAGCTATAAACTAAAAAGCACAAAAAAGGGTATAGCCGGGCAAGGAATCAGAGCTTTGCATGAGGGAGATATATTCCTTAATTTGAAATAATTTCCAAAATTTTATAACAGCAAATTTTAATAACATAAAATCCGTATTAAATATAGAATAAAAGTATTTCGCCATCTTGGAGTGCTAAGTAACACCAAATGATCGGTCCTTGTTTTTATTAAAGTAAGAAATTGGTGCAAAAACTAATGCTGTTAATTTGAGTGACTTTTCATTTACATGAGAGATCTTATGTGCTTGTTTATATCTTATGGTAACGACTAAATTGTTCAAAATTTAAAAACAAACTTTTATGTAAATTGATATAATTTGATTTAATAAAGGAATGTATAGTATTTTTTTTCTTTTTTTTTTTTTTTTTTGTTATATTATAGTGAAACTAAATCTGAGATTCCCATTTCTTCTTTTTATTTTCTGTAGGAATTTCAAAAGAGCTATCTTTTTTTTTACATGATATGCTTAATAACTTGATGCGAGTTTTCCTCTGTGATAATCAAAACAAAGTGTGTCAACTTTTCACAACATTGTAGGTTAAAAACAATATATGATAAGGCTCTTTGGTATGATTGCCAAGGTGACAACTATCTAACTGTTGTGGGTTTGAGCAACTATAATAGTTCACCGCAAGAGAATAATGGCCCAAAAAAAATAATGAATAGAGAAAAATAAGCCAAAAAAAATAGAAAATAATGGGATGCCAGCAAAATTATAAAGAACAAAAATTTGGAAAATAAAAGAATTAGCTAGAATACTGATAACAAAATGAATGATGTACAGAAAAAAAAATCATATAGTGGGTGGCGGCGTGACTTTTTACCCCAATATACCCCAATATACCCCAATATACATCAAAATACAGTTTCAACAAAATATTATTGAATAATAATAGCATTTTAGGCATTTCCATGTTATTTTAACACCAACAATACTTTATTTTTACCGTAGTGATACGGTCTGATTAGTCAGAGGCTGGACGTCTGGAATGTGGTTATTACCGTTAACGGTATCTCATTGGTTATAGGTACCAGTCTTGTATTACAACTCCAGTTTCCGGTGCATGTCAAAACATGGAGGTAAATAAAATAGTCCATTTTTTTCAGAATTTTTTTCTGGACTCAATTTTTTCTGTTTGATTAAAAGTTTATGCTGAATTCAAACATATATATAGATTTAAAAAAAATCTTGCATCTTTTTGGGGATATCAATCCAAGAAAGTGGAAGGATATCATGTTTACTGGAAGTGGTGCGGCCTAGTAAAAACAGCAAACAGAAAGTAGAAAAAAATTGTTTTGACAACAGGGTTACATAACTTTTTATTCTTCGTGGCATGACCCACTTTTTTTTCGATTAAATCACAATTTCACATTAATACATACATGATATGAACATGAAATTTTTTTTCTATGTAGCATTTTTTATTTTTTTATTTTCAAAGATGAGCTGTTTTGCATGTAAGCCTATGGAGCAGTCAATTACAAGACTGCAACCTGCATATAAATAACATTAAATGGCTGCCTCTCAGCTGCTTCCGGGCTGCTTCTGGGGGAAGTGAAGGATATCTTAACGTCTGATTGGCTATTATTGAGTTGTATGCATTATATGTCAACGCGTCCGTAAGTGGGGTCGGAAAAAAATCATGATAGTAGATCATCGGTAAAAACTATAATGAAGTGTTCAATTGCTATCATTATTTAAGCCTAATTTAGTTCACGAAGACGTCAATTTTAGCAAAAATATCATTCTGTGATAATGAAATTTATGTTATCTTGAAATTTTGTTGCAATTTCGGTACAAAGGTGTGTATTTATGGATTATTAATGTTCTTTAAAAAACAAAACAATAATACATCTAATCTTCACTTTATAGTGCGTATTGAAACATATTTTGCTATATTTCTTCATAAACTATAATTTTAAATAGTAAATACATAAAACGTGTGCTCTATGATTAAAAATGTTATCCTCATATTTTTCATTGCTTGAACATATTGATTAGAAAATATTCAAATCACGGAATTTACCGTATTGATACGAAGATGTCCTTTCGTTTCCCCGCGCATTCACCGCTTCATTGATTTCTGATGTAAACAAAACAGACAATATTTCCGATAAACAGCTGATTAGAAGAATGTAAAACAAACAAAGTGAGTAATATGGTTGCGTGTGTGCAAGGAAGTAAACACCCAGCATCACGGTTTAGTTATGGGCAAGGGTTTCAGTGCACTATAGTTTGTTTAATGACTACTACTATAGATAGATGAAATTAAAAAAGGCAGCAATTAATGAGCAATTTAAATTAACATGCCTGAAAACCCAAGATACTTGCAACACAGCGAGGTCCCAAATGATGTTCGCATGTGGGGTAGACAGATTAATGGCTTCGTACATGATGATTTATTCTTTGGAGTCGTTGTACACCCCAGGCGGATCCAAAAAGGGGGCTGGGGGCCGCCCCTCCCCTTGGTTGATTATATAGGCCCCCCCTTTATGAAAAGTTCTGGATCTGCCACTGTACACAGTGGCGCTTAGCAGTCATTATTATTTGGTATATCAACAGCACTGAGAACTGCATTTGACAAATGTTTGATATAGATAAATCCAATTCTAATTTGTTCACATTACAATGTATCAGGTCTTACAATAAGTATATTTCGTCGTGATGATAATTACTATTTGCTTTGATTCACATGCTTGAGATAATCTAGGTTTCCCATTTTCAGATGGTGCTGTTATTTTGCTAACCTTTTCAAATCTGAATGAGCTGATACTATATGTATAATCATCAATATACAATGGTGCTGAGTTTAATCTATCGGCTGTATTTGTATAAGTATTCGTAATATGTGATATTGGCAGATCGAACTGACCATGTAAAGGCTCTAGTTTATGACTTGGATGCGTTAACAATGATGGTGGTTGATAAGGAAATCCAGATCCAGGATGTTGATCCAAAACCTTCAGGTATTTTACGTATATATATTAGAATTCATCCTCCTGAACATAGTACCCATATATAACAAGAGTGCACACGCTGAAATGTCTCACCTTCTTCACTAACCATTGATTTTATGTTGATAGTCCTAAATACAAAGCTTCACTACAAGTAACACATTAACTTAACATGATCCAAGAAAATGAGGTCAAGGTCAGATAAACCAATAGTGAAATACATGTACACCTTACAATCATTCAATAAACCAAACATAGTTGACCTACTGCTTATTGTTTCTAAGAAACAGTCTTAAACAAGAAAACTTAACATTGACCAATGAACCATGAAAATGAGGTCAAGGTCAGATGAACCATGCCAGACAGACATGTACACCTTACAATCAATTTAGGCATTAAATATAGTTGACCTATTGCTTATAGTATCTAAGAAACAAACTTAACCATGAAAACTTAACATTGACCAATGAACTATGAAAATGAGGTCAAGGTCAGATGATACCTGCCAGACAGACATATACACCTTACAATCCTTCCATACATCAAATATAGTTGATCTATTGCTTAAAGTTGAAGAAAAACAGACCAAAACACAAAAACTTAACACTGAGAAATGAACTGTGAAAATGAGGTCAAGGTCAAATAAAACCTGTGAGACTGGCATGTACATCAGAAAATATTTCCATATACCATTTATAGTTGACCTATTGCATATAGTATTAGAAAAAAGACCAAAACTTAAAAACTTAACTTTGACCACTGAACCATGAAAATGAGGTCAAGGTCAGATGACACCTACCAGTTGGACATTTACACCTTACAATCATTCCATATACCAAATATAGTAGACCTACTGCTTATAGTATCTGATATACATGTATGGACTTGACCACGAAAACTTAACCTTGTTCACTGATCCATGAAATGAGGTCGAGGTCAAATGAAAATTGTCTGACGGGCATGAGGACCTTGCAAGGTACGCACATACTAAATATAGTTATCCTATTACTCATAATGAGAAAGAAATTAACATTACAAAAAATGTTGACTTTTTTTTCAAGTAGTCACTGAACCATGAAAATGAGGTCAAGGACAATGGACATATGACAGACGGAAACTTCGTAACATAAGGCATCTATATACAAAGTATGAAGCATACAGGTCTTCTAGCTTCTAAAATATAAAGCTTTTAAGAAGTTAGCTAACGCCGCCGCCGCCGGATCACTATCCCTATGTCGAGCTTTCTGCGACAAAAGTCACAGGCTCGACAATAACCATACACCTAATCGCTTTATGGAATTCTGTCCCAGCTGACCTGAGAATCTGTCCCGCTTCAACCTTTGACATCATACTACAATCACTTTTCCATTGTGGTGTCAGATATTTTGTATTATGACGTCAAAATTTTACGTGAACCTTTGTGATGGCCAGTAATTGCAGACAAATAGCAATAAGTAGGATTCAAAGCAATCTTTAATAAATCAACTCTAATGAAATATTCTTATATATATAGATGATCACAAGACATCATGAACATAGACGTCGCTTTACTAGTGCCGAAAATAAATTTTTCAAATGCATCTATTGAAAATAAATTATTGCATGCCTTTCATAAGTTCTGCTTTGGACATAACTGAATAACAATGCCGAATATAACGGAAGCATACATTCAGGTAAATTTCTTTATTTTTCACATAGCATCTGACAGCATTGAATGATACGATATGAATCAGCAGATTTATCGTTGTTTTAGAAGTTCAACGAGAAGTTATATATTTTACTTAGTTGGGTGGAACATAACATTTATCTTGTCATTATAATATAAAAAAAGAAGATGTGGGTATGATTGCCAATGAGACAACTCTCCAAAAACGACCAAAATGACACAGAAATAAACAACTATAGGTCACCTTATGGCCTTCAACAATGAGCAAAGCCCATACTGCATAGTCAGCTATAAAAGGCCCGGAAATAACAATGTAAAACAATTCAAACGAGAAAACCAACAGCATACCCGTAATCTATATTTGCTCAGCATTCATCATGAAAACGATCACATTACAAATCATTTTAGGAAAGCACTGTGTAAGCAGACATTTCAGGAAGCAATAAGTCTGTAGGCTGACTGTTTATTATCTGAACAAGTTCATTTCTTGTCAACTTCATAATTATTTCAAACATTTTAATAGATGTCATCCAAATTTGGTCTACTTCTTTTAGCTTAATATTCTTGCTTTTTCAAAGTCATGTTCATTTATTTTTCAACTGCGCCCAGAAATATGCGGTTACCTTTAATTTCAGGAAAGGATTTAGGGAAAGGCGATCTGGGTCCCCCTTTTAAAACCTATATTTAATGTTAATGCAGACATATTACTTGTTCCAAACCAAACCTTGTCAAGTTATTGAAAATGAAACCACATCTTGATGGTCCCACAAAAATGTTGATTATGTGTACATTTCATTTTTTTTTCTAGCTCTTCTCATAAGATAGCAGTACCTTTTTGGTCACTATTCTGTGTTGCGTCTAAATATTAATTGTAACACTTTAAAGTGACTGAACAGGTAAAACAAATACTTCTCAAGAAACAGAAAAAGAAGACTACTTGGAACAGCACCAGACTATTTTTGTCGAGCCTGCGACTTTTGTCGCAGAAAGCTCGACATAGGGATAGTGATCCGGCGGCGGCGGCGTTAGCTCACTTCTTAAAAGCTTTATATTTTAGAAGGTGGAAGGTCTGGATGCTTCATACTTTGTATATGGATGCCTCATGTTACGAAGTTTCCGTCAGTCACATGTCCAATGTCCTTGACCTCATTTTCATGGTTCAGTGACTACTTGAAAAAAAAGTTAAGATTTTTTGTAATGTTAAATTCTCTCTTATTATAAGTAATAGGATAACTATATTTGGTATGTGCGTACCTTGCAAGGTCCTCATGCCCGTCAGACAGTTTTCACTTGACCTCGACCTCATTTCATGGATCAGTGAACAAGGTTAAGTTTTGATGGTCAAGTCCATATCTCAGATACTATAAGCAATAGGTCTAGTATATTCGGTGTATGGAAGGACTGTAAGGTGTACATGTCCAACTGGCAGGTGTCATCTGACCTTGACCTCATTTTCATGGTTCAGTGGTTATAGTTAAGGTTTTGTGTTTTGGTCTGTTTTTCTTATACTGTATGCAATAGGTCTACTATATTTGGTGTATGGAATGATTGTAAGGTGTACATGTCTATCTGGCAGGTGTCATCTGACCTTGACCTCATTTTCATGGTTCAGTGGTCAAAGTTAAGTTTTTGAGTTTTGGTCTTTTTTTCTAATACTATATGCAATAGTTCAACTATATTTGTTGTATGGAAATATTTTATGATCTATTTGTCAGTCACACAGGTTTTTTTTTTACTTTGACCTCATTTTCAAGGTTCATTGCTCAGTGTTAAGTTTTTGTGTTTTGGTCTGTTTTTCTTAAACTATAAGCAATAGGTCAACTATATTTGTTGTATGGAAGAATTGTTAGCTGTACATGCCTGCCTAGCATGGTTCATCTGACCTTGACCTCATTTTCATGGTTCATTGGTCAATGTTTATTTTACTTGGTTAATGTTAAGTTTATGTGACAGTTGTAAAAAAGCTTTATATTTAGGACTATCAACATAATATCAATGATTAGTAAAGAAGGCGAGACATTTCAGCGTGTGCACTCTTGTTGAATTAAAACTCAGATCGGAATAGCCTGGATGATATATTTATACATTTTGTACATCATTGTGAATAAGCAAGGAAAGCTATTAATAATAGTGCATTTTTTTAAAGTTTATTGGGATTTTTATTCATATTCTGTTCGAATTTTCACACAATCTGTCAAAAAGGCAAAACTAACTTTTCTGAAACTTTCAAACAATATGAGAAGTGTTTCATTCACCAAAACACTCTTGCGATTCTGCAAAAAAAAATCATGAATGATTTTGTGAATGAAAGGGGAAAGAAGATCCTGACACAGCGCACCTGAGCATGTCAATTTCGAACTGACCCAATAATTTATATATCACGACCAGTCAACTGATACTGACATTATCAGAGAGTACACATCAAAGGAAAAATGCACAAATTACCGATAAATTGTTAAATATGATATCATAGAATTAAATATGTTTAATTACAAAAAAATGTGTTCTCAATCTTGTCAATAGATATAACAGAATGTCATATCAGTACCAAAGACAACTCTCCATCCAAGTCACAATTTGTAAAAGTAAACCATTATAGGTTGAAGTACGGTCTTCAACATGAAGCCTTGGTTCACACCAAACAGCAAGTTATATAGTCCATATCAATCATGACAATAAACATAAACAAACAAAACAACTATCGCTTACTAATAATCCTGACTATATGTATTACATGAACTTGTTGCCATCAGAAATGAAAATTTAAATATTTCAACTAACAAAAGCATATGCTTACACATGCAACCAAATATAAAGCACTAAATGATAATACCAATATGAAGCTCTCACCTATAGAACTTACAAAAAAAATGTCAAGATTACAAACCGCAACAAAATAATAAAAAATATAAGAAGCCAGCTGACAACATGTTCTAGAAAATTATTTGCAATTAATATTTCATTCCAAATCCATTACCACAAAACTTCTTCTTACAGTTATACTACATCTGGAAATTAGTACCTTAAAAACTAATTGCTTCTTTTTAGACAAAAGCCAGATGAGATATTCATCACTTGAAGTGCTCCAGCTAGAAATGGAAAGGGGCAGGGTGCCAGTGAAGGGCAAGGCACTTTTTTATGATAGGAAAAGGCACTTCTCATTTCTTTTGTCTACGTTTCTGTGTGTATCACAAATTCATTTTTTTTTACTGTATATCATATAACAGTATATGTTGTTAATAAAGATGCATAAGTTGTTGTTTTGATTATTTACTCTGTAAAATTTGCATTAGAAAAGTCATTCATACTACATGTTCATAAAACATGGCAATACACATTCATACATCAGATCACTATTAACCAAAAGAAGCGAAATAAACTTACTATTCTCCCGCTCTTGGAAAAAGGCATCAGGGAGGGGCGCAATTGAAGGCACCCAGGGCGTGGCTAAGGGCACCCAGGGTGTGGCGCCCTTCTAATTTGTGCTAAAGAGATCACTGTCATCTATACATATAAGATGTAATATTCTCATATTCGAACGGCCAACTATAGTAGTCAGAGGCGGATTTAGAGAGTTTTTCAGGCCCCCCCCCCCCCCCCCCCTTTCGTGGGAAAACTTTGGTTGATCATATACATGTAGTGAATCACTGAAGCATGACTGGAGCTGACCCCCTCTTATGAAAATTTCTAGATCTGCCACTGGTAGTCCATTTTGTCTAGCAGTAATCCTCAAAAGTAAATAATACGTTTTTCTTATCAACTTGATTATAACCTTGCTAACTATTACATAACTGTCAAGACACAGTATGCATGTTAACACTACTTGCATTGTCATAAAGAGTAAACAATCATATTCCACAAAACAAACAAAAAAGTTTTTGTATCGTTACTCTAGCTATTACAAACCATATATATATATGTTCATATGTGACTATCAAGCCTCATTCAATGATAACCCTGATTCACCAATACTACAACTAAAATAAAAAACCAGGAGAAAAAAAGACACTATATATTCTAATGCTTGGAGTGCAAGATTCCAATAAAAAACCCTATACCCACAAACCACCGATCTCAATACATGTATGAGCAGCTAAAATACGGCAAGCTTTTTAGAAAAGCTATTACTTGTATAAATATATTTAATTTTAAATCACTTTTTTCATTGAAACTTGTTCCGTTCTTGTCAGCCGCTTACGATCACAAAATGACTTTTTACCCCAATATACCCAAATATACTCCAATAAAAGGTTTCAGTGCAACATTCATGTTCTGGAATGATATTTTAACCATATTTTTTTATTTTTTTAAATCCTATGCACATGTGTGTGCATTTAGAAGCTTTTTAAACTATAGTTAACTCGAATACTGATAATGGTAGCACTAAAGACCAGAATGGACCTGAAAATATACAGGGCAATTTTTAAATTGCAATTTCTTTTTCACTCCTTCAAATTTAAGTTTTATTCAATAACATTTGTGTTTTCTGAATTGAATTTGAAATGTTTTTTCATACATGTAGATAAAATTAGAAATATTTTACTCATGTTTTGAAATATTTTTTTCAATTTTATTTCTTTTTTCTCATATTTTTAAAATAATTGTCTCAAATAAAATTTGAAAAATTTTCTCCTACATGATATAAGATTTTCGAATTTTCATTGAACAAATTATGTTTAATCATCACATGCTTAAAATTTACGTAAACTTGGACGGACCAGAAACTACAAAGATGGTAGTTTTATTTATATTTTTCACTTTTCAATAGATAAACTTCAAATTAAAAATTCCATTCATCTAGACGGGAAAATAATTTTTCTGATGCCACAACTCAGGACTGAATGGGGAGATTTAAAGACTTAAATGGACATCTATCTTACGGTTGGATTCATTTAAACTTAAGAATTATTTATTCATCGGATTTCCTTCTTATTTTAAAGTCGAGGCTAGTCATTTAATTAAAATCAACCAAGTTTTAAAGAATTATATGTTTGTAATAAATAAAAAAAACTTGGACCTAAACGTTAACATTGAAAGACATCAAGACAAGAAATTCTGTATATTTTTTTTGATTTATTTATCTTCATAAGTAATCACTAATTCCAACCTTTATAGTTAGGACTGAAAACGAGAAAAAAATATTTTTAGATGATAGAAGGAGGTATATCTAAAAAAGTCTGAATGTTCCCGAATTGTATCTACCATTCTGCAGATAGCATATTTAATATTTATTCGAAGAAGAAAAAGTCTTTTAAGCCAACACTCTTCTTCTTCTTCTTTGATATAGTAGTTAAAAAAACTCAGTAATGAGTACTCAATACTTGTGCGTTTCGTAGGTGCTGGTAATGTCTATTTACAATAAAAGACCAAAGATAAAAAAAAAATATGGTGCATGCTGTACAGTTGGAGCAGGATAAAAACATTCCTTCATCTATGTAATCAGTCTTGAAAGCTTCCATATAGTTGGAGCTTTCACTGTCGATTTCGGTAATGTATTCCAGGCTATTACTGTTCTCGGAAGTGAACTGGGAAAAGGAAAAGGCCTAACTGTTTCTAAAAATATACAGGTAGATTTATGGAAACTGGTAAAACTCATATATTTTCAATGGATCTTCTGCAAAATTGGATTATATTAATGAAAGAGACATATACATACAAATAAGAAGATGTGGTATGATTGTCAATGAGAAACTTTTCACCAGAATAGAAGCTTGGACTATTACAATAATGTAAGTGTAATAGTTCCAGGTAGAAGTTTGCAATTATAATGGTCACCGTACAGCAAGCAAAAATCATTCCGTATGTAACAAGCTATAAAAGGCCCTGGAATGTAGCTGGGAAGTCATTTCCTTTTTTATACGCCCGTCAATTTTTGACGGGACGTATTGTGGTATACAAATGTCCGGTGTCCGTCCGTCTGTCTGTCCGTCCGTCCGTCCGTCTGTCTGTCCGTCTGTCCGTCTGTCTGTCCGGCGTAAACATGTCGCACCGTAACTTGAGAATGACTTATCCAAATTTCATGAAACTTAACATAGTTGTTTCTTATGATGGTCAAACGATCTGTATACTTTTTGGTGAAAATAAGATTAAAACTTTTTGAGTTACGGGACTTAGTAACTAAAACAGGTGCTTGTTTTTTTTCACATGTCGCGCCGTATCTCAAAAACAATGTATGATTATTGCTTAAAACTTTACACACTTCTTAGTTATATTAATCTTAAGATCTGTATACTTTTTGGTGATGATTCAAAATTTTATTTTAGAGATATTGAGTATTTTGTTAAAAAAGGGGGAGGGGTTTTTCACATATCGCACCATATCTCAAAAACAGTTTATGATTATTGCTTAAAACTTTACACACTTCTTAGTTATATTAACCTTAAGATCTGTATACTTTTTGATGATGATTCAAAATTTTATTTTTGAGTTATTGAGTATTTTGTAAAAAATGGGGAGGGGTTTTTCACATGTCGCGCCGTATCTCAAAAAAGATTTATGATTATTGCTTAAAATTTTACACACTTCTTAGTTATATTAATATAAAGATCTGTATACTTTTTGATTTTGATTCAAAATTTTATTTTAGAGATATTGAGTTTTTTGTAAAAAAAAGGGGGTTTTCGCATGTCATGCCGTATGTCAGAAACTATTTATGCTTATTGCATAAAAATTCACACACAAGACGACGGGCGTATCATGCGCTCATGGCGCAGCTGTTTATTTTAAATCGTATATACTTTTTCTTTGGCGCCAATGATACTATATGTATTCTGAAATATAATGACGCCAATGAGTTGGTGCACAAAAGGATGCATTTTTGATGGTCAGGTGCTGGCGAAAACACACCAAACGTGAATCACATTTTTTTTTCTTTTAAAATCTCAGTAGAAACACCTACAAATAAAGCATTTTTCTCTTTATTGTATTAAAATTTTGTACAAGACCAGTTTTATATAAAAATGTGTTCTAAAATATGAAAACTAGAAATACAGCAAATGAAAAGGTTCCTGTACGAAATGTCTCGGCAGTTCTGTATGGCTAGGGATTATAGACTCTGCTCTAATAAATAGCTATTGGATAGTACTACAACGAGACGGCAAAGAATTTCTAGGGTAAGCATTCCTAAAGGTCGAAAATTTCGTGCGAAACATGGAAATAAAGCCAAATTCGATCAAATACGCATTGGGGCAACCCACTGTCAAACCCATTGTCTCGGTAGTTCTTTATGGCTAGGGATTATAGACTCTGCCCTAATGAATAGCTATTGAATAGTACTACAACGTAAGGGTAAAGAATTTCTGGGGTAAGTAGCAGAGTCTATAATCCCTAGCCATACAGAACTGCCGAGGCAATTGATTTAACAAGTGGGTGACCCCAATGTGTATTTTATCAATTTTGACCATTTTTCCGTGTTACGGACGATATTTTCGGCCGTTAAGAATACTGTCCCCAGAAATTCTTTACCCTCACGTTGTAGTACTATCCAATAGCTATTCATTAGGGCAGGGTCTATGATCCCTAGCCATAAAGAACTACCGAGACAATGGGTTTGAAAGTGGGTGGCCCAATGCGTATTTGATCAAATTTAACTTTTTTTCCGTGTTACGGACGAAATTTCCGGCCTTTAAGAATGCTTACCCCAGAAATTCTTTACCCTCACGTTGTAGTACTATCCAATAGTTATACGTTAGGGTTCCGTTTATAATCCCTAGCCATAAAGAACTACCGAGACAATGGGTCGTAAAAATGGGTGTCCCCAATGCGTATTTGATCGAATTTGGCTTTATTTCCATGTTTCGGACGACATTTTCGGCCTTTTGGAATGCTTAACCCAGAAATTCTTTACCCTCCCGTTGTAGTACTATCCAATAGCTATTTATTAAAGTAGAGTCTATAATCCCTAGCCATACAGAACTGCCAAGGACTGCCAAGGCAATGAGTTGGAAAGTTGGTGACCCCAATGCGTATTTTATCAAATTTGGCTTTATTTCCGTGTTACGGACGAAATTTCCGGCCTTTAAGAATGCTTACCCCAGAAATTCTTTACCCTCACGTTGTAGTACTATCCAGTAGCTATTTACTAAAGTAGAGTCTATAATCCCTAGCCATACAGAACTACCGAGGCAATGGGTTGGAGAGTTGGTGACCCCAATGCGTATTTTATCAAATTTGACTTTTTTTCCGTGTTACGGACGAAATTTCCGGCCTTTAAGAATGCTTACCCCAGAAATTCTTTACCCTCATGTTATAGTACTATCCAATAGCTATACGTTAGGGTTCCGTTTATAATCCCTAGCCATAAAGAACTACCGAGACAATGGGTCGTAAAAGTGGGTGACCCTAATGCGTATTTTATCAAATTTGACTCTTTTTCCGTGTTACGGACGAAATTTCCGGCCTTTAAGAATGCTTACCCCAGAAATTCTTTACCCTCACGTTGTAGTACTATCCAATAGCTATACGTTAGGGTTCCGTTTATAATCCCTAGCCATAAAGAACTACCGAGACAATGGGTCGTAAAAGTGGGTGACCCTAATGCGTATTTTATCAAATTTGACTTTTTTTCCGTGTTACGGACGAAATTTCCGGCCTTTTGGAATGCTTACCCCAGAAATTCTTTACCCTCACGTTGTAGTACTATCCAATAGCTATTCATTAGGGCAGGATCTATGATCCCTAGCCATAAAGAACTACCGAGACAATGGGTTTGAAAGTGGGTGGCCCCAATGCGTATTTGATCAAATTTAACTTTTTTTCCGTGTTACGGACGAAATTTCCGGCCTTTAAGAATGCTTACCCCAGAAATTCTTTACCCTCACGTTGTAGTACTATCCAATAGTTATACGTTAGGGTTCCGTTTATAATCCCTAGCCATAAAGAACTACCGAGACAATGGGTCGTAAAAATGGGTGTCCCCAATGCGTATTTGATCGAATTTGGCTTTATTTCCATGTTTCGGACGACATTTTGGCCTTTTGGAATGCTTACCCCAGAAATTCTTTACCCTCCCGTTGTAGTACTATCCAATAGCTATTTATTAAAGTAGAGTCTATAATCCCTAGCCATACAGAACTGCCAAGGACTGCCAAGGCAATGGGTTGGAAAGTTGGCGACCCCAATGCGTATTTTATCAAATTTGACTTTTTTTCCGTGTTACGGACGAAATTTCCGGCCTTTAAGAATGCTTACCCCCAGAAATTCTTTACCCTCACGTTGTAGTACTATCCAATAGCTATTTACTTAAGTAGAGTCTATAATCCCTAGCAATACAGAACTGCCGAGGCAATGGGTTGGAAAGTTGGTGACCCCAATGCGTATTTTATCAAATTTGACTTTTTTTCCGTGTTACGGACGAAATTTCCGGCCTTTAAGAATGCTTACCCCAGAAATTCTTTACCCTCACGTTGTAGTACTATCCAATAGTTATACGTTAGGGTTCCGTTTATAATCCCTAGCCATAAAGAACTACCGAGACAATGGGTCGTAAAAATGGGTGTCCCCAATGCGTATTTGATCGAATTTGGCTTTATTTCCATGTTTCGGACGACATTTTCGGCCTTTTGGAATGCTTAACCCAGAAATTCTTAACCCTCCCGTTGTAGTACTATCCAATAGCTATTTATTAAAGTAGAGTCTATAATCCCTAGCCATACAGAACTGCCAAGGACTGCCAAGGCAATGAGTTGGAAAGTTGGTGACCCCAATGCGTATTTTATCAAATTTGGCTTTATTTCCGTGTTACGGACGAAATTTCCGGCCTTTAAGAATGCTTACCCCAGAAATTCTTTACCCTCACGTTGTAGTACTATCCAGTAGCTATTTACTAAAGTAGAGTCTATAATCCCTAGCCATACAGAACTACCGAGGCAATGGGTTGGAGAGTTGGTGACCCCAATGCGTATTTTATCAAATTTGACTTTTTTTCCGTGTTACGGACGAAATTTCCGGCCTTTAAGAATGCTTACCCCAGAAATTCTTTACCCTCATGTTATAGTACTATCCAATAGCTATACGTTAGGGTTCCGTTTATAATCCCTAGCCATAAAGAACTACCGAGACAATGGGTCGTAAAAGTGGGTGACCCTAATGCGTATTTTATCAAATTTGACTCTTTTTCCGTGTTACGGACGAAATTTCCGGCCTTTAAGAATGCTTACCCCAGAAATTCTTTACCCTCACGTTGTAGTACTATCCAATAGCTATACGTTAGGGTTCCGTTTATAATCCCTAGCCATAATGAACTACCGAGACAATGGGTCGTAAAAGTGGGTGACCCTAATGCGTATTTTATCAAATTTGACTTTTTTTCCGTGTTACGGACGAAATTTCCGGCCTTTTGGAATGCTTACCCCAGAAATTCTTTACCCTCACGTTGTAGTACTATCCAATAGCTATTCATTAGGGCAGGATCTATGATCCCTAGCCATAAAGAACTACCGAGACAATGGGTTTGAAAGTGGGTGGCCCCAATGCGTATTTGATCAAATTTAACTTTTTTTCCGTGTTACGGACGAAATTTCCGGCCTTTAAGAATGCTTACCCCAGAAATTCTTTACCCTCACGTTGTAGTACTATCCAATAGTTATACGTTAGGGTTCCGTTTATAATCCCTAGCCATAAAGAACTACCGAGACAATGGGTCGTAAAAATGGGTGTCCCCAATGCGTATTTGATCGAATTTGGCTTTATTTCCATGTTTCGGACGACATTTTGGCCTTTTGGAATGCTTACCCCAGAAATTCTTTACCCTCCCGTTGTAGTACTATCCAATAGCTATTTATTAAAGTAGAGTCTATAATCCCTAGCCATACAGAACTGCCAATGACTGCCAAGGCAATGGGTTGGAAAGTTGGCGACCCCAATGCGTATTTTATCAAATTTGACTTTTTTTCCGTGTTACGGACGAAATTTCCGGCCTTTAAGAATGCTTACCCCCAGAAATTCTTTACCCTCACGTTGTAGTACTATCCAATAGCTATTTACTTAAGTAGAATCTATAATCCCTAGCAATACAGAACTGCCGAGGCAATGGGTTGGAAAGTTGGTGACCCCAATGCGTATTTTATCAAATTTGACTTTTTTTCCGTGTTACGGACGAAATTTCCGGCCTTTAAGAATGCTAACCCCAGAAATTCTTTACCCTCACGTTGTAGTACTATCCAATAGCTATACGTTAGGGTTCCGTTTATAATCCCTAGCCATAAAGAACTACCGAGACAATGGGTCGTAAAAATGGGTGTCCCCAATGCGTATTTGATCGAATTTGGCTTTATTTCCATGTTTCGGACGACATTTTCGGCCTTTTGGAATGCTTACCCCAGAAATTCTTTACCCTCCCGTTGTAGTACTATCCAATAGCTATTTATTAAAGTAGAGTCTATAATCCCTAGCCATACAGAACTGCCAAGGACTGCCAAGGCAATGGGTTGGAAAGTTGGTGACCCCAATGCGTATTTTATCAAATTTGACTTTTTTCCGTGTTACGGACGAAATTTCCGGCCTTTAAGAATGCTTACCCCAGAAATTCTTTACCCTCATGTTGTAGTACTATCCAATAGCTATACGTTAGGGTTCCGTTTATAATCCCTAGCCATAAAGAACTACCGAGACAATGGGTCGTAAAAATGGGTGTCCCCAATGCGTATTTGATCGAATTTGGCTTTATTTCCATGTTTCGGACGACATTTTCGGCCTTTTGGAATACTTACCCCAGAAATTCTTTACCCTCCCGTTGTAGTACTATCCAATAGCTATTTACAATTTGCTCATTTAAAACTACACCACGTACAGCTGAAAGTACGTGACGTTAAGCTAAGATAGCACGTTGTTATATCATTAGAATGTCACGATAGGCTTACCACACGATATGCTCAATTAGAACTACATGACTTACAGTTGAAACTAGGTGATGTTAAGCTAAGATAGCATGTTGTTATATCATTTGAATGTCACGATAGGCTTACCATACAATATGCTCATTCAGCTTAGCATATTGTAATTTAGAGTTAGCATTTTGATGACTCAATTCAACATCACGCTGTCTTAAGTTTACATTTTAAGCTTCAGCATAATGTTTTGTAAATCTCTAATATATGACAGCTGAGGCTTTCTATAATAGTGGTTTAGAGGTCGAACCTGGTCGAATTTTTCTATGGCGAGTTAAAGAAATTTCTTTTTTATCGAGATTCAAAGTAGTGTAATCATATTTTATGCCAGAATAAAAGAACTTATTATTTTTTTAGAAAAGAAAAGAAAAAAGATTTTTACAAGTGTTGAAACTTTCTGTCGTTACGGTAACACGAAGTTTTAGAAAATAAAGAGAAAAAAGGAATACATTATACATTCTATACACCTTTCCGCTTACCATTTTTGTGATTGTTTTGCAATTATAAATAGCTGGTGGTATAATCTGATTGTCGATTTCATTTTTGAAGCAAACAATATATAGATAATTAAGCGTTATAATTGCCATGATAAAATGAAAATATAGGAGTTTTGTCCTGTGTCATTCATGGTTTTTCCCTTCTTCTTACAATTGTGTTAGAGGTGTGATTCGTACTATGAATACAGCTACATATCCCTCCATAAGTCTGACCGCGTTCATGATCAGTAATTGTCAACGTACTTTAGTGTACCTTATTTTTATAACTCCTTTGGTTTGGTATGAAACCAGTTGTGTGTATTTTCTATTACAGTAATTGATTACATGATCGTTGATTTCACAACGTTCAGTGGCAAATATTTGATGCATATTCAGGACTAATAAGAACAATGTAAACATTGATCACACTTTAGGCATAGAAAATATTTACGAATATAGGAGAAAAAATACAAACTCCCATGCATTCAACGCTTTTCAACACAGATTATGTGTAATGAGGTTATCTAAATCGGGTATTTTCTAAATTTCTAAACTAAAGAAAATAACAATAAATATGTTTTTTTAGTTGTCTATTTGTCTATCACAAGTCCGTTTCCCGGTTTTTTCACATGTAGGCTAAACGCAATAAAGATAAAAGCTTAAAAAATAATTATTTCATAATTTCACTCATTCAAGATTTGTTTTACTGCATGAATTAATTAATAAATTAGATATTCAATCATTTTGGTTTTGACAGAGTTTATACCATAACATATTTGTCTCAGTACCTGATGGTCACATGAACATGAGGGTATTCCATCAAGAATGTACAATATACAAGGTTGTCGGGTAAATGTAGATTGCGGATTAAGAAGTTGGATATCAAACTTGAATAAACAAACAGAGGCGAATTTAACACGGATATGTATTTTCTCTTCAACATTATTTTAATTCTCTGATCTTTATTTTCATTTAAACTAGGTTAATACATTTTATGGCATATAAAATAAAAAATAAACATCAGATGTATTTGAAGGCATTTTGTAAATAAAAAAAAAGGGTCAGGCAAATATATCAAGTATTCCGTTTTAGAAAGTTTTTATATATGATTTTTTTTACTTGAAATTGTGTTTACGGGTTTTAAGTTATTTTACAATTATTGATTTTCTGATTAAATAGTTAAATTTGTGGTATTATCATAATAATTCTTTAATTTATTTAAAATAAACATTTAACACTTTCTCGGATTAACTTTTCATCGTGTTCATGATAACTTTGTTAACCCTCTAGGATTATTAAAAAATGTCTGATTTTTTTTTACCATGGGTGTATTTTTGTTCCGTTACTGAGGATATTTTTGTCCTTTATGAATTCATAGGAGAAATTTGACTCCAATATGATATATTTTGTCTCATATTAATAAATGGTAGTTTTATCCGATAAATTCTTATCAGTTATAGTCGTTATTTTGATAAATTCAATAATTCATTGAAGTTTCGTATGCATCTATGAAGATAAAAAAATCCCGTGCAGCAATTTTCTCCAGGAACGCTCAAAGCAAAATATTTGAAAGCCAAAGAATGCATAAAAAAGATAGGAGTGAAGAGGTTTATGACCAAAAAAGGACCTACACATCGCCACCTTCTTTGTGTGTCTGTTCAAAGTCAGGAGCATGTACTTCAGTGGTTGTTGTTACTTCAAGTCTGATATTTTTTTTTTTTGTAAATGCTTTGTTATAAATTAGGCCGTTACTTTTCTCAAGGAATTGTTTCATATTTTTCATGTCGAGGCGGGCCCTTTTATAACCAACTTTACGGTTTCCATATTTTTCCATATTGAAGGTCGTACGGTTGCCTAAAACACAACTAAATGATCGAAAAAAGAGAATATACTTGCACTTACGATTTTGATACAAATATGGTAGTAAATTAATAATATAACAATTATAGCCTATGCATGAGGTCAATAGAGGAGACATCGACCCAAAGAAGTATATCGTTCTCGGTCCATATACTTTTTTTAGGTCAATATATCATTGTATCGACCTCATACAAAGGATATAATTGTATAAAATAATATAGACGCGAAAACACAACAATCGTGATTCGCATTTTTTTTTTTAAATCTCAGTAGAAACACATACAAATAAAGTTTGTTTAATAAATGATAAAACATCGGAAATTGTTTAGTGTTTATTTAAGTAAAGAAAAATGTAAGTGGGGGTTAAAATATAAACAGACGACGAACAGCAAATAATGGATCCAACATTTGATAATGTCAACTACCGCAAGACCACAAGATAGCCTTTGAATATATTTACATACTTAAACTATTCTAAGGAATTTATTTCTGCACAAAAACGAATTCAGAAAGTTAACTGTTTAACAGACAACAGACATGCACCAAGTGATGGATACGATTGTGTTTTAAATTGTTGAATTCATATTTTAGTGCAAAATTTGATTGATTGATTGTTGATTGCTTAACGTCCAGTGGCAAACATTTCATGCATATTATGAACGAAATGTCATTTCAGAAATTGATTTATGGAGTAATAATTATTACAAATGTTAAAATGTTCGTATCATTTGGTAAAACATCAAGACTACTTTGCCTATGTAGATAGAATGGAACCGAAAAAATACATAGTTCGACTGAAACATGCTCCTATATATTAGTATTTAGTGCAAGAAAACGTTTGTGAATTGTTTAAGACAGACAGATATAGGAGAAAAAAATACAAACTCCCATGCATTCAACGCTTTTCAACACAGATTATGTGTAATGAGGTTATCTAAATCGGGTATTTTCTAAATTTCTAAACTAAAGAAAATAACAATAAATATGTTTTTTTAGTTGTCTATTTGTCTATCACAAGTCCGTTTCCCGGTTTTTTTCACATGTAGGCTAAACGCAATAAAGATAAAAGCTTAAAAAATAATTATTTCATAATTTCACTCATTCAAGATTTGTTTTACTGCATGAATTAATTAATAAATTAGATATTCAATCATTTTGGTTTTGACAGAGTTTATACCATAACATATTTGTCTCAGTACCTGATGGTCACATGAACATGAGGGTATTCCATCAAGAATGTACAATATACAAGGTTGTCGGGTAAATGTAGATTGCGGATTAAGAAGTTGGATATCAAACTTGAATAAACAAACAGAGGCGAATTTAACACGGATATGTATTTTCTCTTCAACATTATTTTAATTCTCTGATCTTTATTTTCGTTTAAACTAGGTTAATACATTTTATGGCATATAAAATAAAAAATAAACATCAGATGTATTTGAAGGCATTTTGTAAATAAAGTAAAGGGTCAGGCAAATATATCAAGTATTCCGTTTTAGAAAGTTTTTATATATGATTTTTTTTACTTGAAATTGTGTTTACGGGTTTTAAGTTATTTTACAATTATTGATTTTCTGATTAAATAGTTAAATTTGTGGTATTATCATAATAATTCTTTAATTTATTTAAAATAAACATTTAACACTTTCTCGGATTAACTTTTCATCGTGTTCATGATAACTTTGTTAACCCTCTAGGATTATTAAAAAATGACTGATTTTTTTTACCATGGGTGTATTTTTGTTCCGTTACTGAGGATATTTTTGTCCTTTATGAACCCATAGGAGAAATTTGACTCCAATATGATATATTTTGTCTCATATTAATAAATGGTAGTTTTATCCGATAAATTTTTATCAGTTATAGTCGTTATTTTGATAAATTCAATAATTCATTGAAGTTTCGTATGCATCTATGAAGATAAAAAAATCCCGTGCAGCAATTTTCTCCAGGAACGCTCAAAGCAAAATATTTGAAAGCCAAAGAATGCATAAAAAAGATAGGAGTGAAGAGGTTTATGACCAAAAAAGGACCTACACATCGCCACCTTCTTTGTGTGTCTGTTCAAAGTCAGGAGCATGTACTTCAGTGGTTGTTGTTACTTCAAGTCTGATATTTTTTTTTTTTGTAAATGCTTTGTTATAAATTAGGCCGTTACTTTTCTCAAGGAATTGTTTCATATTTTTCATGTCGAGGCGGGCCCTTTTATAACCAACTTTACGGTTTCCATTTTTCCATATTGAAGGTCGTACGGTTGCCTAAAACACAACTAAATGATCGAAAAAAGAGAATATACTTGCACTTACGATTTTGATACAAATATGGTAGTAAATTAATAATATAACAATTATAGCCTATGCATGAGGTCAATAGAGGAGACATCGACCCAAAGAAGTATATCGTCCTCAGTCCATATACTTTTTTAGGTCAATATATCATTGTATCGACCTCATACAAAGGCTATTATTGTATAACATGGAACCGAAAAATACATAGTTCGGCTGAAACATGCTCCTTTATATTAGTATTTAGTGCAAGAAAACGTTTGTGAATTGTTTAAGACAGACTGGAAGAATCAGGTTTTCTATGTGCTTTATATCTTATTCCTTTGCAAGACTTGTCATTCATTTTCTTCAGCAGGGGACATTATTCCTACTCTAAACAGACAAGAATACTGCTTAATACCAGATAAGCAATAGTATTTTTTAAATTTCATAGAATACTCCTTAATATGGGCTACAGTATTTAGTGGACAAGCAGTATTTTTAAATTGATTTAATACTTAGTAAAAACACAATTATTTTGATAGCCAATATGTTTCCATCAAAAATTACATATGCTCATTGGTAAACGGACAGAAAGTCACAGGACATAAAGTCACAAATTTGATAGGACAAAAAGTCACAAATAATGTGATGACAATTGTTCGAATATATAAGAGAAAGATCTTACAATATTTCCTAGGATTTTTTAGTATACGGAAATGGATAGTAAACTGCACATTGCTAGAAAACAAAAATATTGATGCCAACGTTAAAAACGTGAGTAATGTAATTCAAATAGACAGGAAATACGAAAAAAAGATTTAAAAAACAAAAATAAACAAAATTTTAATCTGCAAACCGAGTCCCTGAGGTAATTTTTTAGATTTTAAAAACGAACTTAGTGTGCATTTCTTTCTAACCAAAGTTTGGTAAACGTTGTGTGCCGTTTGTTATAGTTTGTTAAACGTTACAAAAGTAGAAACAAATGCATCGTTTAATCAGTGTTTACTGACCCTGTTTGAACTGTGAAAACGCATGCACATGTTGTTGGTATTTGAACTTATTACGCGGGGAAAATAGCCTCCGTATAAGATGTTATAGACACAGAGGACATCGCTCCTCTATGCATATTTAATTTTTTTGGCAGTTCTTCATCTTCATCAGATATTTAATGTATGAAGATAGTGATGATAAGCCTTTTTATTGAAGATAACAGAAATGAAAGAAAGGATGGTAATACCTAAATTTTAGTAATTTTAGACATTGTTTTGAGTTATGACAAGCAAGAACATACATCTTTTTTAGTGCGAAAAATATGTTTAGGTATTGATTAAATGTTTAAGTTAGAAAGAAATTCATCGTTTGTACTAACAAACGACGAACGACAAACTATAGACGCATTTGCAGCGAGTGTATAGTTTGTCAAAGTTTATGCAAACTTTGCAAACGTATGTTAGAAACAAATGATCTAAACGTGTGCTCGCTGAACCGTTTGTATCGTTTGTGTAAGAAAGAAATGCGCTCTTAGAGAGATATTCGTTATTTTCATAAAACAATGCGGGCACGTGTCAACGATTACACAACTACTCAGCCGTGAATTATACAATCAACAAAATTGATTGGATTATCCTTATTGCTTGTGACTATAATGTTATGAGAACAGTGTTTTGAATAATATAGAATTAATTATACATGTACAACGATGTTTTTGAGTTGTTTCTGAATTGTTCCATGTTATTAATACTTTAAGGGTAGTGCGTTTTAGTGATTATGGAGAACAAAATATATGATAAATGATAGAAACAAAGAGGAAAACAGAGTCAAATTCATTTTTCAAAATTTATTTTCACATTGAAATATACTATTCATTGATTCTATAAACCCCATCAAGACCCTCACAATGTTGATTGAGCTGATGCGTTCTGTATTTTGAGGTATGAGAGATAACTAGTACTGCGTGTGAGTCCTGGAAAATAATGCGGATTGGTCTGTTGTTTCAACAGATGAATTAATCAACAACATCCTGTCATTGTTTATTGAACCTGAATGACCACCTAGGGTATACATCGATATCCTGTGACACGAGTGTAATCTATTGAATAACTTATCAAATTGCACATCACTAAGTTTAAAATTACAATTAGCAGTACAATTCAACTAATTCAACATTTTGAAGTCTGATGATAACTCGACCTATCAGAATTTAAAACAAGACACTTGATTAACGTCTCTATAGTATGCAAGAACATAAAATACCATATTGCAATTCTGACAAAAAGAAACATACTATACGAATAACAACAGCAACAAATAAAACAGATAACATAACAATTATCATAATGCATCAGTAGCAGGTAAACACTATTATAATGAGACTACAATAAATTGCTTTTTTCTTTTAAAAACATTGAAATATAGCTGTAAATCACATGCTGATATCATGTACCATAGATTATACATCTATGCATGTACTTAGTTTTGTTTCGTTTGGTTTTCTGCTGTTTTATATATCGGAATGAAATTATTTCTAAGTACAAATATTTTTTACATACAAATAGATAGTGAAGTTAACCTCCTTTAGTGTTTCTCTATAGAATGATGATTAATTCTGTTCTCTGATAGGAAATCCGACAAGTACACTGTTTCAATTAGAAACTAGTTATTTAAGAGTATGTAAATTTATATGATTAAAAATTGGAAAAACGATTTTCTTTCTCAAATCTTGTGGAGTCCCCTGGATATCTTAAACTTTCTCCTCTTTTAACAGAACATCAAAAGCATTTTCCTCGGACAATTGTATCATTCAAGTTGTTTAGTTCTTATAGAATAGCTATATATACCTTTGTAATAGCAAAAATGCGAATTTGTATAGAAAATTTTATTTTAGAAAAAAAATCAAAATCATTCGAAAAAAAAAACCACCAATTTTTTATAACCCGATTAATTCACTCCTCGCCATATCGATATCTCCTACTTATGACGTACCCGTCATAGAGCACAGAAACATAAAGATTGAATTAGCAAATATGTGTCTTCATTTTTTTCTTCTTCAGTCAACGATTAGTAAGACACAAGACACAATTCAAGTTTCTTTTCCTAATTTTAAAAACAATTTTAAAGCATTCTGAATATTAATAAAGTAGATGTGAGATATTGAATGAAACAGCAATCAAGATATATTACAGATTTTCAACATTCTTCAATCATGATAAATAAAGCAGCCAAGATATTTGAGTGCACTCTTTTTTTTATTGATAATTTTTTTTTGCTTAATTAAAGATTGTAAAGTGCCGATTTTTTTTCTGCATAATACTTTTGATATGTTCGCAATTAAAAAAAAAAAACCTTTGCCTCAGTAATTTCAAGATTTTATAGTGTATTATTTCGCCATAAATACAAATTTTATTGTCAATTTAGCGGTATTTCTAACATTGCCTATAAGAGAGAGATTTGGCTTGCCATAAAACCAGGTTCAACCCACCATTGTTAAATTGAATTGGATTCACTGTAACTCCATTTACCGGTAAATTTCATTAATCTCTTTGACAAAAAAAAACCACCTTTCTACGACATGGATTTTTTACCTTTAAAAGCTAAAAAATTACCATAGAGCAAATTACATGGATGATTAGTATTGACCATTTGGTATAGGCATATGTCCGTTTTCAAAGCGATACGTACATGCAGGACATACATTATTTTGTTGAATAAAATCAAATCTACAAATGGGTGCCGTAGGAGGACCACTGGAGTTTTGAGCAAGGATTTCTTGGCATGTAACAGATCGAAAACTCGGGGTTATGATATTTCATGTATATTTTGAACACATGGAGGGTTACCCCGGCATCCTTTGCAAAAAAAAAAAAATTTCTTCTATGTGCCTTCGGACTTTATGTTTTGAATTGTAGTTCCACTTTCCATATTCGGTATTTATTCTGAGTCAAGTGCCTGTGCGGAGACTCCAAAGCAGACAACACGCATGTGTATAACGGCATTATAGATTTTCTTATAAAATGACGAGAGTTGCCGGTCCGGTACATGAATAGATCAGTTAGAAAGCTAGGTTTTAATTTTCTAAATTAATTAGATTGGAAAGCTTAATTCGAGGGTTGAAAATAGAGAGCGCAAAAAAGGGGGTTGGGGGTGTTCCACAGGGAATATTTTTATTTTATAAACGCTACATTTGAAAGGTTTATATTTTTCTATTTAATCTTTAACTAGTAATGGATGCCGTAGGAGGTCCATCGGAGTTTTGAGCAAGGATTTCTTGGCATGACAAACAATTCCAGATGTTGGTCCGAGAAGCGTGAACACACCGACCTGACCAACATAGAATTTCCGCTGACCAATGTCCTAACTGAGTGAAAGATACAAACATTTTATAAACATAAAAAGAAAACTTTAAATGTTTAACATATAAGGATTATATATTATTTTCAAAGAAAACAAATATTTGGGAAAATATTTCCAAATTTGAGAAAAAATTTCGAGTTTTATTTTAGAAAAAAAACATCATATAGAAAACAAAACACAAAATGCATTTACAATCTCAAAATTTTAAGGGAGAAAAAAGAAATTGCAAAAATTTATCGGTATATTTTTAGGTTCGTTCGTTCGGGTTTTTAGTGTAACCTTCGTCAATACATGAATAAAGAACCCGTGTTTTAAAATCCTCTAAATGCACAAAAAATGTAAACAGTTGTGTTCAATTTTAATATATCTGCTTGTTATATCATTCCTTATCGTGGAAATAGTGTTGAAACTGTTTATTCGAGTATATTTGGGTATATTGGGGTAAAAAGTCATTTTGTGATCGTAAGCGGCTGACATGAACAGAACAAGTTACGCGTGAAAAAGTGATTTAAAATTAAATATATTCATAAAATAAAGTATTAATGTCGTTAAAATAACATTTAAATGCCTAGTGTAACTTTGTTATTCAATCAAATTATGTTTAAACTGCTTTTTGAGGTATATTGGGGTATGTTGGGGTATATTGGGGTAAAAAGTCACGCCGCCGTCCGAGTGCATATTTCGAAAATTATCTCCCCTTTCCGGAAGTGAAAAAATAAAAACAAGTGCTTTGACTTTTACCATGTTTTCCAATAACAACAACAATAAACAGAGCTGAAGATAATTGCTTTGAGAAAACCTTAAAAAAAATATTTGATGCAAACATGCATGAGGCAAATAAACCCACAAATTGTTTAATATGGCAGGTGTCACGCCGCGACAGACTGACATGGTTTCCTGACGGCTGCCATTGTCGACCCTGACGCCTGCGAAGGTCATGTTCTGACAGCCCACCTCTGTACAACGACAAATTGTCTTTAAGGAATTTGAGCAATAAAAAGAAGAGAAACATGGCGAGGTCATATAAAAAGGGTTGAAAGGTAATTTCAAAATTCACCGCACATGTGTCTATATTCGAGTGTTGTCTGACATGTCTAATTATTATATAACTCGACATTTATATACATGATACATATATTTTTATTTAACTTAGTTCTCAAAGACAATGCTTTAAATTTGTCATGTTTTGGTCTAAAAGTGTGTCAATATTTTGGGTTGCAATTCAAGTTTTCTATCTTTTCAATTTTAACCCCCTCCTGATGACACACTAACTTATGTTAATTATACATCTCAAATTTAAGCACATGAAATAAAAAAGGCAAAGATAAATACATTAACTGAGTGAACAATAAAAAATTCATATCACTGAATATAGTACTTCATGTTGATCAATGATGCGGCCCCATATGACCTGACCCAAATTAATCCATCCCAAGTAAGTCCAGCTGCCCCATTTTAATGAATATTTAAAATTATATATCATGTATATATTTCACTTGTATTTTATAAATGTTTATGAATTTTATGAATAATAGCAAAGGTGGATGATAAAAAATGTATATTCAAATATATTATTTCCATTAATAGAATACATTTATTCAAATAATTTTTTCAATATTCTAAATATTTATATAATAAGATTTCATCATGTTCATATTGAAGAATATATTTTTTCAATGTTGAATATTTATATTATCAGTTTATCACCTTTAATGATAATGCAGTAAACAGGTAAATGTGAAATATAGCATTTATGTTGATTACAATTTTATAAGAAGTTATCAAGAATATTGATATTTGCATTATTATTATACTAAAACATAAATTACAGAAGTTAGTACAATAATTAGTCAACGTTAATCACAAATTTTTCATAAGACTTTGATCTTCATAATCATATAATGTTTTCTACTTGGTGTACATGTATATATTAGCAATTGGCAATGATTGGTTACACAACATGCACAAGCTTATCCCCAAGCTAATGCACACAAACTACTCAAATTGAAAAATATTGTTCAATTTGCAGAATCCCTTTCATAAGAAGTTACTTTCCTGTTTCTCAACACTGTTTCCTTAAAAATATTCCTCTGATCAATGAAATTTATACAACCTTTTTCATGTGCTAATTGACATTTATGAACCAAATACTTCACAGAAGTCTCGGACTTTTATAGTAGTTGTTCATTATTTCATTATGGGTCTGGATCGACCTGGGACTGGAATCACTTGGGGCCAGAATGACCTGAAACCAATTATAAATATCTTTTACAATCATGACAATATGAATATTACTTAACAAAAAACGAAGTGTACATAGCATACACATGATACATGTACATGTGCCACCCCTGAATCTGGAAAAGGTCATTTTTTTTTTGGCATAAGAATTGTCAACTATGTTCAAACAGTAACAACAATAATAATTTCTCTAGAATTTAAATTTTGATATTTTGTGGTATTCTGTAATAAAAAGACACTCCCCCTCTTATACTTAAAATCTTAGATTTGAGCAATTTTTTCAATAAATAGAGATTGAATTTAGATTTATATACTTTGCAAGCCGAGAAGACAGACTCACATTTCGGGTGAATGATAGATCCACTGGTATCTAAAACAACTGTGCAAATGGAAATCTGTGAAAAACACCAAGTTACATGTTATAGTAATAATACCATTCCCATTAACTTTTACTGTACTGAAGGTCTACAATTAGGCTTTCAGTTCTTTTTTATATGCCCGTTTATGGGACGTATTATGGTATACCGTTGTCCGTCGTCAACATGTCAGACATTAACTCAAAAACGCCCTAACCAATTTGCATAAAACTTTGGTGAATGTTTATACCTATTGAAGTGAGCTCCCTTTCGGTTTTTATAAATTTCAGATTTTACGTTTCTGAGTTGTGAGGTTTTATTCATTAAAAAAAGGGGGATTTTCCAGTTTTCGGACAATAACTCCAAAATGCGTTTAGCAGTTCTCATGAAACTTTGGTGTTTTGTTTATATCTATTGATGTAAGCTCCCTTTCGAATTGTATAAATTTTAGATTTTACGTTTCCGAGTTGTGGTGTTTTATTCATTAAAGAAGGGGGGATTTTCCAGTTTTCGGACAATACCTCAAAAATGCTTTCAGCAGTTCTCATGAAACTTTCGTGAATAGTTTAAATCTATTGACAAAAGCTCCCATTCGATTTTCATAAATTTCTGATGTGACATTGCGAAGTGATTGAACTTTATTGTTTGAAAACGCGACTGGCCTATCATGCACTCATGGCGCAGCTGTTTATTCATACATGCTAACTGCACATCCTTTATTAGGCTTGATATCAGTTGAATACAAGTGGTCTAAGTAGCCTATCTACTCACTGTAACACTAGCTGGCAACTCTGAGGTTGTGAGTTCTATTCAGGCACATGGCATGTGCATTCAACCCTAATCTTAAATGACTAGGATTGTCAGTTATCCTACCAAAAGTCAGGGTTCTCTCAGGGCACTCCGGCTTTCACAACCAATAAAAACTGATCACCACGAAATAGCACAGTAGTGCTGAAAGTGGCATTAAACACCAGTCAATCTGTTGATTTACTCCGGAAGTTTTCATATTAAAACTTTGTTTTTGTGTGAACATAAGTTTTTACATGTTGAAAGTTATGTTTTGGTTGTGTTGACAAATCAAAGTTAATCATTGTTCATTTATAAATGTAAAGCCATAAAGTCAAAAACACATTTGGACAACCATTTTAGATTTCAATTGTATTTGCCAGTAAATTCAACAAATGAACAATAATTACCCCATGAAACTAAAACCCTTTATACAAGTTGAACGATGACTAAAATATATCTCTAGCAGCCTAGTTGAGTATCTCAACCACTTTCAATAGAATAATCCAGAAGAATATGCCAAGATTGATTTAATAATTTCTGAGTCAATAGCATGTACTTGTTACATGCAGTTCTTCTTACTAAGAGTTATTAATAAACTTACTTCAGAAAATAGTGAAAGGTAAAAACTTCTGCAAAGCAACTATATTTAACATGTTTAAACAAAACATGGACTTGAATATTCCAAATGGTAAAATATGGTTCTAATCTTCCTAGTGGCTCCCTTGTTTCACTATTCAATTTTGATATTTATTCTATTTAATGGTTGAATATGCTTAGCACATGTGCCATTCGTTTCCAACTAAGGGTCAAATTAAAGGTTGCATCCATACAGACCCAAATGAGGTCAAATTATCGTCTTGTTTGTTATATTCTTAATCTCCAAAGAGTCTGTTAAATAAGACTTGTTAGAGCTTAGACATATTGTTTAGACACTTTGTCTATTGATGAATAACCTACATTCAGGGGTGATACTTATACAACATGTACAAGTGTATTTTATTTGACATGTACAAGTCAATTATTTTAATGGTATACATTTTGTAGTTATATTCTTTAGATATTCAAATAATTTTTACTTACACAAGTTAAAAAGTCATATTTTCTTCTTTTCTTGAATTTCTTGTATTATGTCTAATAGAGAGCTTAATTTCTTTTTAAGGCCTTGAACATGTTGAACAGTTACTTAAATCTTTGCGCAATTGATTTCTCTGTTGAAATAATGAGATGAAAGGTTGAACTCTAATTAAAAATTGTTAGAAAACCAGAGAAAAATTGTTTCAGACATGTTTTAACCTCCCAAAACTTGAGATTTTTAGGGGTTGTAAAATTAGATTACTTATATAAGTAAAAATTTTTGGAGAAGATTAAGGGGAGATTATTCAAGCATTGAAAAGAAAATATAAATCTTACAAATTTACTTATACAACGTCAAGTATATAATTACTTACATCTTCAAGTAAATAAAAATGACTTGTATAAGTATCAACCCTGACTGACCTATGTTAACATCTATATATATATACAAATGTATTTTACCCTTATCTGTCGTTCCGTCATTCTGCAACAAACACTTATACAAATTTTTTTCTAAATGCCTTCACTTATTTAGCTGATTTATAGTATGTGAGTCTACTACGATGAGTTACAGATGTAGTTTATGTTTGGTTGCACTCCACTACTTTGTGTTGAAATTACGGGCTTTGGACTTTGAAAATTATGTGAAAATACACAGTTATACAGACTTTCATTCTTAATTTTCCACTCCTAAAAATGGCTCCAATGCAATCTTTTTAGGGGAGGGGGGGGGGGGGGGGGGGGAGGGCATTCGTGTTTCTACACATCTAGTTGGTTTTTGTGTTGTTGGTTTGCTATCTTATAAACATAAATGTATACCAGAATAGTCTACTCACTTTAAAATATCTAGTTTTATTGACTGTCCAGTAAGATATAATTTATTTTTACATTAACATTGACACAGAGATGTTTTATTAATCCAATTATGTGCCCTGTTTATAGCAGTACAAATATTCATAACTAAAGAAACAAGTTTGGAAATAAGCAAAACATGATTGCACAAAAAAGTGTATGGGAAACATCTCAAATGAAGTAAATTATTGTAAAAATAGATTTAATACATAAAGGCTACTTTTTTTTTAGGAAAATTACAGACTTACTGCCAAAGCCAGAAAATAAATTTTAAGGAAGATGAAGAAATAACTAAGTATGGAAGATATCAAGATAGTCAAGATAGAACCTCAAACTAATTTGTTGGAACATTCATTTCAAAATGTAAAGAAGTTTGCTGAAATTTTATACAAATGTAAGCTTTGTACATCTTTACCATCAATTCTAACATCTGAAGAAAGTTTTCTGACCCATGTTAACAATACCCACTACCAAGAGAGTGATGCCCTCAAGAAGTGTCGAAATTGTAGACTGAAATTCCGCACAAAGGAAGATTTATGGGCTCATCAGAAGTTAATGCACTCTGATTTTGGGAGTGAAGATGATAGTTCTGATGATGAGAATGATAAATTTGAAATTGCCTGGCAAATAACTACAGACCATGCAGATTTAAACAGTGTTGATCAGCTGAAGCGAAAGAAAGGAAAAAAGGAAAAACACAGCAGAAAACAAAAGAAATTGAAAAATGTGGCAGAAGAGGATTTGGAACAAGACCCTCATGTAGTTATAACTCATGGTATTGAACATAGCATATCTCCAGCACCACAGAATGATTCAGCAAATCTTAAGAAACTGACCAATCAGATCACTTCAGACGCTAGTCCTACAAGAAGTATGGGGAACAATGGAAATGTTTATAGTTCTACTCCAGAATTTGGCAAATATACAAAATTGATACGTGAAGGTGGAAATATAGTTTATTTTTGTCAAGTTTGTAATTGGAAATCCCAAATGAAAGTTATGTTTACAGAACATTGTAAAAGTACTTCACATTTAGTTAAAGTGACTGTAGCAGAACAAAATGATAGCCATGAGAAAAATACCAGTGAAAACTCTTCACAAAACAAATATGAAAAAAGAGGACATTTTATGTCATTTTTGGATGAAAAAATTAACTACTACATCAACAAAAGACTATCTAGTGAGTCAATTAATCCTGAAATAGAGGAAAAAGATAGCCAAATAGAAACAAGAAAAGAATCTGTTCCCATTACAAATGATGACCATGTAATTAGTGTGGAAATTAAACAAGAACCTGAGGATGTTCCAGTCAATGTTTCAACCGTTAAGGATCATATCGAAACAAAAAATAATCTTCACACCAATAGAAGAAAGAGAAAAGTAATCAGTAGATTAGTGAAAAACAGTGAAATAGAGAATGGCAACTGGTCAGATGATGATTCAGACAGTATACCACAACCAACGTCAAACAAAATATCTCGACAGTATATAGACAGCTGTAGTGATTCTCAATTCAAAATACAAAAATCCACTGCTCAGTTCTCTCCTTTGAATCTCAAGACCATGGAGGATGAATCTCAAAGTAGTAAAACGGACGAACAAAGTAGTGTCAGTGAAGAGAAGGAAACATTAGGAAGAGAGCAGTCCGTGGGGAATGTTAAACGTGATATGTTGGTGAAAGATGTTATATCTAAAGCTGTAGATAGTGAACTATATCGTAGCAGCATGTATATGTACCGATGTTCATTGTGTCCATTTGTATGTAATGATATCACAGAATATAGGTAAAGTTGTACTTATATAGCTTATAACCTATACATGTACTGCCGTGTTACATTTCGAAATTTACAGAGGCATATCTTCCGTGTCCTCTGCAATTGTTGGCTTTTTTCCAAATTTACTGTAATAAATTGCATATTTCAAACTAACAATATGTAAATGTAATATGAAGGCAACGTATATCCTAGCTTTAAGAACATAAGAAGAAGAATATTTATTGTTCCAGTTAAGGCACTTTATGGGCAACATGACATTTAACTAACATTACCGATTACACTATGATTTTATATTACACAATTGCACAATGAAATGAAATATAAACTGTTCATTTATATACTTACATCTATATCTCATGTTAATCACCTACATTTTTTTCAACACATGACCAGAACATTTTTGATATGAATGTATGTTATACCCACAAAATTTCAGAAAATTATATATACATTTATGTATATACATGTATCATGCATGCATGTCTCATTCAGTGTATTGTGTTGTTATTCATACAGTTTGCTTGGTAATCATTAATTAAAATGAATCCATATTTTATTTTGTTCAGGGTCCATTTTGAGACAGAACATGAGCCAGAACAACAAACAGATGTTGTGACGGAGTCTGGATACACTGACTGTAAAACAGAGCAGTGGAAAGTACTGAGGATTAAAGAACTACTTCCTGGTGAGTAACTTCTGACCAAAATGTCAGACCTGAAATTGTTGATAGCTGGTGTAAAAAATATAATGAAACAAATGATAAGTATAAATGTACATGCTGGCTCTGCACTTAAATTAGTATTTGCAGATATTTATGCCCGAACAAAACATGTCAGTCCATCCAATATGCCATGGAAACTTGTTCGACAATGAAAATTATCTAACATAGTGTTTTAATGCATATCTTTGCTGTTTTTTGTTCTTATCAGTTTGAAAAGTCTTGAAGTTTGACAATGTTTGACGAATAATAAAAAAAAAACATTTACATTCTAGACATTTTATTCCAATCAAGATTTAGCCTACAGAATTTAACATTTTGTTTTGCCCCACTTGTCTATATTTCTAGTGAGATAAATATATTCCATCTGACTAGCCTCTAGGCATAGTTATTTGAGACAAAGTCATATTAATCTGCTATTAAGGTATTCAGGTATTAGGGTAGGCATACACTGAAAAATAAGAAATTTTTGAAATTTACTAGTCTATGGTTAGTTGCAAGCTGAAGCAGCAAACCATGAGCAGCCATTGCATTTGGGGAAATATTTGATATATTTTCTTCATAATTAAGAGATGCACATGTAGCAATCAAACAAAAAGTTTGTATGTAATATATATTGCAACTATATATTTTTGCCTCCTTTTTTTGGCCATTCTGTCCATCAATAATTACTTTTAACATTTAAGATGTCAAGTTTGCTTCAGATCTTTATTGGACTTTTGTTTATGGTATACATATGTGGAGTACATGAATCTTGTTAATTTTGATGTCCAAGGTCAAGTTCACAATTTTAAAAAGATGCTAAGGATACCAAAGAGAGATTCAAACTCATAAGTCGAAAATAAACTGACAATGCCATGGTTAAAAAAAAAAAGACAAACAACAGTACACAAAACACAACATAGAAAACCAAAGATGACCAACATGAACCCCACAAAAAACTAGGGTTGATCTCAGGTGCTCCGGAAGGGAAAGCAGATCCTGCTCCACATGTGGCACCCGTCGTGTTGCTCATGTTAGTACAAACCAGTGATAAGTCTAATTCGGTAGGTCAGGACGGGATTGTAGTTACGACAATTGGAACATATCCGTTGTCATGCATTCAACTTTTATCATGTTTATCAAATTTAATTAAATGCATAGCTTGAATCACATTTAATTTCAAGGTCAGAGGTCATAATTCAAGGTCAGAAACAGAGTGAGAAAATTAAAGTTTGTCGTCACAATGGAGTGTGTGTGTTTCATCAAATCTCTGAATATAGCCCAGTGTTCTATGGGGAGAGAGCATACTTTGATTTCAACCTCAAAGGTCAAGTCCACAACATGACCAAGAAGTTATAAGCTATATATATATATCAATAGCATGAGTTCGAATCCGGCCAGGGAAGAACCAAAATTTGCTACTGCAAAATTTACAGATCTAACATTGTTGGGCTGTTATTTAGTCGAATTATATATAGAATGTGTTTTCAGCCTTGTATCACCATCACTGGTGATCCCATGGATAAAATCTGTCGTAGAGTTGTCACTGGTTCAGACGTACTTATAATATAATTATTTCTGTGACTGCATCCTACATTAATTTGTAAGATCGTCTATGATAGATAATTCAGCTGATCTGTAATATTCCATTATCATGCCTTATATATCATGTACTGTGTTATGATGCTAGATAAAAACTGACGAGGAAAGGTAACACCCGGCCACCGAAAGCTTGATTTTTGTCGAGGCTAGGTGGTTGAGTGGTCTTGCGTGCTGGGCATAGTGCAAGGGGATTTGGTTCCACGATATCTCAGTAGCATAAATTTCGAATTCCAGCCAGGGAAAAACAAAAATTTACTTCCGCAAATTTACACATCTTACATTGTTGGGCTGTTATTTAGATGAATTTTCTATATATATATATTTATATATATTTATAACAGTATGCAAGTAAATGTATTATATTAAATGAGTCTTTGTTTTTACAGACATAATAATAGCTCATCCTAGAGGAAATGTTTCACGTGACCTTTTACTACAGAAAGCCAGTATGATGGCAAGTGAACCAGAGATAGCTTTGTGGGGACCAGCATGTAACAAGGCTTTACGAGAATTGTTTCCTGATAGTTTGGCACAGCGCAAAGGAAAATACAAAAAATATCCTTTTTAATTATTCATTGAATGCATTATTTTTCTTGCTTCTTAATGTGAAAGTGTTGAATGAAATACATACAAAATGTAAGTGTGCGTACACTTATATTTATATATACATAATTTTTTTATTTGTATGAAAGAAAATAAGCATAATATACTATAAGCAATGGAATACTTGTAAGGCCAAAAAACTATATATATGACTATGTAAGGTTAAATAAAATAGGGAAGGTAGGTCGGTATTTCCATTTTATTTTATTTTTTCATTTCACTTTTTGCGACATGATTTTGAGTCATGCAGTACGTCTTGTTGTGGTTCGAGTTGTTCATGGGCCAAGTTTATCAGGCAATTTATTTATTTTATTGGCAACACTAACTTCGCTTTTGACACGAGTTCAGTTTATTGTTCACTTTAAGACAGAAATAAGATGACTTAGGGTCGGCGCTCAAAAGTAGGGTCCCTAAGGTAACCGTAAACAGACATATTTTTTTTTTAGGCCTAAATGAATCAGGTTCAGTGCTATACTATAGATTCATTTATTTTCTTCTGTAAAAATTTTCGTGGATTGAGGTAAATAGAATTTTTGCAAATGCAAGAGTCAGGTCAACAGTTCTCTTGTGGGGAAATGCTTTTTAAATTTATATAGTTTGCAGTTCTGATTTTATTTAACAGTTAAATTGTAGTGATTCACCTACAATATATATCTATAGTTGGTTTACCCTTATTTCTCTGTCAATATTTAGATATGCATTATACCTGTTAACTGTGTCCTTACATTGAATATTAATAACTTTTTTTTTCATTTTATTATGCTCTTTTACTCTTTAGAACCATTTGTCTATTAAAAGTATAGAATACAAGCCTGAAACAATTACTACTTTACCAAACAGAAAAAACACTTGGAAAAAGAATTTCCTTAACACTCTCACAACATATTTCTTTGGTGTAGCCTTGATAGATCAAGTACAACAGGAGGACACAGCATCTGTAGATGGAAACGATGTAGATTTCTCTCCTCTCAGAGACATGACACAGGACATGGATAAAATACTACAACATCTACATAGTAAGACCTATCTGATGTATATAGGAAATGAGTTGGGTTTTCTATTAGCATCAACCGCCTCCGTGGTCTTATGGTAGCGTGTTTGCCTTGAGTGCAGCCTGGTTAAACCAAAGACTTTAAAATTGGTATTTGCTGTTTCTCTGCTAAGCATATGGCATTAAGGAGTAAGAGCAAAGACGGTCAGCTTATAGTCAGAATAATGTGTCTGGGTAGTGTGACATGTCTTCCTACAAATTGTTACCTTGTCAACTAGCTCATTGAAAATATAGCTAAGCATGCCAGTCTAGTACAAAGCAGTGTTGATATTCATATCCCATTAACATGTTCTTTCCTGAATATGCATTTAATTTGCTGGCAGACGTTAAGCAGCTATCCATCCATCTATTAACATCAACGTTTTCTTCATATATTGTAATTTGCTTATTGATAAATGTGTATTGTATCAGGGATGGGGTAATCGTAATCTGTAATCGTAATCGATTGTAATTGATTACATTTTTTCCAGTAATCGACAGTAATCTGTAATCGAAGACATTTTCGATTACATGTAATCGTAATTTAATCGATTACAGCAAAAATCATGATGTAATCATCGATTACTTTCGATTACATTTCGATTACTTTAGTAAAATAGTTTGATGAAATATAACCTAGTATTTTCAATGAAAACATGTATGTATTCATCACTTTGAAGTACTGATATGACTTAAGAGTTTATCAAATGCCTTTATATTTCTATCTATTGTCTCAAGCTGCATTATGATCAACCAGATCCCCTACCATAATTTACTTTATATCTAGCTTTTGAAACAAATGGATTGATGTGCTTGTCACTAAGTCAACACCTTTTATATTAAAATAAGAAAATAGATTTAAAATAAGAAATGTGTCTTAAGTTAAGTTCTGTACTTCCTTAAAGTAGTAAGCTTATTTGTATTAAATTTCCTAAAAGCATAATTTTCAATAAGATTTAAGCTTAGAATAGATAAAACAGTTGATTTCTTATAATGTTAAGATATACATGTATATGAAAAATAAGTACACAAAATCCTTTTAACAATGAACCAATGCCTATGCATTGAAATTCTTTTCAGAAAAAGATACATGTATCCCTCGTTGACACTATAAATATATACTGTTTATAATTTTATTATAGAATAAAAAAATCTTAACAAACTTGTCTTTACTAATCAGATGATCAAAGTCTTCTAATCACTATATAAGACACATACTTTGTTTTTATTTCAATTACTGTTTGTCTAATTAAGATGGAGATTTACATTATTTTGCCCCAGGTTATAAATTGTACTCCATTGGCAGTTTTATAACCTATAATTAAGGTGGTTTTCAAACAAAAGGATTAAATCATGTTTGTCATTATAATTATAAATTTTGATCCTTAAAATAAGCAGAACTAATTAATAATTCTACTTTTTTATATTTTCTTCTGAGAAAACTTCCAACATTGTAAATAACTATGCTAAAATATACCTGCTTTTAATGAATAAAAACAAAAAAGCTAAGTTAAGTCAGTACGAAAGCAAAATTATTGAAAAAAACTTTAAACATATATATAAGTGATTGATGGAATGCAATGTCATCTCTAATTCATGTTGAAAGTCAAATTTCAAGATTTTTTTAATAATTCTGATCCTCAGTAAGAGATTCCATCTAGATAACAACTGTCAACTTATAATTTGGAAACAATGATTTAAATGCTGTTTTTTTGGTAAAGTTCTAAACACCTACTATACAAACGTTGATCAACATGATAGTGTTTAACTTACTTTATTTTTTTTTAAATTTTGAAGCATGTAATTGACAGTAATCGAAAAGTAATGTAATTACTTTTGATAAAGTAATCGATTGCAATCGATTACATACAAAAATCTGAGTAATCGATTATTAATCGATTGCACAAAATACCTTCATGTAATCGATTATTAATCGATTACATTTGTCAGTAATCGTGCCCATCCCTGTATTGTATCCTTTTGTAATTTCACTTAGTTTAAGTTGTTAATATATTTATACATTACTATGCTAATTTTTTAACAAAGGCATTCTTTATAGCATTATTTGTTTTTTTCTTATATGTCAATTTAATGGTATGATATTTCTGTTGAATTATAAACACATTTTAATTTGATCGAGTTTGTAAATAGATGTGAATACTTTTAAAAAGTTTAATAGAATAACTTTCCTTTTTTTTCAGCCATAGTACGATGGAGGGGTGATTTAGAAGCTGGCGTTTCTCGAGATGATGTATTACATATACTCGGACGTAAGATTGATGACCCTGAAGTCCAGCACTGGGGTGTACAATGTAACAGAGCAATCAGAATTCTTTTCCCACACGTACAGATGAAACGCAAAGGAAAATACAAAACATATCCTTTGAATATATAACTGATTTTCCATATAATGTATGATATTAATAATAGTTTGTAATAGTTAAATAAAATGATACAGGAAAACAATCTTAAATTAAAAGTAAAACAAAGTAAAGAGATTATTGATTATCTAATGAAAAACTTTTAAAAAAAAAATAGGTTTTCTGATGATGTATCTAAATAGGAGTGGGTCTTCACAGCTTAATATGAATATAAAAAAAAGAAGTCTAGGCTTTTTGATGATGTATTTTAGTTAGAGAGGTAATTGATATGAATATTAAGAAAGTCTAGGCTTTCTGATGATGTATTTTAGTAGGAGAGGTAACTGATATGAATATAGGAATGTGGGGTATACCACAGCAACCCAACAACACAAACAAATAAAATATCTGGAGATCAGCTAACAGTTTTTGTCAAAAGTCCAAGGTCTATTCTATTGAATCTATGCCATGTTGAGTGTTAAAGAGCTATTATTAAATATCATGCAGAGTGAAAACACATTACTTAGATATGATTTTCCTTAACTTTATCACTACAGTATATTTTGGAGTAACATTTTCTGATCAGGTGACAAAAGAGGTAAGACAATAATTACAGAATAAGTAACAGGTATCTGGCTTTAAAATGGGATCATCTAAAATATGAAATACAATCAAAACTCTATTAATCAGTTACTTGACCAAACCTAAAGTGACCACTCAAGAGATATAACATCTTAAACAAGTTTCTTTATTCAAACATACACCTTCTTCTGAGATGGCAGATAGGCATGTGATATCCATATTGATAAAAATAACAATAGACATTAACATGATTAAGACCGATTTAAACTACACTGGTTCTTTGTAGATCAATTTCAATTATACACAGGGTTCTGTTTGGTCAGCTTCCACTATATACACAAGATTCTATTAAGACAGTTCTATTTTTACTGCATTGTGATTTTAAAACCAAAGTATTGCAAGGATATAAAATGTTGTGCCTGATGAAATGACATAAGAAATTTATGTTGTTGAAGTTTTTGGTATAAAAAAAAACCAACAAGTGTTAAAGTGCTTTCTTTTCTTTTAAGTTCATTAGTAAATGTTGTTATTTATATTTGAAAACCTTAAAATCATGATATTTGCCACTGGAATTTAGAAAAGATCAATATATATTTGATATTTACAAGTATGAGAAAGTTGTTGATATAAATGATAATCATATTATATACTTTAAACAAGTATTAAAAAAAAAATGTCATTTTTGTTCAAGAATGAAAGTCTATATATCAAATTTTTTTTAGGACTTTGCATCCTTGACAGCACCAAAATCAAGAACACAGAAACCTGCAGTTAAAGATGATGGGGTCAGTATATTTCTATGTTAAAGATGATGGGGTCAGTATATTTCTATGTTAAAGATGATGGGGTCAGTATATTTCTATGTTAAAGATGATGGGGTCAGTATATTTCTATGTTAAAGATGATGGGGTCAGTATATTTCTATGTTAAAGATGATGGGGTCAGTATAGTGATATATTGTATACATTATTTGCACATTAATTAAAATAGTGATATATAATGATGGCTGTCTGATTTTTGGAGGAATTGGACCCTTTTACTCTTCTAAATATTCCAGATTATTTCTGAGAGTAATTTTCAAGTAGAAATATTTTGGGTTTTATTATTTTGTTAAACATACTGTTTTTCCTATATAAATTGTCAAGTTGATTTGATTAGTTATTTCCAGAGATCAAATTCAAAAAACATGCGAAGGAAATAATTAAAATTTGTGCATAGCAAATAACGGGGTAAAAACAAATAGTGCATCTATATTACCTACCTACATATTTTTTTGGAACAGCCTTAAACATCTTATGAGCCTTGTAAGAAGTGTTTCGATTAACTCATTGACACAAAAGATTACTTCAGTGTATGTCGTTATCCTACCATGTCCCTACAATATCATTTTCGATTGGACCAGCTTTATTTTTTTTATCTCTTTAACTGTTCCAGAGTTATGGTACTTGATAGTTGGAGATATTCAAAATTGTGTGGTTTCTGGATCGTAAATTTATAAACCCCTTTATTAAAATGATTGAAATTTTAATGTTTTGGAACACTAAACACAGATTAATTTAGATTTTTTGTTGTTTTCGCTTTAACCATTCCAGAGTTATGGTACTTAACTGGATTATTTCAAAATTTCATGTTTCTGGATGATAAATGAAGGACAACTTTTTTGGAATAGATTGAAATTTTAATAGAATGGTTTGAACTACTTAAGATACTGTGAATTCATTATTATTCGTATGGTATTAATTTTTCGTGAATTTAGTGTATAAAGGAAATCCACCAATTCAAATGTTCATCAAAGTAAAAATTTTCTTAAAATTTACCCAGATTTGAACCTTTGTTACTTGAATTTCCTTTTGCCTTCCTTTCAAAATTGAAATAAAATTCTTACAGTTTGTTTTGTTTGTTGTCGAAACATCAGTTTTCAGGCGAAATGAAATTAAAAAAGAAGACAACATTCAGATAAGGTCTGTTTCTATATTACAACATCTAATAAAATTTCACAGTATGCTGCTACACTAGATCACCAGATCATCTCTATTGTTTATTTTCAGATAAAACCAAAATTAACATGGAGAGATGCCATTAGAACTATAGGAGGTAAAGCTTTTACAGCTCAAGACAAGAAATCCATTATTACCAAAGGCTGGGGTCCATTGATGAGCCTAGGGGGTCCTTCAAACTCTGACATGAAAGAGACAAGCTCATCTCCTAGCATGTTCATGCAAGATCAAGGACTTGCTCCGCCAAATGTCACATCTGAAATGATAAATTCAGCACAGCCATTTAAAGAATCTCCAGACCTGCCACCAACAAGTAGTGATTCTCCACAAAATATGTCATTACTCAGGTATCATCTAACATCTGATGAGTTCAACATGTACTACAAATTTGGTGCAGAGTTGGCAAAAACCATATGGCATAGTAAAGAACAGTTAATAAAGGCCAAGGACGATCGTGAAAAATCCGCAGCAAGTGGGGACAATGTCAACAGTCAAATCTCAAATAGTGGAGATGAAAAGAGCAATGATGCTGATGATGAAAGTAGCCAGAGTACTTTGGGTGATGGTAAATCCTCGTCATTCTTCAAAGAGAAATCAGATAATCCAAATGTTATAAAGACTGATGATGGTGTTATGTATATAAAACAAGAAGTTGATTCTGATCAAGACAGTTAATACTGGGATTAATGTGTTAGGCAGTCAATATGTATTGGTAGAAGAGGACTATTAAAGTCCTAATTACAGTAGATAATTGTACTAGGGAATCCCCAAAAAAATTTATTTCAGTACTTTTGCATTTGCAGTTATTCTATTTCCATGTATGCTCTTTTATTTCAGGATTTTTGGTAAAACGTCATAAAGGCGTATGAATGATTTCACACCAATTTGTATCAGATTACCAAAAATTTGATGGCATTTAGACAACAACGAAAATTTGTACAATTTCTTTGTGAACTTAATATTTTATGTTCTCATAATAGTTTATTCTTTTACTTTAGGGGTCCCGACAATTTTTGGATTTTACTTTAGGGGTCCCAACATATTTGGATTTTACTTTTGGGTTCCCAGTCCATAAAAGTACAAATGAGAAGTAATGGCTTGCTGAAGCACTTACATATAGTAAAATGAGTTAACTGCACTTTTCTTCATCATTTGTGATGATAAATTTGTGACCCCTAAAGTAAAAGAGTGCTATAATGCCTTCTTTTATTTGAGGGGTCCCACAACCTATATATAGGTCATTTTTATGGGACCCTAAAGAAAAAGAGTACTATAATGCCTTATTTTACTTTAGGGATCCCACAACCTATATACAAGATAATACTATATAAACAATCAATACAACAGTATAAATTTTAAATACACTATATATTGTGGGACCCTCCCATTTTTTAATAATAATGTTGGGACCCGTAAAGTAAAAGAAGGCCAAAAATCTGATGTTGAAAGCAAAATTAAAAGTCTTAATTGTTAACTGTTACCGTATAAACTCGCCTAATAGTCGATCCTACTATAAGTCGGGTGCCCTTTTCAGCTCCAAATTCTAAGGATTTAGTCTTGACCCTCGTATAAGTCGGACAAAATTTGGGCATTTTTTTTTTCAGCTGACAGTAACTGAACGCCGGTAAAACCAATGCAAATCCAGGAATAATATTCATTTCTGCATTAATGTTTGTTTGGTTTGAATTTAGTTGATGCTCATCATGATAATTTATATTGCTGTTAATAATAAAGATGTATTCATTTCTCTTGTTTTGTTCACTGTTCAAATGTTTGATTAGCCATGTGTTGTTTACGTAATGCATCAATGATTTTGTAGGGTATGACTAACAACCTATTGTTTGAGAAAAGCGTATATAAACCAATATGAACCTGAAAAATTTAAAGTCAATCAACACTTGATGAAAATATTTTTCACAGCATACATAACTTGGTGTTAAATGAGCATGTACACTTCATAATTCTTATTATATTGTGATGATTAAAGGATTAAAAAAATTAAGTGAAGCTAATCAATATATTAAAATAACTAACTCCAACTCATTAGTGTCATCTGTTTACCTATCACTGATAGTTTTCACACCTTTAGTAAATACAACTCTTTGTCTCTTAATTGGGGTTATATTGGATTATATTGGCTTGTCAATCAATTTTGTAATTTTTGTTTACCTGAGACACTTTAATGAATAATATTTTGATTTTGGGAATGAATCTTAAAATTATTTTTTTATTATTATATGATTTATAAGCATTGAATTGATATCATGATATCACAATAATGACACAATAACTCTGCTGAAAACATCCTTTCACATATTTGGTACATTGTTATCTCCTTTTCATTTTTGGTTCTTGGCTCTTCTTTTGGGTTTTTAGGAAAACCATGTGACCATGAAAATCAATACACAAACCGGAAACAGTAGAATTTCAACACGAATTTGCAGAAAATGTTTACCAAAGAACAAATAAAACACAAAGACAGTATTGGATTTTTCCTCTGGTCGCTAGATCTCGTCTATTAGTCGGTCCCCCTCTCTGGATTATGAATTTTACTCCCAATTTACCGACTAATAAGCGAGTAGGAACGGTAATTTCTGTCAGTTCTTTCAAGATGTGCATTTCCAACCTTGTCACCTGTTGTATGCAGCTTTATTGGTGCATTAACAAGAAGCTTTATATTGCTTAAATTAAGTGATTTATATATATATATAGATATTTTTGAATTTTATTTGTGTAATAAGCAAGTCTGTTATGTTTATTTTTCATACTATTTTATAAGAATAAAGAAGGAAACAAAAAGAGTTTTAAGGGAAAAGACACAAGCTAAATAATGCATATTTTTGTAACCCAGATTTATAACATACCAATGTGTCTATCTTTTTCGTGTTCATTTATAAATTATCGAAATGTTTTACTTAAATAAAACTTTTGATATAAGAATAACGTTACCTGAATATTCAAAACATGTTCCTTTATTTAATCTGATAATGAAATCATATATAAATTGCTTTATAGCATCTATCACCAGCATCAGGAACGGTTTAAATTTCAGTTTACTTTTTCAAAAAAGTTATGCCATAAATTCATAGTGTATTGTTCAGGCCTCAGTTAATGATGTAGGTGGTTTTAGTAATAAAATTCAAAATTAATCAAAGAATTTAATTTTGAAAACAAAGTATTGCAATTTTAGATTTGCTGTTCGTATATGGGCTTCTTCCTTATTCAGAGGTAACAACACCTGTCTCATATTACATTACATTTTTGGAAATGTCACAAACATCAGTGTTTTTGTAGCCTCTAAGGTGCAAACATTTAGATATATATGTATAAGCTTGTAAATTACTTTTTATGACCCAATATTCTGTTTATATTTCTTGTCCTGTTTTCATGTACTTTTCCAGAAAATCTCCTTTTGGTTATTTATGTTTGTCAAACTTGTTTTTACTGCCTCCTAATATTTTTTATTGTAATTGGAGCTTATTATACAGAATGACCTTTGATGATGATTGTATTGCATTGTTTATCTCCACAAGAAAAGATTCACGTTATTTGTTGACAAATATTGGTATGATTAAATGTAATATAATTTCTCAATCAAAAATGAATGTAGTTATGACTTGAATAAAAAAAACTTGTTTGTAATAATACAGATGACATATTCAAAATTTAATAAAGGAACTTTATGCCATTGGAGGGTAGGATGGAAATTTTAATTTTTGGACCATTGGTTGTAGGACATTTAGGGTTGTATGTAAAATACCTCAATGAAAGTACATTGTTCTCTTTGGGTTTTTTTTTTTTGGGGGGGGGGGGGGGGGGAGGGGTACATTGGAAGTCCCTTCCTATCCTCCATCATTTTAATGGAATAGTCCTTAACATCTTGATACAGAATTACTACATTTACTTTTATTAAAAACAACATTTTTAGATCCAACCCAAAATGAAAATTAAAAAAAATGCCCTCTACACCTAGGTACATATAGGAATAACATCTATAGTATACATACAGTTTAGTGTAGGTTATGGCATCTATTAAATTCACAATAAACTTACCATGCTTATTGTACCTTAATAAAATGAATCGACCACTTATATGAAATTCATTTTGTATGGTCTAAAATCTTTTTTAATATACATTCTGTGATTTGTAAATATGGTTAATGTTTTGTATCTATTTCAGATTATGTCTAAGTTACACACATGGTGATTCAATGAATAGTCATTGTTGTTGAACAAGGGTTTGAAGGAAGAAGGATTTTTACTGAATCACCCTGTATGTAATGTAAATTGTTGCATGTAAGATATTTATAAATCATGTACTAATTCCTATATGCACATCTATTTTATACACAAATTTCTTTCAATATATAATATACATAGTATTTTGTTTTCACTGTTTAAGACCTTTTACAAAACAAGTGATGTATGAATTCACCAAAATATGTTTAGAATTATGAGCTTTAATTCAATATAGTAAAACATTTTATTCATCTACTCCTACTTATGATGGAAAAAAATCATATGTATGGATTTATTTCTTTATCAATAGACATTAACAAATGAGATTATTGTAAAAGAAGAGTTAAAAGTGTATTTCATTCTACAAGGGCACTTTTTTTATATAAATATAGATTGGTTGTACCATATATATTAGATTGTGATACTTTTTCTCTGTTTTGTTTCATCAGTTTACTTTGTAGTTCTTTTCTGACGTGTTTAATAAACTTTTATTTTTATGTTTTTTACCATTTATTCATTATTAAAAATAGATGAAAACAGTACAAATAAGATAACTAAGAACTAAGAAGGTTATGACTCAATCAGGCATAAGTTGACCTGAGCTGAATTAGGCCATTCTTTTAAGGTCCCTTTTTAGCTCACCTGGCTAAAACATAGGGGTAAAATGCAAGTTTTGTCTACTATCTCGAAAACTGCTATAGATAGCAAAATCTGACAGGGGCAGAAATATTCAGAATGTTGAGATCTACCTATTTTCTATCAATATCAAAACCGTCAGACCACTTCTTACCGAGTTATTGCCCTTAAATGACAATTTTGTATTTTTGCCTAATATCTTAAAAACTATAACTGATAAAGAGAAACTGTAAATAGCAAAAATGATAAGCAAGACAAGATCTACAATTAAGTCAACAATGCTGAAATCGTTAGACGACTCCTTAATGGAGTTTTTGCACTATAATGACGATTTTTACCAATTTTTGGCATTTTTGCCATATATGTTGAAAATTATATTAAATAAGTAGAAACTTAAATAAGCAAAAATGATCAGTAAGACAAGATCTACAATTAAGTAAACATTGCAGAGATCTTTAGTTGACTCCTTATTGAAGTTATTGCCCTTTAATGACGATTTTTCCCACTTTTTGAATTTTTGCCTACTATCTTGAAAAGTATTTTAGATAGAAAGTTACTATAAAAAGCAAATATAATCAGCAAGACAAGATCTACAAATAAGGTAATATGGCTGAAATCTTCAGTTGACTCCTTATTGGAGTTATTGCCCTTGAATGATAATTTTTATCATTTTTTTGCCTTTTATCTTAAAAACTTAAGTAGATGAATAGAAACTTTAAAAAGGAAAATCATCAGCAGGAAAAGATTGACAAATATGTCAACATGACTGAAATTGTCAGTTATCTCTTAATAGAGTTTTCCCCTTTAATGATGATTTTTTCTAAAAAAAAAAAAAAGAGGGACGAAAGATACCAGAGGGACAGTCAAACTTATAGATCGAAAACAAGCTTACAACGCCATGGCCAAAAATAAAAAGACAAATAGACAAATAATAGTACAGGTGACACAACATAGAAAACTAAGGACTAAGCAACACGAACCCCACCAAAAACTGGGGTTGATCTCAGGTGCTCCGGAAGGGTAAGCAGATCCTGCTCCACATGTGGCACCCGTCGTGTTGCTTATGTTATTACAAATCCGGTAAATAGTCTAATTCGGTAGGTCACATTAGTGAAAAGGGAAGGGTATTGTAATAGCGACATAAGGAACATATCCGATATCATCTGTGAAACGGTTATTCCATAACGGTCAACCAACTCGTGATGGCGTCCGTAAAATTTACGAAGGGATGATTTCAACTTCACCATTTGGAAGTCTTGGTTTAATAGCTTCCTTGTGAGCAGCAATCCTCTATCAAGGAAATCATGATAGGTAATACAAGCCCGGGGATATTGTATCAATTGGGAGATATATACTCCGTATGCAGGCGCTGCTGGAATGTTGCTACATAGAAATGGAAAGTTCACAATTGGGAAGCTGAAATCATCTCTTTTGTCATAAAGTTTTGTTTTCAACCGACCCTCATTGTCAATTGCTAGATATAAGTCAAGATATGAGGCAGACTTAACTATATCTGTAGTATCCTTTATCTTTAAAAAGTGGCCACCATTGTTGAAGATGCAGGTGAGCAACACATGCTCTTTATAGCCTCTAGTTGTCATATAGCTCCTTCTCTTCTTCATATTTCGTTTTCCTACTGAAGGTCAGAGGTTTTCCCCACGAAATAGCCAATAGTGCTGAAAGTAACGTTGACACTTTTAATTAATCAATCAATCTAGATATTTATACATCCCTGTCTTTCTAATTCTGGGGTTTGAGTGTTCCTGATGGAGGTAACTTCTGACAAACAAAATTTATAAAGTGTTATTTTCGTTCATTATTGATCTTTACTCATGTCAAATATGTTGTGATGACAATTCTGGTATCCTGGTTCCTCTCAACCAAACTTAAACATAATCTTCAACAGGTAAAGAAGATATAAAAATACCAGCAATTTAAAATGGCTGTCCTGTACATTTTTCTCTTTGAAACTTAAAACCATGCATGCAAATATAAATTCAAATTTTAGTTTTTGTCTCGCCTGCAAAGAGAGCCACAGAATGCCAGACATAGGAATTATGGCGGCAGAGGAGGTGTAAACTGTTTGTATTGAGCTTTATACCTTGTATACAGATGCCTTATGTTACAAAGTTTGTCATATTTCTGTTGTCCTTGACCTCATTTTTATGGTTAAGTGAATGCTTTAAAAAAGTAAGTTTTTTTTGTCTCGCCTGTGACGAAAGTCGCAGTATGCGTGACATAGAGGTGCATGTCAGACTTGGGGGTTTCATCTGACCTTGACCTCATTTTCATGGTTCCTTGGTCATTGTTAATTTTTTGTGCTTTGGTCTGTTTTTCAAGAACTGTAAGCAAAAGGGTCAGCTATGTTTGGTGTATGGAACAATTGTAAGGTGTAAATGTCTGTCTGGCAGGTATTATCTGACCTTGACCTCGTTTTCATGGTTCATTGGTCAATGTTAAGTTTTTAAACGCCCGTTTACGGGACGTATTATGGTATACCATTGTCCGTCCATCCGTCTGTCCATCCGTCGTCAACATGTCGGACATTGACTCAAAAACGCTTTAACCAATTTGCATAAAACTTTGGTGAATTGTTTATATCTATTGACGTTAGCTCCCTTTTGTTTTTTATAAATTTCAGATTTTTCGTTTCTGAGTTATGGGGTTTTATTCATTAAACAAAGGGGGATTTTCCAGTTTTCAGACAATTACTCAAGAATGCTTTCACCAACTTGCTAGAAATTGTGGTGAATTGTTTATATCTATTGATGTAAGCTCCCTTTAGAATTTTATAAATTTTACATTTTACATTTCTGAGTTATGGGGCTTTATTCATTAAACAAAGGGGGATTTTCCAGTTTTCGGACAATTTCTCAAGAATGCTTTCACCAACTGGCTAGAAATTGTGGTGAATTGTTTATATCTATTGACATGAGCTCCCTTTTGATTTTTATAAATTTAGATATTATGTTTCCGAGTTACAGGGTTTTATTCATAAAAAAAAGGGGGATTTTCCATTTTTCAGACAATAACTCAAAAATGCTGTCAGCAATTCTCATGAAACTTTGGTGAATTGTTTATATCTATTGATGTAAGCTCCCTTTTGATTTTCATAAATTTCTAATATGACATTGAGAATTAATTGAACTTTATTTGTTTATAGTCTGACATCAGATTTACTAAGTATTGCGCAACAGCACAGTGTATTGCACAACAGCAAGAAATCTTTAATAAATTCAATTCATATAACGAATTTCAAGTTCTTTGACTACATTTATTCAGAAACCTATAATATGTCAAATATTTAATTACATTCCAAATTCAGACCTGTATCAAGCTTGAATATTGTGTCCATTTTTGCCCAAACTGTTCAGGGTTGGACCTGTGCGGGCGTATCCAGCTGTGCTCAGCGAAGCAGTTTATTGTGTTTTGGTCTATTTTTCAAGTACTATAAGCAATAGGTCAACTTATTTGGTGTATGGAATGATTGTAAGGTGTGAATGTCTGTCTGGAAGATATTATCTGACCTTGACCTCATTTTCATGGTTCATTGGTCAATGTTAAGTTTTGTGTTTTGGTCTATTTTTCAAGTATTATAAGCAATAGGTCAACTATAATTGGTGTATGGAATGATTGTAAGTTATACATGTTTGTCTAGCTGGTGTCATCTGACCTTGACCTCATTTTCATGGTTCATTGGTCAATGTTAAGTTTTGTGTTTTTGTCTATTTTTCAAGTATTATAAACAATAGGTCTACTATATTTGGTGTATGGAATGATTGTAAGGTGTACATATCTGTCTAGCCGGTGATATCTGACCTTGACCTCATTTTCATGGTTCATTGTTCAATGTTAAGTTTTTATGTTTTGGGCTGTTTTTCAATTACCATAGCAATAGGTCAACTATAATTGGTTTATGGAATGATTGTAAGGTGTAACATTAAGAAAGGAAATGGGGAATGTATCAAAGAGACAACAACCCAACCAAAGAGCAAAAATCAACCGAAGGCCACCAATGGGTCTTCAACACAGTGAGAAAATCCTGCACCCGAAGGCGTGCTTCAGCTGTATATGTCTGTCTAGCCAGTATCATCTGACCTTGACCTCATTTTCATGGTTCATTGGTTAACGTTAAGTTTTTGTGTTTTGGACTGTTTTTCAATAACCATAAGCAATGGGTCAACTATAATTGGCTTATGAATTGATTGTAAGGTGTACATGTCTGTGTGACAGTTTTTATCTGACCTTGACCTCATTGTCATGGATCTTTAAAAATGTTAAGTTTATGTGATACTTGTAGTAAAACCTTTATCTGGGACTTTCAACATAAAATCAATGGTTACTGCAGGGATGGGCACGATTACTGACAAATGTAATCGATTAATAATCGATTACATGAAGGATTTTTGTGTAATCAATTAATAATCGATTACTCTAATTTTTGTTTGTAATCGATTGCAATCGATTACTTTATCAAAAGTAATTACATTACTTTTCGATTACTGTCAATTACATGCTACAAAATTACAAAAAAAATAATAAAGTAAGTTATACACAATTATGTTGCTCAACGTTTTTTATAGTAGAAATTTAGAACTTTACTAAAAACAGCATTCAAAGCATTGTTACCAAATTTTAAGTTCATAGTTGTTTTCTAGATGGAATATCATACTGAAGGTCAGAAATATTCAAAATTTCTTGAAATTTTGGCTTTCAAGTGAATAAGAGATGACATCGCATTGCATCAATCAGTTATTTATATTGTAAGTTTTTTCAAAAATTTGCTTTCATTCTTACTTAAGTTAGCTTTTTTGTTTTTACTCGTTAAAACAGGTATATTTTAACATAGATGATTAAACTGTTGTAAGTTTCCTTTGAAAAAAAATTTAAAACCATAGAATAATTAATTAGTGCAGCAAATTTTAAAGATTGAAATTATAATTATAATGACATACATGAATTAATCCTTATGTTTGGATAACCACCCTAATTACAGGTTATAAAACTGTCAATGGAGTACAATTTATAACCTGGGGAAAAATAATGTAAATCTCCTTCTTAATTAGACATAATTGAAATGAAAACAAAGTCTGCATCTTATTGATTAGAAGTCTGAACTTCTGATTAGTAAAGACAAGAAGTTTGTTAAATTTTTTATTCTCTAATCAAATTATAAACAATATATATTTATTGTGTCAAAAAGGGATACATGTATCTATATCTGAAAAAAAGAATTTCGATGCATACCCATTGGTTCATTGTCAAAAGGATTTTGTGTACTTTCTTAACTTTTTATCATAACATTGTAAGATCAACAGTTACTGTTTATCTATTCAAAGCTAAAATTCCAACTCTTATTGAAAATTATGCTTAAAGCAATTTTAATACAAATAAGCTTACTACTTTAATGTAGAACAGAAATTAACTTAAGACTCATTTCTTAACTTAAATCTATTTTCATATTTTAATATAAAAGGTCTTGAATTATTGACAAGCACATAAGTTCATTTGTTTCAAAACCTAAATATCAAGTAAAATTTGGTAGGGGATCTGGTTGATTATAATGCAGCTTGAGATAATAGATAGAAATAAGGCAGTTGATAAACTCTTAAGTCATATTACAATGTAATACATTCTATTTTATCTGTACTATGAAGTGATGAATACATCATGTACATACATATTTTCATTTAAAATAGGTTATATCTCAAAGTAATCGAAATGTAATCGAAAAATAATCGATGATAACATCATAATTTTTGCCGTAATCGATTAAATTACGATTACATGTAATCGAAAATGTCTTCGATTACAGATTACTGTCGATTACTGGGGAAAATGTAATCAATTACAATCGATTACGATTACAGATTACGATTACCCCATCCCTGATGGTTAGTAAAACAGGCGAGACATTTCAGCATGTGCACTCTTGTTGTCATGTGAATTACTCACTTATTATGAGTAATAGGATAATTATATTTTGTATATGGGTTTCTTGCATGGTCTACAATTCTGTCAGGCTGGGATTGAGTTTGGGGGTAATTGCCCCGAACGTTTAGAAATTAGGGGCAAAATGGGGCCAAAACCAATCATTTTTCTAGTTTCCAGACAATAACTTGCGTTAAAGTTTATGGAACTCTCTGAAATTGTACATTTTTCCTGAAAAGAAATAATCTTCAAAATTTTTAAAAAAATTGGGGGGTGGTGGAGGGTTTTTTTCAAACTTTTTTTGGGGGTTCATAATTTTTTCTTCAAAATTTTTGAATAATTTTTTGGGTTTTTTTGAAATTTTTTTTCTTAAAATTTCAGATTTTTAAAAAAAAAAATTTTGGGGGGACAAATTTTTTGGGGGATTTTTTTATGCCCCCGCCGTAGCGGTGGGGGCATTAAGTTTTACCCTTGTCCGTCTGTACGTACAAACGTACGTACGTCCGTCCGTACGTCCCGAAATTGGTTTCCGTTCTCTAACTTGAGTTTGCCTCAACCAAATGTTATGAAACTTATACACAATGCTTATTACCACAAAACACAGATCAAGTTTGAATTTTGGTGGCGTCACTTTAACCGTTCTAGAGTTATGCCCCTTTATAAATGGAAAAATTGCAAAATTTTTAGTTTCCGTCCTCTAACTTAAGTTTGCCTCAACCAAATATTATGAAACTTATACACAAGGCTTATTACCACAAAACACAGATCAAGTTTGAATTTTGGTGGCTTCACTTAAACCGTTCTAGAGTTATGCCCTTTATAAATGGAAAAATTGCAAAATTTTTAGTTTCTGTCCTCTAACTTAAGTTTGCCTCAACCAAATGATATGAAACTTATATACAATGCTTATTATTACATAACACAGATCAAGTTTGAATTTTGGTGGTGTCACTTCAACCGTTCTAGAGTTATGCCCCTTTATAAATGGAAAAATTGCAAAATTTTTAGTTTCTTCTAAATATCAAGTTATTTTTAAAATTGGAGTTATCTTCCTTTGTCCATGATTATAGTTGAATCAACTACAATCAATGCTTTATACAATGCAATGTTTAATTTTGACTTCCACTGATAAAACACAGATCAAGTTGAATTTGGGTAGTGTCACTTTAACCATTATTGAGTTATGCCCCTTTATAAATAGAAAAATTGCTGAATTTTTAGTTTCTGTTCTCTACTTAAGTTAGCCTCAACCAAATGTTATGAGACTTACACACAAAACTCAGATCAAGTTCAAATTTGGGTAGCGTCACTTTTACTGTTCTTCAGTTATGTCCCTTTATAACTATATGATATGCAAGCGGGGGCATCATCTGTGTCCACATGTGGACACTATCCACATTTATTTTTTATAATTTTTTGTTTTTTTTTTCCCAAAAATTTTCCATTTTTACATTGATTATTTCTGATTATATATAAAATATAAAAGCAACAAATACTTATATGGCAGGAGATACACACAAAACAGGGTGTGTAAATTATTATGTATAACAGATTAACTAAGTATTGTGCAACAGCACAGTATTGCGCAATAGCACAGTATTGTGCAACAGCAAAGTATTGCGCAATAGCACAGTATTGTGCAACAGCAAGAAATCTTCAATTGAAAATAAATACAAATCTTTTAACCAATTTCAATGAGATTAAATCAAAGTATTTAATCTTGGGTTTCTAACCTTGTATTACTATTTTGGATATTGGGCCCCATTTTTAAATTGGTCTACAATGAGGTCCAAAGAGTCCAAAATTAAACTTTGTTTGATTTCATCAAAAACTGAATGAATTGGGCTCTATGATATGCTGAATCTTATTTAACATTTAGATTTTTATTTTGGGCCCTGTTTTCAAATAAGTCCTTATAAAGGTTTGAAGAGTCCAAAATTAAACTTTGTTTGATTTCAACTAAAATTAAATTTTTGGTGTTTTTTTTTATATGCTGAATCTAACCATTTGTTAGATTTTGGATATCAGACCATACTAGGTAAATTAAATGTCCCATTTCAAGTTTTTAAGATCTTTGACCACATTTATTTTGTGTCAGAAACCTATATTATGTCAGGAATTTGATCACAATCCAAATTCAGACAGTATCAAGCTTGAATATTGTGTCCAAACTTGCCCCAACTGTTCTGTGTTTGACCTCTGCGGTCGTATCAGGCTGCGCTCGGTGAAGCATTTTATTATAATGCTATAAGCAATAGGTCGACTATTTTTGGTGTAAGAACAAATTGTGAACACGTCTGTCTGCAGGCAAGTTTCATCTCGAGGGTTCAGAGCAAAAAGGGGTTATCTGCATATTTCATAGTTTTGAGAAAATCGAGTTTAAAGGTTTATCAAATTATCAAAAATCAGTTTGTCATTTATATGATCTATAAATTGGTCAAATATGAGATAATGTTGGTGTGTGTAATTTGTCAAAAGTTTGGAATGATTAAGTAAGTATAAATAGGATAAAAGTAGGTCAATGCAGATAGCCCCTTTTTGCCTATTGACAAAGGTGACAAAAATTTAGAGCAAAAAGGTGCTATCTGCCATATAGCACCTTTTTGCTCAACATTTTTTCTGTTTAATCATGTTAGTGTTTTAAATATTATCAATCTATTATTGCTTAAGTTAGGTTTTTGACAATTTTTTGGATTATATTTATACTGACGGAAGTGTTTCACTAATTTGCAATAAAATATGCCCTGTTCTACAGTCAGTACAAGCAAAAAAAAAGTGAATATAATTGTGTTTGGTTTATTCTGTATTTCATTTAAGATTTTAACAGTATAGTTTCGTCAATTAAATTTGATGAATAATGTTGATTTTTTATTTAGATTTTGTATGACATTGACCTGACAATAGTATGAGCATTCAGAGATTTTTTTCTGGTACCTTTTGTCGGTCGGCTTTTTGTAATTAAAAACAAAACTGAATAGAACATGATTTATCATTTGTTACAAGGATACAACATTAAACTTTTGATTTGAATTAAATGTTGTCTATTAAATCTTCTTCTGTAATGTCTGGCTCTGGCAAGGTGTCCTTCACTAATTTTCCAACCAGAAGACTTTCATAGTACGAGTGATATGTAGTTGGGATAACCCCGCTCTTGCACAATGATAGGAGATCTGCTTTCTTTGCAGCAGAAATTTGTAGTTTAGACTCATACAAAGGTGACAGTTTAATATTTCCAGTCTTCTTTTTTCTTCCTCTTTAACTACTTGACTGGAACTTAGCTTCCATAAAATTCTCAGGATCAAAGCCGTTGTTAAAAAATACATTTCCTTGATTTTCTTTCGTTACCCGAATCCACTTGACTTTCAGCCAATTTATTGTTTCTCCCGAAACTGTTCTTTTCAAATTGATGTCAAAGTCGGTTTTTAAGTCTTTTATGTCATAAAAATCTCTATAGTTTACTGGAATAACTATATAAGGATTTCTCTTCCTCGCCATTGACACGACAGTGTCCCACTGTGACGAATGGTATACCTTTGTACTTTTTTTGCTCTCTCCACTGACGAGTGTATGAAGTCGGCTTCCATTTCCGAATGACCCCTTTCAAAAAACTTGTGATTAATTGCTTTTAAGTTTGAATGAAAATGTAAGGCATACAGCAATGCAGAGGCCACAAACTGGTTCCTGTTTTGACCACCACAAGTATCTGAAAAGTATGTAATTTCTTCAACAGCGGTATTTTTTTCCGCTATTGAGTTGATGTGCATTAGTATGCAAGATCCAATGTCACTTGAACCCCTTCCGCCATTCGTCTCGTCCCACAAATAACATGTGCCTTTACTATCCCCAAGTGAATAGAATGACAGGTTGTATGTTGACAGACATCTTTTATAAAAAAGATCCCCAACCATGCTACAGGGTGTTGGCAGCACTGCCTCCAAGTTGAAGGTAACTGCAGCGAAAGATCTATCTGTCTTTGCTCTTTCCTTGCAATTGTCGAGTCTTTTTCTTCTCTTGATTTCTCTTTCTTCGTTTGGTGTTCTTGAAATTGTTCTTCGTCTTCCTTTGTTATTTCACCTCTTTGTTTCTTCTCATAATAGATAGTACATGTTGAACACTGGTCCTTTTTTGGTTTATGAAATGCCAGGTTAAACTCGTTACAGAAAGTATCACGATATACATTTATTTTACATGGTTTTTTGCCTTTCCTTTGACATTCTTTTTCATAAAGTTGGTGCATCTTTTGTACTGACAGGTTTGAGCTAAGATATTGACGGTTTGAGTCCTTTCGTGTATAGTGTGATGATACCGTTGGAAATGATTGTATGTGTTCCCTAATAAAATGTCTATCACCTTCTGGAGTTCGGTTTATGGATGGGTTTTTTCCGCGATTATCACGGCCAACAAATACTCCATGCTCTTTCTTTTTCAAGGAATATTCTACTGTTTTTTTGCTGACATGAAGTATTCCCAGAAAGAAAGCTTTACAAACTCGCTCATTTTCCCGTCTGTAGTTAAAAAATAGGTGTTGGAATTTTCTTTTCTATTTGTGGTACATCTTTTGGCCTTAGTTTGCTTTACATGTTGGCAAATAAAGTTTCTTTGCTTCTCATATAATCCCAACTGATAATAAGTGGCGAAAATATCCCCTGCTTGTTGTGCCTTTATCTTTAAAGAGCATTTGAATTTACATTTTGAACAGTCACGATATTGCATCTTTTTCTTTGCTTGTTCTTTTCCTGTTAGACCAGTATAAGGTAAACCATGTACTCTATTAAATTGCCTTACATTTCTTTTCCAAACTTCTTGATTCTTTTTTTTTTTTTCGAAAGTGGTTTCTTGACCGGACTTTTATAGTTTGCACGTTTCCTCGGTGTTACTGGAGTATTTCTTTTCCTTTTATTCGTCATAGGTGTTCGCACATTATTCATAACCGGTGGACTACAATCACCTATTGTAGATTGATCTGTTTGAGAGGTTCTTTCAAGAACTTCATCCAAATGACATACTGCATCATAATGCTCCTGACCTGTTATGGCAATTAAAGCAACTTTGATATACTCCTGAGAATGCTCAGTGTCTTGTAAGTCAGGAATAATGTCATAAACTGAATTTGACACCATACTTGAATATATCCTTAATGGTCTGTTGTACATATTAGCTAAGGCCAAAGGCATGAAGTCAGCAAGTTCATTGTTCCAATGCCTATCAATACTACAATCTTGCAGTAGACTATCAAATTTTTGATTTTGTCCCTCAACAGTTGTTTCATGGTCAAACGATATGAACCTCTTGTAGTGGTAATCCTCACGTGACATGTGATAAACCAGCGTTTCCCTGAGGATTTGGACATTCGATCGTTCTATTCATTGCTGCCTTTTGGCTTAATCTGATGGCTTCTGTTTCTGTTAAGTTTGTTCTATTTGCTTCTGCATTACTTTCTTTTTCTTTAATTTTCCAGGTCCTGATCTGTGCCTCTGCGAGCTAGTTGCATGTATAATTTTCCTCTGCTTTTCAAACTTCTTTTTTAAACTTTTACCTTTTCTTTTCCAATTTGTGTCCCGATGCCTTTGCTTCGGTTTTACCAACTGTACACTGGATAAAGATTCTGGTTCACTTACAGAGTCCCTTTCAGATGTCATATCTGAGTCTGGAGATTGAAGATCCTTTTTACTTGGTTGATACAGTTCATCTCCTGATTCATCAGACAAATCACTTGTCGGCATAGGTGTCTGTTTCATTGGGATTTGTCTTTTACGGAAATGGTAAAGCTTTTTTCTTGGTACTGGTGTCATGTTGCTTGCTTTTGTACGTTTATCACGAACATTGTTTATATAACGTTTACCATTCAACAGCCTTTTCAAAGCACTTTTTCTCAAAGCATCTTGTTTCTTTAGCCTATGTTTGTTTTTAGTCAGCTTTATGAGTGGAGTATCATCATTTGATGAATCATTAGAGGTATAACCAGCTAAAGTTCGATGTTCAGAAGTTTCTGGTGTCGTTTTATTATTTGGAAGTACGCTTTGGTGTTTTGACTGAACATATTCATGCTGTACTTGTGTACTTTCTGATCCAATCTGCATATTTTCATCTTGATTTTCACCACTTATATCCCTTATAGTATTAGCTGATGATTGGTCTGTTAAAGTACTGGATAGTTCTATTTCTGATGTATTAGAACGACATGCATTGGTTTCATTTCTACCATTCCCAGGGATGTCATCATGCTGACTTGGCCTGTCTATGATTGTACTTGATGGTTGCTCACTTGAAATATTTGATGGTCCACTTTCAGACTCTTCAGAAACGCAATGGTTTGATTCATTGTCACCATTTCCAGGGCTCTTAGTATGTTGATTTTGACTGGCACTTGTTGTATGATGTGGTTCACTTGTAGATTGTCCACCATTTATTCATAATAGTTGTGAATTTTCAGCAGGTCAGTGCCTGACCAGTCTGACCATTCCTCCTCGCCATCCATCTGAAAAATTGAAATATTTTCACTTTTTTTTTTAATTTTTTATTCAGACCTATTTTATGCTATCAGTCCAAAAGTATCACAACATGAATTGAATACTTCTGTAGACACCCAGTCTGTCACTATATTTTGATTCAAGAGGTTAATGTATATTCAGTTCAAAAGAAGGATATCATATTTCCTTCTAAAATAATACTAAAATGAGTTTGAAATTTTTTATTTCATGATAAACAGAATATAATTCAAGTACTTAACTGTTATTTTATCAACACACCCATGTAGACCCTCAACATATTCTGCAATGATTTGCTTTGTTTTTGTTTAAAGGCATTTTTGGTGTCATAGTCTAATGAATTTAATTGTATTTACGCAAATAAAATTGAAAAATTATCATTTTTTTTTAAATTGTAATTATAGTTAATTACTTACCTTTATAATTTAATTTTCTTTGTCTTTAATGTTATTCTGTTTTTCTCAATGAATACACATTCATACACATATGTTATACATCAGCATCATGTAGAAAATAGGATGTTAAGTAATAAAATTAATAACACATGGCTTTTTCTTATCTAAATATTTGATCAGTTACTGAGAGCAAAAAGGTGCTATTTGTCAGATAGCATCTTTTTGCTCTACATGGATTGCAGATAGCACCCTTTTGCTCTTATGGTTTCTTTTAATTGCAGATAGCCCCTTATGTTAATTAACATTATTAGTTTAATTATTATAAATACATATTAGATATTTTTATACAATATAGAGTTGATCTTTTTGCATAGTTTTATATGAAAATGTAAGAAAAGTGGAAAAATGCAGATCGCACCTTTTTGCTCTGAACCCTCGATCTGACCTTGTCCTCATTTCACAGATCATTGGTCATTGGTTAAGTTTCAGTAGTTATGTCCTCTTTTAAAATACTACATTGTGTATAAGCAATAGGTCAACTAAATTTGTTGTTTAGAATGATTGTACGGTGTACAAGTCTGTCTGACCTTGACCTCTTTTTCATGGTTAATTGGTAAATTTTAAGCTTGGTTAAGTCTGTTTCTTAGATACTACGAGCAATTAGGTCAACTATATTTGATGTATGGAATGATTGTAAGATGTACATGTCTGTCTGACCTTGACCTCAGTTTCATGGTTCATTTGTCAATATTTTGCTTTCGTGGTTTTGTCTGTTTCTTGTATACTTTAAGCAAGTGGTCAACTAAATTTGATGTATGGAATGATATTAAGGTGTATATGTCTCTCTGGCAAGGTTCATCTGACCTTGACCTCATTTCATGGTTAATTGGTCAATTTTAAGCTTGGTTGTCTGTTTCTTGGATACCTGTTTGTCTGACCTTAACCTCAGCTTCGTGGTTCATTTGTAAATATTTTGTTTTCATGGTTTTGTTTGTTTCTTGTATACTTTAAGCAATTGGTCAGCTATATTTTGTGTATGAAATAATGGTAAGGTGCCTTGCTTTGTTTATCTAACCTTGACCTTATTTTCATAGATCATTGATAATGTCAAGTTTATGTGATACTTTTAGTAAAACTTTATCTACATAAAATCAGTCAGGGTTAATAAAGCAGGCAAGACCTTTCAGCTTGTGCACTCCTTGTTTTTTTTAATTTTCTACACCGTGAATTATGGCTATATTTCAGCTATTTCTGGACAGAGGCCACCCCTTTTGTGTAATTAATTTCTCTTCTTTTTTTTTAGATCAAGAGACTTTAAATTTATAAAATGTAAACATATACTTTGAAGATGTGTACCTCACTTTGTATTCACATTTAATTAATTTTTGAAGATTACCTGCATGGTGAAACTTGGTAAATTTGCCAGCAACATTCTCAATGGTGGGTTCCCAGTTTTCTTTGTAAACTCTTATTTGTTATCAACCAAGGCAAGAGCCTCTAATCAGGTCTTTCCACTTTTCCAGTGATTTTCTTGATTATTATTAATTTCTTGCATTGTTTTTTTTATTTCAGCTATTTCTGTAAACTTATTGTTTTCAACCAAGGCAAGATCCTCTAATCAGACAATTCAATTTCACAAGATGTAGCGTAGATATTTGATAAAAAATATAGAACTATTAATACACTTTTGAAGCTGACACCATTTAACAGAACATTTTACTTTGTAAGAGTTATCTTCCCAAATACTGTTTTTTCTTATGATCACTACTTCTTTGCAATTGTAAAAGATATGACCAAATCTTGTTCACAGGATATCCTGAATAATTTTGACTGAAGCGATCCAGAGACTCCATATGAAAGTTATTTCTCTTTATGTATTCTAGATAAGTGATTTGAATTGTAACTTGTAAACTGTAAGTGATAAAGTCATAGTGTCATTTGATTAGAGGTCATTAGACCATCAAAGAGAAAATTCAGTCCACAGGTATACATAACTGGTCAAGGTCATGCTTTCTTTTTTTACTTTTGCTTGTTATTGCTACACTTCAGAAAGGATATAAGATATTGACAAAAAGTTTTTACAACATTGTTATATTGTAGTTGCCACATGTTCTAACTGAAAAACTGGATCAAGGGGTAAGGTTGCATTAAATAGTTTTCTCCCCTGGAATGTTTTAAATTTACTGCATGTAGATTCAACTCATTAACCTTATATAGAAAAGTACTAGGGTCTTTTTTTTTCAAAGTTCTTACTGTATGCCCTTGAAATTTAAGTCATGGTCAAAGGTCAAGTCCTAGATAAGAAAATCAAGGTGAAAGGTTGATGTTCTAGATATTGACCTTGGCTATAACTATATACTGGTACAAGTTAGAACCATGGGGTCTTTTGCATTAGTTGAGGAGACATATTATCTTGAAAAAGTCATTTAGAAGTGATCTTGTCTAAATTACATGGAAGTACCCATTTTTGCGCTAGAAACAATATATTTTTGAAATCAGTGTGAACAACATGGTGAAGTGATACATCATATGAAACTGGAAGTGATCTATTGGTAAACAGGAAGCAACAAATCATCTCCATTTTTTCATTAAAACGTATATAGAAACAATACGTTTTTGGAATCAGTGTAAAGAAAACTATTATTTTACATCAGAAATGACTTTGAATAAACATGATAAACTGGAAATTGCTAATTATCTCGTTATTTCCTTTAAAAAAAACACCATAAATTTTCGTTTGGAATCCGACTGTAAGATTTATATTTTCATCCAAATTTTCTTATCAAAAGACAATTTGAGACAGGTGGAAAGATCTCCAATTTTTCTCTTAACAATTGGTTTATATTTTTTTATAGAATGTTAGTTCATTACTTAAATATGTGTACCTAGCTTTTATTTACAGTAGAGAAATTTTGCAGATTTTCCAGCTGGTGTTGATAATCTACTCTTGAATAATAATTAGTTTTAAGTAGTTGAATTTTTATTTCATACATTTTGTAAGTAACATGTATACTACCAACGAATGAAATTAATATTTTTTTCCCATATATTAAAGACACAAGCATCTATTTTGTCTCAATGAAGTAATACTAAGGAAAACAAAAGCATAGGGATATCAGTATTTTTCTTATTTTTCAGTTCAATAATCATTCACATACATTGACATATTGCTGAAACTTATATAGATCTGTTATATTTTCTGATATGCAAGCAGAAATTCATCCTCATTTTCCAACATGTACAGCGCACTTGTTTTTAATTCGATGTATGAAGATTTGATGGTCATTCAAAAAACCCATGAGTATTTCTTCAAATTTGTCTAATTGTTGGTTGTAGTTGGTGGATGTTCATGTAAAACTGATAATCCTAAGTCCGTCCACTTTTGTTCCTGTTCAGTAAGTGTTTCGTTGGTTGGTCCATTATCTGGTTCTAGTTCGGGTAATTCCATCTGTGGAACATTAATATCTTCCATTGGTAATTTATCTTTTCTCCATTCTTCATCCACTAAATCCATTAATCTTCCGTCTCTACAAACTTCACTGTCCATTTCATTTGTCTAGAAAAAGTAAAAACATTCTTAAAAATAACTCAAACATACAAAAAATAAATGTTGATTTCTGAGATATATCATAATACATAATGCATATTAGAACATTTTAAAAAATAAATATGAAAAAGATAGCACAACTTTGATCAATTTAACAAATTAAAGATGAGGTTCTTACACCCCATTTCAGCACAGAAAATCAAAGCCTGCTATGCTGTAGGGGTTTTACATTGTTTAATAGGGCAATTAAAAGCTGTTTGATGTACTTGTCTGGTATTGCAAATTTATAAAATAAGATATTCCAAATGCTTGAGAGCATAAAAGGTTAAACATTTCTATTAATTATCAATGAAAATTTAAACATGTTAAAGTTCAACATTTATTGAATTCAGCATTTGAACACATATCGACAATTATGTGTTATTAAAACAACAGCAGGCACTGATTTAGATGCCCCTCTCTAATAAAAGAAAAAAAAATTAAGTTTATAGGTAAAATTACAGCCATTTTTGGTCCTCTAACTTCCAATTCTCAGGAGTGCTCCCCCAAAATAAACAAACTTAAAGAATGCATCAGCTATTTGACAAATCTAGTCAAAATTACTCTCATGAAATAGTGTAATATAACTTATGGTCCATTGTTAAAAATGTCAAAAACATATATGACAGGGTATGCATCTTTTGAATATATTCAGAGGGTGGTAAAGGGTTATTTTCGTGCAGCCGTGAAAAAGGTTCGTTATTTACTGTGTTTCATGAAATAGGTAAAAAGATCAACGTGCAAGAAATTTTTAATAGTTCGTTCATCGTGAAATGGCAATTTTATTTCGCGTTCTTTCTTGCAGATACCCCCCTTTACGCCCCTCTATTCAAAATATATATGAAAAGGGTGGTGAACTGGATGTCTCCTACCACAAAGGATTGAAGTGCTACGACAAAAAAGAGGAGTGTGTCCTGTTCAGTGATTCAACAGTGATGCAAATGAGTGCAATTTATTTTTATGTGGTCATCAAGTAGTGACAGAATTTTTTTTAATTTATTTCTTCAAAATATATATTGTGTTATTTGTATTTGTTCCTTGGTTGATTATCCTTACTAAATTTTATCACATCGGTGCATACAGTACTTACTACTACTTATTCTTTTAATTATAAAAATTCTTCCACGAATGTGTTGTTTAATTTTACACTAAAAATATTTGGGTAAATAATTCGTATTCTTTGCCAAGGGAGGTAATTTCTGGGGTTACACTAAAGGCCTGAACGTGGACCTTAAACGACCTGAATAGACCTGAAGATATACTACTCGATTTATTCAAATTACAATTACTTTTTTACTATTCAAAGGATTTTCTCCAAGTCAGAATTTTATAAAAGGTAAAGATCCACGTGATAATAAAGATAAAATGTTTTAAATAAGAAACAAATTATTGATTCCAAAACTCGGACCTGAACGAAGAAATGAAAAGACATGAACGGACATGAAATTCTACGATCAGACATATTCAAACTTCACTACTAATGTTACTGAAAATATAAAAAAAGCCAGAACATCTATGTACAGTCTTATGGGTGCAGGATTACATGGGGAAAATGGATTAGACCCTGAAACACTAATTTCCTTATTTAGAACATATATCTTACCAGTTTTGACCTACGGCCTAGAAATCTTGATACCATCAGGTAAAAACTTAGATATTATACAACAACAACATAAAAGGTGGATTAAACAGATTTTATCTCTCAAACTAAATGTGGCTGACCCGGCTGTCTATTTATTATCAGGCCTTTTACTCCCACTTGAAGCAGAGATCCATATTAAAATTATAACACTATTTGGGAATATAACCAGAGCTGAAAGATCGTCCTTAGAGTGGAGAATAGCGAAACGTCAACTTCAAATTAAAACCTACTCAAGCAATAGCTGGTTTATTAATCTGAAAAAGATATGTGGCAAATATGACATCGTAGAGTTAGAACAGTATCTTGAAAAGCCATTAACAAAAATTGAATGTAAGAGGTTTATAACCAAAAAGATTCACAAGTACTGGGAGGATGCCATAAAGACCAAAATGAAGGGGTACTCAACCTTAAGATATCTTGAATGTGAATATGATATTGGCAGAATCCATCCTTCACTTAAAACAATAAGTGCAAATATAAATGAGATAAAGAAACTGTCTATTTGCTCCAAATTAGTCACAGGAACCTACATACTGCAATCTAATATTAAAAGCGGAATATTCAAATTATGCAACAAATCCGATGTGTTGACTCTGTAATAAAGCTGATGAAACTATTGAACATTTTATCCTACTGTGTGAAACAACATCACAAATAAGAACATCTCTTATCGGCAAAATACTACACGAAGGTAGTCTAGTTTTAGCAAGAGAAAGCCTGCAAATTCCTATTGACCTAATAACGTTAATAATTAACCCTTATTATTACTTCTCAAAGAAGATGTGCAAGGATATAGAAGACCGAGTCGGTAATCACTTGGTACCGCTATGCCGCCAACTGTTATATTCACTTCATTCCAAGCGCTATGATGTGTTGACAAAAATTGATACAAAAGCAAACAGAAAATGAAGAAATGTGAATTCATTTTTGTTATAATATATATATATATGTTGGGGTACACATGGATCTCCCTCTTTTATTAGTTTTAAAGTCTATTAAATTTTTTTTTACGGATTGCATAAACGGTGTTAAAAATTATAATAATTGTACTTTTTGTCTTTATTGTTAACTTATTTTTAAAATTAAGTTTTATCATTTTAATTGCATTTGAAATATTTTTAACACTGTACGTCGTGGCGTGAACATGTATATTAAATAAGATAACTTTATGTACGAACTATTGTGAACCATAAATTGAACTGTGTATATACTGGTGGAGGAATCTCATTGACGGAACTACTTTCCTCTATACGGAGGTGTGCCTTGATTGGCAGAAATTCGTTTACAGATTACAAACGGTTTTATTTTTTCAATGAAATTCAATATATTAATAATATTTTAAAAGAAATTGTGAAAAATATTATTGTGGTGTCAATGTTAATTTTTTCATTTTACAAAATCAAAAGTTGAAAGACTTCCATTGAATATTTAAAAAGTAATTGAAGTTTGAATAAGTCCAACCATATATTTTCAGGTCCGTTTGAATGGAAATGTATTTATAAAGGTTACTCGGGAACACGTGTATTTGTTTACTTTTAACACGTGTGTTTAAATCAAAACATGTTTATGTTTAATTTGATTGGACCATCAGTAAGTTATTACCGGTTTAAGTTATATCAATCATGATAACTTCATGCTAGAATTTTAGCGCTAAAATTATAATAAGATATCTAGAATTGTCATTCGAGGTTCGCCTATCCGACAGAAAGGTTCGTTTTTTCTTAAATCGCCACTTGGTAAAATGTCCGAATCTTCTCCACGTCTGGAATTGAATGAAGACATACTACTCGAAGGAGATAATAGTTTACCGCCACCTAATATTCATAAAGCAGCTGATAAGTCGTCTGATTTGGTAGATACTGTAGAGCTTTTTAAGACAATTTTAGACAGCAAGTTAGGTGAGTTGAAATCTGAACTCATACAAGAACAAGATTGCCTTAAGAGAAAAATTAAGGAGGACGTCACTCTAAAATTTAAGGGGGAAGGAAACAGAATTCAGTACACCTTTAACGAGGAATTATTAGACACTGTTAATAAACTTTCAAAATTCATCCCTAACTCCAATACTCAAGCCTATAGATTAGTTCTTGACATAACTGATAAGATCAAAAGCCGTAATAAGAAAATACGCATAGCTGATGCTTCCCCTGCTGGTTGGGGAACCGTTAGGGAATACGAATCCAATGCCGTGGCTTCAGATTCTGAAGATGAGAGAAAGATACGACAAGCTGAGACCAGAGCTATCCGTACCTCCAAGGAGAAGTCAAAATCTCGCCAGCAACCTTACCCAAAAAATCCGCCTCGTCAACAACCTGCGGAATCTTATGGTAACCCTGCTTACGCTCAGCATTATCAACGTAATCAGCAACAGCCCTTTCGTGGGAGCTTCGCAAGGCGTGAGCCTTGCTCAATCGACACGTGCCACTACTGCAAGCAACAAGGCCACTGGAGAAAAAACTGTCCTCTTCTCGCCAGTCTCAGGTCATCCAACAGCAACTCCACAACCTACCAGAAGTAGTAAAGTAGGGCCTGAACGTCACTCTCCAGTCATTGTGAATGATAAGTATTTAGACACTATTAATGACCAATTTTCTACATGTTTTGTTGATAACGATTATATAGAATCTTTTTTAGATCAAGTTCAATATTTTGAAAATTGTCAGTCATATGATAAATTTAAAGGGGTGAAAGGTAGATTAGCTTGTCATGTAAAGTATTGGGAAAATATAGGTGCTTGTCCTTTTGTGCTTGATACAATAAAAAATGGTTATGTTATTCCATTTATAGATACACCTTTTAAAATGTACCACAGAAATAATAGATCAGCACGGCAGAATACTGAATTTGTCACAAAGTCAATTGAAGATTTAGTTCAAATAGGTTGCGTAATTAAAGTGCCTTTTCAACCATATGTGGTAAATCCATTGAGTGTTGCTACTCAAAAGTCCGGTAAGAAACGACTTATTTTAGATATGAGTCAATTGAATAAACACATAAAGCGCGAAAAAATAAAATTTGAGGATTGGAAGTTAGCTATACAATATTTTGACAAAGATATGTATCTGTTTAAGTTTGATTTAAAATCTGGTTATTTTCACTTAGACATATGCTCACAGCAACAGACTTTCTTAGGTTTTCAGTGGGAAGGTCAATTTTATTGCTATACTGTTTTAGCTTTCGGAATTACTACCGGTCCGTACATTTTTACTAAATGTTTGAGGCCACTAGTAAAATTTTGGCGTGGAAACGGTATAAAAGTTGTTTTGTATTTAGATGATGGATTTGGCATGAGTCCAGATGAAAATACATGTAATGAGCAATCGTCCTTCGTAAAAAGGTCTTTGATTGATGCTGGTTTCCTTATTAACGAGGAGAAGTCTGTTTTTAAACCTGTTACCGAGTTAGAATGGTTGGGAATAGTTTGGAACTCGAAAGAATACAAATTATCTATTACTCAACGTCGAGTTGACGATTTGATTTTCTCATTGAATGTAATTTTGGCTAAATTTCCCTATGTTACAGCTAGATCTTTAGCTCAGGTTGTAGGTAGAATTATTTCTATGACTCCCGTAATCGGAAATGTGGCTAGAATTATGTCAAAGTTCTGTTACATGGAAATTGAAAGTAGAATTGGGTGGGATATTCCCATTACAGGGTACAAACCCGTCGAGGTTTTATCAGAGTTAAAGTTCTGGTTAGAAAATGTCACCATGATTAACTATAGTAATTTATGTCATTACAGTAAATCTTCTGTTGTCATATACTCAGATGCTAGTAATATTGCCGCTGGTGCATACACCGTTGAATTAGAAAATAAGATTTTCCATAAGATGTGGACATGTAGTGAAACGGTACAAAGCTCCACATGGAGAGAGCTGAAAGCTATAGAGTTGGCCCTTTTTTCTTTTAAGAATAGTTTCACAGGAAAAACTATAAAGTGGTTTACTGACAATCAAAATTGTGTCAAAATTGTTAATTCGGGAAGTATGAAAGAAAATCTTCATGTTATAGCAAAATCTATTTTTTCATTTTGCATTCAAAAAGGAATATCAATTGACATTCAATGGATTCCCAGAAAAGAAAATGAAAAGGCTGATTATATCAGCAAAATGGTTGATTTCGAGGACTGGGGAGTCACACATATATTTTTCAATTTTTTAAATGATATGTGGGGTCCTTATTCGATTGACAGGTTTGCAAGTGTCGAAAATAGAAAAGTTATGAGATTTAACTCCTTATTTTGGCAACCTGATTCTGAAGCAGTTGATGCATTTTCTAAAGTTTGGACCAATGAAAATAATTGGCTAGTTCCACCAATTAATCTTGTGATACGATCGATTAAACACATTATAGCTTGTAAAGCTCGAGGCACGTTAGTTGTGCCTAAGTGGATTTCTGCTGCTTTCTGGCCTTTGATATTCGACATCTGATTTATCAAGATTACGTAAAAGATGTTATTGTGTTTAAAAATACTGATGGTATTTATAAGCAAGGTTCGAATAAGAATACGATATTCGGAATTGAACCGTTTGGTTCGCCAGTTTTGGCTGTTTTGCTAGATGCATCTTAGACATGGCCCTAATATATATAGATATATTTTAGCAGGCATGGTCTGTTTGTGACATGGCCCTAATATATATATAGATATATTGTAGCAGTCATGGTCTGTTTGTGACATGGCCCTAGTATATGTATATTGTAGCAGGCATGGGTGTTTATGTTGACATGGCCCTAGTATCGGTAATGATATTGTAGCAGGCTTGGTTTTTTATTTGACATGGCCCTAGTATCTATAATGATATTTTAGCAGGCATGGTAATTTGTTTTACAGTTTATGGCCCTAGTATCTATAAAGATATTGTAGCTGGCGTTGAAATATTTGAATATATATTATATTTTACTGTGTACAGAAATCTGAAATATGCTAATAATTCGTCCTCTGTATATGTATATAAAATGTTATTGCAATTTTACGTTTTTCAGATATTTTTTCAGTAGGACATTGGTCAGACTTTAATTCACAAGTTGCCTCTAATAATGATCTCAGCAGTTTGTTCAAACAGTTACCAGAATTCCTTCTTTCGTCCAAGGCTGCGAGTACTCAGAAGAAATATAGATATGCCTTCAATTCATGGTGTAAGTGGACTAGTCAATATTCTTTTTCACCATTGCCAGCATCTCATTTACATATTTCTTTATATTTAATTCATTTGTCTGAAACTGCAAAATCGGTTTCAAAATTAAATGATGCTTTTTACGCCATAAAATGGGCACATAAATTAGCTGGCGTTGCTGATCCCAGTGAAAATAATCTAGTTGCATCTGTTCTTGAAGGGGCTCATAGAAAAATAGGTCATTCAGTTGTCAAAAAAGAACCTATCACACCGCATATTTTGAAAAATATTGTATGTAAATATGCTAATAATACTTGTAATTTAAAAGATGTAAGAATAGCATGTATGTGTTTATTAGCCTATGCTGGCTTTTTAAGATTCTCCGAGTTAGCTAACTTGAGAAGGTCTGATATACAGTTTTCCCCTACTTACCTTACACTTCATTTAGTCAAGAGTAAAACTGATGTATATAGGGAAGGGAAAGATGTTGTCATTTCAAAAACAGGGAATATTACATGCCCGGTAGATGTACTTCAGCGTTATCTAAAGTTAGCTAACATTCCTGAAGAATCGAATGATTTTATTTTTAGATCTATTTGTTATTGTAAATCTTTGAATATATACAAACTTAGAAAGAGTAGTCATATTTCTTACACCAGAGCCAGAGAGTTATTGTTATCTGCACTTGACAGTTTAGGTCTTGATAAAAAACAGTTTGGCTTACATAGTTTGAGGTCAGGAGGAGCTACTGCCGCGGCAGAAGCTGGAATAGATGACCGGTTGTTTAAGAAACACGGGAGATGGAAAAGTGATAAAGCCAAAGATGGTTATGTTAAAGAGAGTATACTCAACAGATTGTCAGTATCTAAGAATTTAGGATTGTAATTTATATTGTTTGTCCCCCCTTTTTCTTTATGTCCCTTTCTTTATCAATCGAAGCTTTCTGTGCTGTCGGGGCGAGCTGATAACCAAAAACTGTGTTGAGTTTTTACTTTGTAAATGCTTTATGTTCGTTTGAAGTATTGAATAAGAACATAAATGTATTTATAAAGGTTACTCGGGAACACGTGTATTTGTTTACTTTTAACACGTGTGTTTAAATCAAAACATGTTTATGTTTAATTTGATTGGACCATCAGTAAGTTATTACCGGTTTAAGTTATATCAATCATGATAACTTCATGCTAGAATTTTAGCGCTAAAATTATAATAAGATATCTAGAATTGTCATTCGAGGTTCGCCTATCCGACAGAAAGGTTCGTTTTCCCACCCACCCACCCCTTTTATTAAGACTTCATAGGAATGTGAATCAGTATGTTATGTAGAAAATAGTTGATAAAATACATGTATGTAAATCGAAATGATTTTTTCTTCAACTTATAGAACATTTTTCTATTGTAGATTGTGTTTATATGTGATGGCAGCGGTCGATGACAGCAAATTGGACATTTGTTTATTGTTTATAATAAATATAAGCTTTCTGTGCTGTCGGGGCGAGCTGATAACCAAAAACTGTGTTGAGTTTTTACTTTGTAAATGCTTTATGTTCGTTTGAAGTATTGAATAAGAACATAAGGTCTTTTCATTTCTCCGTTCAATCAGGTCCACGTTTTGGCATCAAAAAATTGTTTTTTATTTGAAACATTTTATTTCCAATAAAATGTGGATCTTTACCTTTAAAGAAATTCT